>NC_141536.1:99854998-100188748 GCF_021556685.1 Rattus norvegicus | reverse complement strand
CCCTTAAAAATGACGTTTAGAAAGGTTGGTCAAATAGATATGGATGGATTTTTCACTGTGAAAGAGAAAACTATCTAAATGCCAGCATTAAGAAATTGGTCAAATAAAGTAGCTTCCATATGGTGGGAATCTTTCAAAAGGTTAAAGCAATATTAAATGTTCTATTATAAAGTTTGGGAATATAGTGATTTTAAATACGGACTAAAGAGACATTATGATTTTCTGGTAAAGTGATAACTTATATAATGAGTATTTGGAAATCTCCTCATTAAATGGGAAGATTTTGTGAGCTCTAATTGTTTATACTTCTGGTGTTGGCTGATTTATTTTGGGCAATGATTATATATAACACCCCAACAAAATCAATAACAAACGTTCCAAAACTTTGCATTCTTATCTTTGTACCACCAGAAGGATCAAAAGATAACAGTTGACAAAATGTTTGACATAGGCATGACGTCACTGCCAGGACGAAGCTCTAGCTGCCCCGGCTTCTGATGGTTTGGTGTCTTGTTCCGGGTGAAGCAGATGAGCAGAAGCCAATGGTTGTCTTTGCTAGAGAGAAGAGGAACTAGAAAATTGTCATCTCTGCTTCCATTTTCTCCTTTAAATCTTGATGCTTTACCCTGCAGGTGAAATGGACCTGCTCTGGTTCTTTCTGCTCCACCAAACTGGAGACCAGGGCAACCCTTTCTTCACGTCGTTGCAGCCAGGGACTTTGGTTCCTGAACATCACTCACCAGAGACTGCACGGGGACCATGAGTGGAGTTTCTGAGTCCTGCTCTGTGGTCTCCTGCTATTGTATAGAGGTGGTAAGGAAAACAGAACAGGGCACTGATCCCATGGTGAGGGAGAGGTCTGATCAGGCCAACTCGCAGAGTTTGGAGAGAGAATCCTGAGAGGTAAAGTGAGTCAGGAAACTGGCTGAGCCCCTACTAGAGACCACTTTGCTGAAATTGAATGACTTCCATGGCGCATGGGAAGAATGTCAAGGACCAGAAAACTCTACTAAGAAAGAACCATATGAGGGGACACTGGAGTCAGATGCTGAGTCGCTCCTCTGTATTGACCCTTTGCCCCCTTCTGTATGTTTCTCAGACTTCTGTGTGATACATCTACATTAAGAACTGAGGAGGAACCATGAAAAAGGAAGGTGTCTTCTTGGTCTGCATTTGAAGCCCCCTGGGCTATTTTACCCCATAATAGGAGGCAGCTAGCAGAGCCTATCAGGTTGTAAACTTAATTTTATGGGTTCTCTCTCTCTCTCTCTCTCTCTCTCTCTCTCTCTCTCTCCTCCTCCTCCTCCTCCTCCTCCTCTCCTCTCCTCTTCCTCCTCCTCTTCTTCCTCTTCTTTCTTTTTTGTTCTTTGTTTAGATGGGAGGACAAAATCTAATCACCAAAGATAATCAACAAGGAACATCAAATTTTGAGTACCAAATTTTGCTAGTTTGTCAGGCATCATTGGTGCTGAATGGATGAAGAAGCCAATGACCTTGGAGTAACTTTTTGTAATGAAGTTTTCGAATGCTTATGAAAATCTAGAGCAGAGATAAGACATTCCACACCCAAGAAAATCAAGACTCAATTAACTCTCTAAGAAAAATCTTGTTTCTTTTCACTCACTTCTACTCTCATCATAAATTTCTCTAGAAAGAAGCCCATTCGCCCATTTATTCTTGATCTTTGGGCCTGACAACTACTGCTTCAAACCACAAGCCAATGTTTAGACTTGTATGGGGATTTGATTTTCAGTAGTTACAACCTATGGTGCTCATTTTTATGAGAAAAGAGTATGAACAATTTCACAGTGTAGTCTTACGGAATAAGACTTCTGGCTCCAGCACATAATATTGTCCTGGTTTATATAAACTGCTTATATCCTCTTTCTCAGTTTGCTGGACTGCAAAGGAGTCTGCATACATAGAATTTGTATAAGTAGTTGTTCAAAGTGCTCAGGAAAGTCTAGTACACAGTCAACACTACAAACATTAGTTATTGATAGTATCCAAATGTGCTGTGATATCTACGGTTTTCCATGCATTACCTGATTGAACTCTCGATCAGTCTACTGAGAGGAGGTTAGGACTCAAGAGCGCACACAGCTGACCAAGGAGAGCTCCTTAGGGGAAAGCTTAGAATAACTGATTGAGATCTGAGTATAGGGCCCACTCTCCAATGCTTTCCAGTGGTCTATACTGTGATCAAGACAATATAAAAATACCACGAAATGTAAAGGACTATATATCTTACTTTGACTTAGGGTACTGGTTTCTTGAGTAATCTCATGAAGGAAAACGTGAACTTCTAAGGCGATAGTTATTCAGTGTGCTTTCTGCATGCCAGTGCAAGTCAGATGCGTTTAGAAGCCAATGGAGTGGCTGAGCTGCCACAAATGTGCAAGCATCCGTCCTCCATTCAGCCGGTGTGCTCAGCCCAAGCCTTGGGACGATGCTATCAGGACTAAAGGTGGGGTCAGATTTGAATGAGAATGAATGCTGCCATGGGTGTATATGGGTCCTTGATCTCCATTTGGGGAAGGTTAGAGAGTGTGGCCTTGATGGTGTAGGTGTGCCACTGAAGGTGGGCTCATAGTGAAAAGCAGTTGTTTATTTCTGAATAATGAACATGCCAAAGTCTTTTCGGGTTGGCCATTTAGTAGTAAATAAATAGAACGGTCACGTGATGGGGGAAAACCAACCTGTTCTTAATGGCTCAATAATATAAAAAAGTTAACTCCCAGCCTTTAATACAGATATATCAATATTATGGGGATGTGGCCAGATGAGAGACACCCAAGTGCCTGCTGCAGGCACCTACGCAATGGGCGACCGTGTGATGGAGAGATGGGAAGATGGAGTATACAGTGGAGGGATGGAGGAGAAAGCAAAGTGGGGGTTGGCACACCATGGAGAAAGGCAGACCTGGAGACTAGACAGTGGTGAGGAACAGGCTATGACGAAGCCAGAGTCACATTCTGGCCCAGGCTGCCACCAAGACCATGTCTGGGTCTGCGTTCCTGCTGCAGCTGGGGTCTAAGTTGATGTCTCTGACTTGAGTAACCACCAATGGCCATGAGAGGTCCCTGGTCTGGACTATGGTATACCAGTCCCATCCCCCACCTTCCCTGGCAACAGGAAAGCAGGTGAGTCAGCCTCAAGAGCATGAGCACAGGAGAGCTGGCCCCACCCTTTGTCTGCTGTGGGATGGCATGGGCAAGGGTCCACTGTGTGACACACTACAGCTTCCAAGACAAGACGGTTTTGTGTTGTTCTTTGTTGTTTTTTATTTAAAATCTATCTTATTATATTTCTTTTGGAGGGGAGTTTGCAAGGACAGAGAGCAGATATGAAGGGTTGGGGAGAGGAGTGGGATCGGAATTATGAGGTGAAGTTCACAAAGAATCAATAAAAAGTTAAAAAAAAGTATCAATATTAAATCGCCATCTATCAAATTCATTGTTTTAAACTTTTCTAATAGTCTTTATTGTGTGTGTGTGTGTGTGTATGTGTGTGTGTGTGTGTTTGTGTATGTATGTATGTATGTATGTATGTATGTATGTATGTATGTATGTGTATATGTATGGATGTAAAAATTTATATGAGAGTGTGTTGGAACTTTGTTCCATCCATCAAATCTCTATGTATGTACATATGTAAAACTTGTCTGGGTGTGTGTTGAAGCTTGCTCCATCCACCAATTGTGTGTTACATATGTATGTAAGTATGTGTATGTATGAAATGCTTGGAGTCTGCTTGCTGTAACTTGTTCCATTCACCCACCAGGTATGTGTGTACTGTATATGTGCATAGGTGTATATGTACATATATGTATGTGTGAAATGCTAGAGCCTGCTTTTTGGAGCTTTGAGGTAATCATTCAATGTGTGAATGTGTATATGTCTGCCTGTAGGTCTGTAAGCATGTATGTATGCATTTATGTTTGTATACATGAATTATGTATGCATACATGTATGCGTGCATATATGCATGTATATATGTATTTGTATGTATGAAGTTATTGAAGCATGTCTTTTGCTTCATCCATTCAGTATGTATGTATCTCTTTTTTTTTCTTTCTGGCCCTTGTAGCAGAACCTTCCCCTAATGAATAAAGATTTCAGGGGACCAATCACTGTGCGAGGAGTAGGTGAGGCTTCCAGGCCAGAGAGAGGACCAGGGGAGACTGGAGAAAAGTACTTCTTTTTGAACAGAAAAGACAATGGAGACAAAATGTAGGTAGGGGAGGCCCCCAGTACTTGTGGCGGATCCTTTGGGATTCCCACCACCGGAGGATTTAACTTAGAATGGCTTACAAATTAGGATGTTAGTTGCTGCGCCCAGCGATTGTGTTACCTGTTGATTCTAAACTAAGTTTGTGTGGTGTTTTCCTTCACACAGCAGTTCAACTGGATTCCAGAGAGAAAGGTATGGTGGCAAAGCTTGGGTTTGTGAAAAGTGCACCCCAAAAAGCCGTGGGAATTTGGAAGCATGGGGCTAGGGTGGCAGAGACCTGCCATGGGAACTTAGCAAGCCAGATGGAGAAATTTTGGAGCGTGGGGTCAGAGTCTGTCAGGCTGAGAACAGGTCCTGCTGGCCTGTCCCAGGTCAGTGCCATGCTGGTAGTAGTGTGGGATTGCCATTTTTATATTTCACACAACAGGCTGCAAGGAGTTAGAGGTCAGAGTTTTTCACTGGCTACGGGGAGTATTAGCCCCAGAAAATTAGGCTTTGTTCCCTGAGAGAAAAGTCTGTTCAATGATTTCTTTAATCACTGACTGTTATAGGCATCAGCCTCCAACTCCTATCAGCAGCTTTGAGCTCTGACCCTCATCAGCTGCCTCAGTTTACCTACCCCACTAATGCCAAAGCACTCCATCCTATTTTAAAGTGGGTTTTTTTTGGGGGGGGGTGCTGTAGGTGTGTGTATTTGGTTGTAGTATGTGTATGTGTTGCAAAATATGCGTGTGCAGGCATCCCAAAATAGGTATGTGTAGACCAGAGGGTGACATTTGATATCACCCTCCATCACTCTTCCCACTGTGTATAAAGAAGCAGGTCTTTCCCTTGAACACAGAACTGTCACATTCAGCAAATCATAACTAGTCAGCTTTCTCCATGGATGCTGTACCCACCTCCTGAGTGCTCAAGTTGTAACCAGGCGATCACACTTGCCCAACGTTCACGTGGGTACTGAGGACCTGAATTCAAGTCCTCAGATCTCATGACAAGTGCTTCACTCTCTGAATCATCTCTCCAGCCCCTGAAACTTTTCTAAGAAAACCATCCAACTTCTTAACGCCTTGAAGAAATGTTTATGCTCACAGGCTACCTCGGTGGGTGGTATGTGCTGTAGATCATCATTAGGTTTGGTGTTAGAAGTTCAGCGTCCTCACAAATGTGACCGATTAAAATGTTTGAGGTTATGATTGGTACCTTGATTCTAATCATCTGTATGAAAGTCATGAGATTTGTTCAGTGCTAAAAACAACTTAACAAGTGATAATGGAAATAAGACATATAGGCTGTAAGATAAAATTTAGCAAGGATGTGAACATTTTTATACTAAGAGCTCCCTTCTGAAACACCTACATGGTCCACAGGCAATTAATACATTTTGTGATAGCAACTACTACTGTGGATGGCATTTAAATTGAACGAAATGTTTCATTTGTTTCTTTAGCCGAATAATTTCAATGTTTTATGAAGACAGTAGTATGCTGCTTTGGTGGAGGGGGGGTGGGGTTCAGAATTAAGGTTAGAAAAGAATTTAAATTCCCAGAGACACACAGCTAAAGGTACGACACTTAGAATTCAGACTTTCTTAAAATCCCGTTCTCAGGCTGACATTCTCCTCTGAAGTTCAAGTAAATCTGGATTCTAGATTCTAAGGCAGGCACCTAAGAAAGCATCCTTTGCCACTCCGTTCAAAGTTGAGGATTCCCAAACTGAAGGAACGCCCAAGTCCTGGCTCGACATTCTACTTCACAAGAATGATGTTGAAGGTGAGAAAAGGTGGCCATGCCGTGGGGCTCAAGCAGATCATATGTCACACTAAGATTGTGTTTGGATCTTTGGGATGATTTGCTTTTGGCCAGGCCACTGGCATTGACTTTTTTAGCACAAACCACCACATGCATTATGCTGTCATCAGAGCATCCTCAGAGATAATTGTAGCATGCCAGCCACGATAACACCCGGCCCTGGCTCTCATGGCCTACTTCTGAAAGGAGCTGCGTGGTTTTACAATTATCGCTCCGATTGGCAGGGAGAAGGGGAGGATGGGAGAGCAGTAGGAGGAGAAATCTTTTCAAACTGGATGAAGAGATCAGCTGCCTTAGATGCCACACTGCGCTGGCCAAGCCGGGGTTCCTGTGACATCATGCCCTACTCTCATACTGTCAGCAAAATTCCCCAAGGACAGCAGCTGGTGTCTCCTACAAACCTGTGCCAGCTCCTCCTTCCTGTGAGGCTGCTCATCGATTTTTCAACTTCAAGAACTGTCCTTCAACTCCTAAGGTTGTTCTGGGATAATGGAGATGATGAAGGACATCATATTTCCATGACGGGTAGAGAGCCAGGAGTGAGGTGGCTCCTTAAGGGACGTTTCTAGACCACCCTACTCAAGTGCCCAGATGAGTTACAGATGAGCAGAGAGGTCTAGCTCACTCTTTGGCCTCTTCAGTGTTCCCAGGGAGCCATTCCTATGCTGTCAATTCCCATGTGTACTTGTATAGGAAAGGACTTCAGAACCACAGGGAGCATAGTTAAGGAAGACACAAATGCCGTTATGGTCACCATCACATTGTAGCAATACAAACGTTAGAAATGACCTCGAGGAGAAACTAAATTCTTCTCTCTGAGAAATAAGAAATGCATACTTTATATCTAAATTCTACCTCACTCAATTTTTGATTAATTATAATACTGTCATTATATACAAATATCCAGAAAGTTCATATGTCCAGATTTTCACAATCAAAGTGATGTCTCTTAAAAAGAATGCTTGGGCATCATGAGATTCTCAAGGGTTTTGAATGGTCACTGAAGGGTATTTGATTAGAGTCTAACTCATCACGGTTGCATGAGGTCACATTTCTGATGGGACATCAAGATGTCTCACAGTTTTATCATTTAAGCTGAGCTTTCCCAGCTGCAGCTTTTGACTACAATTAAACTAAGCTGTCTGCTCCTCACTAACAAACAGTTCTGCTTCTGGTACTTCACGGACAAGATTAATGGAGCTCCTTCTGCTGTCTTCCACTCAACACAGATGCCTCTTGACTGAAGATGAGGGTGGGTTTCAATAAACTTACTGTGAGTTGAAGATGTTTTAAGTTGAAATGTATTTGGAACACCTTATCTGCAGAATAGTACAGCTTAGCAGTACGGAGCAGTGGAGAGTATCCATCGTTGACTCTGGTGATGATATGTTTGACAGGGAACTGCCAGTGTCACGGACATGTCTTTCAGTGTATCAGTAGCCCAAGAAAAGATCAAAATTCGAAATAATTGGTTTCTACTAAAATATATCACTGTCTATCATTTTAAAATCAGGAGATCACACGATGAACCATCCTAGGCTGGGGACCATTTGCAGTCATACCTTCTTTAAATAAAGAAGGCAAATCCCAAGATGTTCTATTCCCAAAACATGGTATGCAAGGAGAACAACTTGAGGAAATCAATGGTCCTAAGCTTCTGTCAATCAGAGCTTAGTTTAAATTTATAAACCACAGCCCAGTGTGTCTTTGTTTGCTCTTTACATGCATCACTCCCAGGATCTTGTCCATAGATTACTGGTTGCACAGAACAATTTGCCACCAGAAATCTGGGCTGATCTCTCCAGATAACAATTCAACCAACTGCACCCCATTTCTTTGGAACTCCACCTGAGCTCATATATTCATCTAGCTCAGAGTCAGAACAGCCACCAGTATGCAAATTCTATGCAAAATTCTCCAATACTACCATTTTCTGTTGAAAACTCATGTTCATTTGCAAATAAAATTTTTTCTTCGGCTTCTCTTTTCCACAGTCAGGCAACTAGACTTCAACACTGCTTTTAATAGAGGTTTTTCTATCATAAGTATCCAACAAGCATCCATGACAAATGAAATGTTCAATTATCGGATGGACTTTGTACTGAAATGCTTGTC
This sequence comes from Rattus norvegicus, assembly GCF_021556685.1. Classification (NCBI taxonomy): domain Eukaryota; kingdom Metazoa; phylum Chordata; class Mammalia; order Rodentia; family Muridae; genus Rattus; species Rattus norvegicus. The sequence goes on along the minus strand of NC_141536.1, from coordinate 100,180,592 downwards.
TTTGAGAGCAAAGATTCTAAAGCACTCACACATGATAGATGCTCAATGAAAGTTGAATCTTACATGTAATTATTTGACAATTTTTTAACTTTAACCCCTGAATCCTGCTGAGGGTTCTAGGAGAAAATATCAAAGTTTAAAAGTATTGCTCCTGCAGTGCTAAACTGGCAACAAATTTAGATTAAGAAACAATACTTGACCAAACATAGAGCATACAAACTAATGTCAGCTTGAGGGCTTAAATGTGCAACTCAGACTAAACATACTGCAGAATCAAAGAGAAGGGCGCAGGTATCCTGGGATGGTCAGATATGGGTTTTCATTCGTCCATGATCTTTGGTTTGGTTTTGTCTTTTGAGCTAAGCAGACCTATGGAATGCCAGACATGGATGATGAGAGGACAGGAGTCGCAAAACTCACACAGACCTACCAGACCCAACTAGTCCAATAAAATTGAACTCACTTCATTTAACAACTAAAAAAAGGCATGAGTCTGTGTTTAGGAAGGACCTGGGAGAGCTAACTAGTACCTTCTGCTGGTGTGGCTTATCTTAGCCCACTCCAAAGAAACACTGGTTCCAGCTGTCCTATAGAGGCAGACAGGCAGCTTTCAGGGCCTAGCCACCTCCTTAAGTACCTGGCCTATCAACAGTCCTTGCACTAGCAAGCAAGGGCAAACAGCTTTCTAAGCTTTGAAGTTTTTATCTAGGGCTCTGAATGCCAACAGACAAATCAGCAAGAGCAGGTGAGCGGCATAATACCATGTGCAGGCAGGAACAGCAGGGATGGCAGGGACATGTCCAAGAGTAAATTTGGAGGAACCACCTTGGAGTTCAGGCTTAAATATTATTCTCTGCTGAGCCTAGGAAGGAAAAGTGAAAGGTAAAAAGGGACAGAAATCAAAGGAAAAGTTACTAGTTTGCAGCCTTCACCACTGGTTAAGACTCTAGTGACCGGGCCAGCTCCCTTTTCCTGACAGGCAGAGTAAACCACCAGTGTATTCAAATGGGACACACACGCCCCCACTGTGGGAAATAATCAGCTGAAAATAATCCTTGTGCCACACATTTGGAAGTAGCATAGCATTCTGGTGGCTTGGCTTGTCATGAATCCCATCCTTCAGAAGCAAGTTGGCCCATGAGGAAATCAAGTATCACAGGCTTGTTCTGTTCTCTGTGCGATGCATGTAAATGCCAGTTATTCATCAGGTGCCCTTTGCATAGTTACACCTCTCCTTGTTTAACCCTTCTTTATCCTTAAGCCATTCCTGTCTTCTTCCTTGCCTGGCTCTGATTTTGTCAATGAGAAGCCATGTCCTCTGAAGGCCTGAGGAGAAGGGATGCCCTGACTAGGTGAGGCCTGTTTTCTCCCTTGCCCGCCTCAGACTTCCTGTACCTGCCCCCCATGGCACCTTGGAGATGCAGCCGGGAGGTGGATAGTGTGGTTTCTAGCGAAGGCTATGAGCTGAATACATTATTGCTGCATCTTATTAGCAGCCTTCAGAACATCTTGCAACCCACATCATTGTGGATCTGAGAGATGAGGGCTATGGAGAATGAGAGCTGCGAACGGGAAGAGGGGTGCCTTGCAGTCAGTCCTGTTCCTGTGCTTAGCATCTAGGCCACAGGGAGGTTACTTTTTGTCTCTGATGGGAATTGTTGGCTTTCTTTAAATTGTGCTTATAAGTTTCACTCTCAAGAAGGCCACTGATTTTTTACCCCAAAGAAACTACATTCTTCACTACCTGCCCTAGCTACAGATGGTGACAACAGCTTTTTCTTCTTTGGCACCAACCTGGAACCTCCCCTGCCTGGTTTTGTGGTATTTGACAAGTTGGTCTGGTTTGCTCATCAGTCACATTTCTCATGATTTTCAAGAGCCCCCCCTTTCCTCTCTGACACGTTTACTCACCACACCAGCATATGCCGTTAATATTCTTACCAGTATTTTTCATATGATATTGGAAGTGGCCCCTTCATGTCTCTACCCTAAAAAATCCAATGAATCTTCTAAAGCAATTTTAACGTTGTCTTGGAAATACGAAATTTCAAAACCAGAACCCTTTAAAGTTTTTCAATAAAAATCTAGCTCACAGAAGATTCTTTATACATATTTATAAATGCATTAACGAACTATGCCTTTCTGAGTAATTTTAATAGGAGTTATCTTTTGATCATGTTGGTTGAAGATATGTTCATGAGTCAAAGCTCAGAGCTCAGTAGACTCTTGAGCAGCTTCCCCAAAAAACTCAAAGACAAGGGAAGAGCTATTTGATGATTGGTGCTAATTATTATCATATACTTTCATCTTGAACACATTACAATTGTTTCATACAGTAAGATAGACCATGGTGGGCATTCTGACTTAGTGATGCTTAGAGCACTAATTAAGAATTTAAGGACATTTACTCCTAATGTCTTTGTCATAAGTTATCAGAAAAGAGAAATGGAAAAAGTGATGGTCATTGAAGATTATACATATATATATATGTATGTATATATATATATGTATACACACACACACACACACACACACACACACACACATATACATGTCAGTCAGACTCTTATGGCTGTCACAAATACCTGAGAGCAACAATTTAAGTTTAAGTAAGAATGATATATTTTAGCTCAGGGTTTCATAGGCTTCTTTCTATATGGTTATCTGGTTTCATTGACTTGAAGAAATGTCATGGTCAAAGTACATAACCGAGGAAAACTGTTCACTTCAGGGCAATGTCTAAACTTTGTAGCAAGGCAGATATGCTTGAATTTTGGATTGGTTGCTCAGTGTGAAGTCTAGTACCTATCAGTTCATTGGAGTACTTGAGAAAAGACTGTACTGACACTCTCCCGGGGCCGTTCTCCAGGAAGCCAGAAGACCAATGGGTGTCACTGTGGGATCCTTGAGAGGTCACTTTGCTTGGTGAGAGACTCTAGGTAAAAATAGAAGCCCCAATGTAGCCTCCTGGGCAAGTTATTTATTCATGAATTCTAAATTATTGAGGTCATTGAACAGTGTGCTATTTTTAACCTATGAGAGAAGAGTGAACATGGTGAACTGGGTTTTTCAGGGAGGCTGCATCTTCGTGGGGCAGAAGGAACATGGTGTAAAAAGTGACTACAAATGTGGGTACTTAGTGGTGACCTTAAGAAGCCTTCTGACTGTGGACAGATCTGCATCATTTACTGCCAGTCAGCCAGAAGAATGGGACCCACTGTAATTTGATGTTAAAATTGAAGTGATATCATGGTGTCAAGAACCAGGACCATTATGACATGAATAGGTCACAAGGAAATCTGAAGTCATGAGTAGACTGATGTTACTGTCTTGAAGTAAGTTTGTAATAAAATTTGTTCCCTTCTTTTTCTCTCTTCCTCTGTCCTTTCCTTCCTTCCCTCCCTCTCTTATGCGATGTCTTCTGTCAGGCTATGATAAAGCAAGAAGGACCTCAGCTAGGTACGGTGGAGCACATCTGTAATCCCAGCATTTAGAAGGGCAAGACAGGAAGATCTCAAGTTCAAGGCCAACATGGGCTGTACCAAAAGGCAAAAATAAGTGAATAAATAAATAAATAAATAAGCAAATAAATAAACCCTCAAATTCAACTTTTAATCTTGAATTCCACAGCCTTCAGAAATAAGTTTTTTTTCTTTTTTAAATTACCCAGTTTATATTATAATGTCCTGTTTTAGAAAATAGATAAAGACAAATCCTTTAGCAGGCTGGTCGGCACTATAGGAAGAAGTTTTCTCGTGTATAATTTTACAGTGTGCTAACAACGTTCTCTGCCACAAAATATTATGCCCACCTTTGCCATTCCTTCAGAGTTTAAATACTTGGTTTGCTCTTGGAAACAAATATTCCCTCGGAGACATCACACATGAAGGATTGGTGTATCAGCTGCCACCTTGGTATTGTCCCTGAGCACCATTGGGAGACAACGAGTAATGATTTATTGAGAGAAAAAGGTGGTGCAAATGGTGCTTGAGCTGTGGAGGGATAAGTTTGTAGTCAATGAAGAACCTGGCAGTGGAGGGAGAAACTGACAGAGTGCTTTCCCCCTGTACTGGGATTTTTGTCTTCTATATATTTTCAATACCTTACACTTACAGGAACTCACCAGATTTAATCAATACTTTGTACATACTCTGGGTTTGTTTAGCCTTGTATGGTTTAGCCTGGTTGTTCTTTCATTTAGTGTAATAATAATCTTTCTCCTTTTTCTTTGGTGCATTTATTGCTCAAGGTTCTCTATAGGAAAAGCATGGGGAGGTATTTATTAGAACAGCTTACATGCTACTCCAACAATGCCTGTCTGTAGGATGTCATACAGGTAAAGGCAGGTACCAGATAGAATGAGGCCTGTCATTGGACCAGAAGGAAACATGGGTCGGAGAAAAGTTTGAGAGAAGAGGAGGAAACTGGAACAGAAGGAGACTAGAGAGGAAGCTGCCGAGAGAACACGCAGGCAGATGTATAGATTCCACTCTGTACCTTTACAGGTTGTTATGAATGTTCTTAAGGGATGGATGTGTATAGGACTTTGTATGTTTAGGTGGGCAATTATATCTTATCAATTGGATCAGAGGTTTTTGTGTTGTGTGTTCTTTCTTGTGGCGAATTAAGTTTAAGAGAGTTTGTGAAGTCTGGGACACTAAGCGGCCATGGAATTGAGATGTATATTTCTGACATGGTGGCAGCCTGCTTTGGGAACTAGATGGATAGAGAGATTGTTGCCAGACTCAGAGAGAGGCCATCGGCAATGTGATATGGGATAGAGCAAAGCGAGTGAGAGGCTTCGCTGACTGAGATTAACATATCCACCAGATATCATGGGGCAGAGCGGTGCAGGACCTAGTGCGGGGTAAAAGACACCATTTTCTTAAAAATAATTTTACAACAACAGCTGTCTAACAACAGAAAATCTGAGAAGTCAGTAGTTGTTCAGACCTCTAGGCTGGATGTCTCAGCTGCTCTTCGGTATAGTCTGGAATCCTAAAGAAGTAGATTCTAATGACAGTGAAGGAATGGAGTTGCCAGTGAGAGTGAATGGGCACAGAGAACAAGCTTCCTTCTTCTGTTGCCTTTATACAGGATGCCAGCAGAAGGCATGGTCCATATTACAGGTAAATCTTCCCACCTCAAAAAAATCTGGATTGAAAGTGGTCTTTCCACTTCAAATGATTTAGTAAAGAAGAAATACCTCACAGATATACTCACACACTGGGATTTTAGTTAATTCTAGATGTAATCAAGTACTTAAGTAAGAGTAACCATCATGGTAGTGTCCTAAGCCAATTAATAGTTCTCTAATTTCTCACTGATATTCCTAATGTTGTGAGGTAGACTTTCCTACTCACCAGAGACTCTTTTACAGGTATAGGGTGACCTTTAGCTATCCTACAATAAACATGATCCTAACTGCAGATATGAGCATCCACATGTCCCAAAACATGGAATCAGAGGTTGGTAGCTCATAAAAGTAGGATGACTATAGAATTTCTGCTGGGAGAGTTGGGGTACCTCCTCTCCCACTTTCAGAGACAACAACATGGGATGAGGGACACCGCTTTGGCAAACTTCTGGATGTGTGATTCTTCTGCCGTCTTTGCCTGTGGAGCCCTGTGGCACCAGCATTGTGACTCATCCGCCTATTCTGTGTAGCTGTTCTATGCACTAAGCCCAATTCTGCTTACATTAACAAGAGTTAGTATCTGTCAAGTGCCATGGCTTCTGATTTGACACATACAATTTTGGCTATATCATACTTCATAAAAGTAGTTGTTAATATTAATCAATTTAACTAAGTCTCTGAAGTAAAACAAGAATATCTGTTGTATAAATAAGGAAACCAGAATCAGAGAGAAGATGGTCTAATCTGTCTTTGATAACTCAGTTAAGTGCAAAGCTGGAATTCAAAGGCTGACTACCCCTAAACATATACATTGTGTCCTCTTCTCAGATATGCCTTTCCCCATGGATTTCCCTCCAGCACTGCTCCTCTATGTCTTCGTGCTTGGGTGTTCCCAGTCTGTAATGAACCATAGCATAGACCTGTTATCCCAGGCCTCAGGCCAGGTTACTTCACCAACTTACAAACCTAGGGTATTAGAAAGGTAGGTGCTTTCTCCCAAGAACCAAAGCCTTTGACTACAATTGTGAGAAACAAGTCCCCTTCATGTTTGCTTTCACTTGGCAGCTGTGAGAAGCCCTAATACTTGTTAACATAAGGAGGAAGCTCTGCTGTCAGCTGGGGAACAGCAAGATCCAAAGAAACATTGATAACCATCCAAGTAAATTTGCAGGCTGTTCCTTGTATGCAACAGCTGATGTTGAAATTCTGAGTAGATTCATTTCTTCCTATGCAGGAAACACATAGATGAGTAAGTACTGATGCCACTGGTGAGCATGGTTCCTGCAGCTCACTGTGCTCTTTGTCTTTCTCATCTTTATGTTGCTTTGCTTGTGACCTGGTGCTAAAAGCTAATTGGCATATAGGAGTTCATGCCATGCTCGCTGGGCAGTGGTCCCAAAGACCTGGCACTGATCTGCTCCCATTTGTTCCTTCTGGCTCTGTCAAAGCTTCCCTACAACTCAATTCCTTCTGCTAGTTGTGACCAGAATCATCATCCCCAGAGAAGGGACAAAGGTGTCTACGATTTATCTTCTTAGGTCACACATATACATACAGATTGGCTGGACTGTCCCAATAGGTAAAGCGCATTCCATACATAAACACTAGAGGACAACAAGGGAAGATGGTCATGTATTTGGCAGTAGGAGTTTGGATGAAGGCAGGAAAGGTTAAGTCAAGAGAGTAGAAGGACATTACTGAATCAGTACAACAGGAGCCCCATCTTGGCTTTTTTATTTATTTACTTATGTTAACTACAGGCAGTTGCTGTTAGCAATAAAAGAGCCCCAAAGCAAGAGTATGGATGTCTAACTGTGCCACTTGAGTGCGCACTGACAAGCTCTGTGTATATCTGAGTATATATAGGGAAATCCAAGGTCAGGAAAAGAGTAAAGAAAAGGAGGAAAGAATGAGGCGTGGTATAGAGTCATCCCTTGCTATGCAGGGGACACCAAAACCCAGCAATGCCTGAATCCCTTGCATAAAATGCTACCACCTTTTCCTATGACCCACTATAGCTTCTGGTAGACTTTAAACCGTCTTTGGATACTTATACTTTACACAATGCAAACACTTGGTCAGTAGCTGATGTGCTTGCTGTATCATTGAGAGAGTAATAAAGACAACTCTACATTTGCCACAGATGCAGCTTTTGACCAGGTGTTGGTTGAATCCACCTGTGATACGGGGACCTGAGTGTCTGCACTGTATATTCTTCAGACTTTGCAAGCACTATAAAAAGCCTAAAAGAGCAAACTGATGTTAGGTGTGGTGGCATACGCCTATAATCCTAGCACTTGGGTAGCAGAGGCAGGCAGATCTCTATAAATTCAAAGGCAACCTCATCTACATAGGGAGTTCCAGGCTAGCCAGGGTTACATAGAGTAACACTGTCTCAAAACAAACAAATACCCCCAAAATCAAAATAGCAAACTGCCTATAATAGGTAACTGATACATAAGTGGACCCCAAAATATAGATTCCAGTGTTCTATGAAGTGAGTATTGACATCAAAAATGCTTGCAGCCAACACAAACAGGACTCTGGTTAAATTTACATGCGATTTCCTATTTACCTCCCTCATGTTCAGGAAGTTCAGCCTGGCAGTGATGGAGGCAGGGGAGAGCTGGACTCTTCCTATGTTTAGCCTATGTTTTACTATAACCAAATCACCGTTTCTGGGCTTGAGACGCTGAGTAGCTTTCAATAAGATGTCACTAAGGGATTGCTGGATCTCAGAAGAGCGTTTTGCAAAGCTGAAAATAATAATTTGTGCCTACTAGACAAAACTATAAGCCTTGTAATTTATAGGCCACTCTATAGAGTACTACAGAGTAGTTTGACCAGCCAGGAGGCAATATTTGGCCTCTATAAATTGGTGTTCTACACTAATGCATAAAATAAGGGAGACTCAAAAGGACCAAACCAGTTTCAAGCCATTTAACCACATTTTGGATGCAATGAATTTCTATTGAAATAAAAAAAATTCATAATGCCTGGCATCCAATTTAAAATGGCCAGCCATTTGAAGGAGGACAATAAAAATAAATGTGGAGACAGAATCTCATTCAAAAGAAACTAAGGGCTGATGACAGGAGTATTAGAATGAGTTGACAAGGACACTAGAACAAATGAACTCTGTTTTACCTGCTTAAAATGATGGAGGGAGGGACAGGGGAGATGGTTCAGCATTTAAGAACACAGGGTGCTCATCCAAAAGACCCCATTCAATTCCCAGCACCTACATGTGAGCTCACAACTGTTTGTAATTCCAGTTCCAGGGGACCTGGCACTATCTTCTGGTCATATTTGAGATTAGAAAGTCTGACCATTATTTTGACTCTTAACTCTGGTTTATTCTTTGTGGTTTATGTGAGTTTGTTGTTGGTGGTGATAGTAGTGGTTTGTTGCTTTTTATTGTTTTTATGATAAAATACCGTGACAACAAGCAACCTAAGGAAGAAAGAGTTTATTTTACTTTATGGCTTTAGATAGAGAGTCCACAATGGCAGACCAGGCATGGCAGCCTGCACAGGAAGCTAAGAAATCACATTTCCACACACAGAAAGCAGAAAGAACTAACTTGAAGCCAGGTGAGGTTATGAGCTCTCAAAGCCTATGCCCTCCATACTCCCTCCAGCCAGGCTCCATTTCTTAAAGTTTCCATAGCCTCCCCAAACAACATCCTCAACCAGGGACCAAACAGTCTAATATGTGAGCTTGTCTTGGTCTGGTTCCACTCCATGTATACAGCTCTCTTGAAAAGATGTCTCACAGTTCTGGCATGACCATTTTGGTGTCACCACTACAACCCAGGCTTCACTTTCAAAGTTTTATGCCATAGCCTCTCCAGGTCTCTTGCCCTCTCAGGACCCTATTCTTGCAAAAATTTCAACACTGTCACACATTGCCTGGCCTCAGTGGTTCTCTGGAACTTCAGAGGAAGGGCCCATGATTCACCAACAGCTCCTTGCATTTTTCTTCCTCACTCAGCTGTTTATAATAAACCTGCCTCTTTGCTCAGTGGAATATAATGAAGGCACTGCGTTTCCAGGCTGCTGGTGTCCCTTCGTCATATTGAATGTCCCACTTGATCAATCTTAGACTTTCTGTACATGTGGCTGTCTATCCTTTCTTCATTCCATTGTTGTCCCAGTCAGGTCTGTCCACAAAGCTCAGTTGAGGCATGGGTGGATAGAGTAGAAAATCTCAATTTGGTTTAGTGTTTTGGATGTTTCAACAAATTAGTGAAATTCGTCTTATAATCTCCCTTGAGTATGTGGTTTGAACCTAGTAATAATATGTCACACTAGTAAGGATGTTTGCAGTAATCACATTACTCTCTCTGGACATGACACGGCCTCCTGAATATGACACATCTAAATGCTCTGGTCTCACGAGAGGTGAATGTTCAGGAAGGAGGGTGTGTGGCTCTAAGCATACAATTAGAGATAGGGACAACTTCGTTCATAAATGTCTTTGCTTCCTTTTTGGCTTGCTTTTTCCACAAAGAGCAGATTAATATTCACAGGCTATTAATATATTTATATTATCTTACCCAATGATGGAATTATAAAGTAATTTTGACTCCTAGTCAAACATGACTAGGATATGACCCTGTCCTAATGGAAGCTACCCTAATGGCTGCAGTGGTATTATTGTTATTGTAATGATCACATCCTAGTTTGACTTCTGTTACTGTGATGAAACACTGACCAGAAACAACTTGGGGGCTGGAAAGGTGGCCCAGTGGTCAAGAGCACTGGCTGTTCTTCCAGAGGAGCTGGATTGGGTCCTCAACATCCACATGTCAGTTCACAACTGTCTATAATTCCAGTACCAGAGGATTTGATGCCCTCTTCTGGCTTCTGTTGGCATCTGGTATTCATGTAGTGCACAGACATGCATGAAGGCAAAACATCTACACACATAGAAACAAATAAGTGATTTTTTAAAAAGTCGACTTGCAGAGGAGTTTATTTCAGAATATGCTTTCAAGACCCAATCCATCATTGAGCAAATTCAGGACAGGAACTCAAGGCTCAAGGCAGGAATCTGGAAACAGGCAGCGAGAAGTAAACCTACTAACTAGCTGACTCATTGACTCAAGCTTAGCTAGTTTTCTTATATATCTTATACTTGCTTAGGGATGGTGCCACCCATAGTGAGCTGGGACCTCTCACATCAATCATCAATCAAGACAGACTCTCACAGCTACAGACTAATCCAATCTGTAAAATTCCTTAATTGAAGCTCTCTCTTCACATACAATCTGAACTTGTGTCAAGTTGGCAGCAAAACTAACTAGGACAGATGATATTTTTTAATATGAGCATAATGGTAGCTATTGTTCATTATCTTCTATGGGAAAAACATCAATAAATGGACTAAATATTAACTTGACATTAGGCCAGACACTGAACTATATCTATTGTAATCTTCAAACAGCTGCAATGATGATCATTTTCTTTTTACAAACCAGGAAACTGAAGCCCAAGTAGACTTAACCAAGGTCGTAACAGCCTGTCTAATACCCAACCTTTCATTTTTCTCACTACAGCAGTATTTGTCTATCAGTAATTCCTCAAGACTAAGAAAGGAGCATAATAACAAGGAGAAAAGCTTACGTTTGGATCATATCACCCAGTAATCCATCTTAGACATTCGTGCCTTAAGCCTATCCATTCGCTGACGAGTTCCTTGATGAAGATGACAAAATGCAGGCTCTTTTTGTGTCTGTATGAAGAGCAGGTGGGGCCACATGAATAAGTGCTCATAGTAGTCCCTTAAGGCCTAGTCCTGAATGAATGAATACACTTGAGCAAAATCTTCTGTTTCATTGGCTTCTTGATAATCTCTTGGCCTTCAGATCTAGAAAATGGGCTGACTTAAAGCTTTCATGAAAAAGCCATGGGGGCATTTCCAGTTTTACTGTAAACAGATTCCTTGGAGGCCTAGAGATGGAATAACTTAAATGTGTTCTGCCTGACATTAGTATGGCTTACTCTTCAGATTTCCAGCCTTGGGTTCAGAAAGGGGATGCGTTAGGTTATAAAGTCAACCAGCAAGAAGCAATTCTACAACATAATTGCTTCTTATTGCAAAACCATCGTTTCATCCTTCAATCTCTGAATCATGAAGAAATAAACAAGACCAACGAGTAAGTACAGAAACATAGCCATTCTTGGCATACACGATGAGGGCTTATCATGACTAGAGAAAAATCCTTTCATTCCGTGGATTGTTTCTAAATATAATTGTGAATCACTTAATGACAGAGCAAGTTCTGAGAAATTAGTGGTCAGGCAATTGTGTCATTGTGAGAACAACATGAAGCATACTTATACCAGCATTGTTTTTTACTGCCAACTTGACATCAACTAGAGTCATGTGGGGAGATAAACCTCAACTGAAGAATTGCCTCTGTAAGATAGGCCTGTGGTCATGTGTGGGGCGTTTTCTTGATTGCTTGACATAAGAGGGCCAGGCCTACTGTGGACCTGGACTTAAGAAAAACAGCTGAATGTGAGCCAGAGAGAAGCTAGTGCCAGATTTCTCCATGGCTCCTGCCTGACTCCCAAACTCCTGCCGTGGCTTACCTTCATGAAGATTAGAACCTGTAAGCTAAAATAAGTTTTTTCCTCCTCCCCTGTTACTTTTGGTTATGCTTATTAGAGCAACAGAGTCAAACTAGAACAACCAACTAGTGTCACTACAATATTATTAAGAAACATAACCCTGTAAGAAGACCACTCTATATAGCCTGTTATGGACCAAAACACTTAGTTCTGTGAATGTACATGGCTGTCAGAATCAAGCACAAATGGGATGCTTGAAATCTCACAGTGGAAATGTTCCTTAGACATACAACTAGGGTTGGCCTCCGCCAAGAAATTTCTTTCTAGCTCTTTTCACCAGCTTGTTAAATGGGGCATCATTGAAATACACGTATTCTTATGGCAATCAATATATTAACAAAAATTAGGAAAACCACTGTGGGGAGCCGAGGAACCCTTGAGTACATTTATGAGGAATAGAAAAATGAATGTGTATGTTTGACATGGCCATGGCCATGTCAAAGACCAATCCAGACCCATGGGAAAGTGGCAAAGCTTTCCCATTGAGGGAGGCTCAGAGGGATGGCAAAGCCTTCCTCTAGTCAAAGTCTGAATGGTGCCAGTGCATGCAAAAGCTAGCAGTTGCAGCTTCCTCCCGGATGCTTACAGACTGAAACTGCTGCCTAGAGAGATCTGCTAAGGACAGAAGCTGACCCTCCCATTACACTGTACGTAATAGAGAAGCTGAGGTTCTGAGCTGTTGCATAGTAGTAGGGGCTACCCTGCCAGAGAGTGCATAGCCCAGCTTTTCTGCATATGTGTCTGTCTTTCTGTCCATTTGTTCTTTTTTCATTCTCTTATATCCCCATTTGGGTAAGGACCTAAACAAGCAAACATGACACATAAATTTTAAACTTATTAGTTTGATCACAATTTCATATATTTATAAAGATATTGTTTCTGTATTACATGTTGTGAATGTGCTCTCATCGCCTTCTCAACAGTTCCTTAAGTAAGTGCATTCAGCGTTAGTTGACTGACAGCTATTTTGAGAGAATGCTAAACAACAGTAGATTCCCACCTTCCATTTGCCAAAATAAAACAGTTCATGCCACAAAGAACATCGCTGCAAGCAGCAGCAGCAGCAACAGCAGCAGCAGTAGCAGCAGCAACAGCAGCAGCAGTAGCAGCAGCAGCATTTCCAATGCACTAAAAGTATTCATGGCACAAATTCATTGGCAAACACAGGCTTCATTGCTTCAAGGAAATCAGAATCATTTTGCATTAGAAAAGAAACAATCTTTAAAAGTCAAATAGTGACAGATTATTAAGTATGTATTCCTTCTCCTTTCTGAGTTCTACTTGTCAGAAAGAGAAAGTATGTGAGGGAGACCCAATGAGTTTATTAGGTTTACAGTGTGGGTGAGTGGTCACTGGCAGGGGCCTGAGTGATCCTAGATCAGCTGCTATGGAAGATGTATACTCAGCATGGACAATAGCTTCCTCGTAGCTCTATCGATGAACTTCTACCCAACTAACCTTATCCAGTCTGTACATTCTGACCCTTCCCCCAAATTTCCTCTGCAATTAGGGTGGGATTGCATAGATGTGGCTAGAAAGAACGACTGAGTACTCAGATGAGTACCCACCCATTTCTATGCCTTTCCATGAAATTATGTTATGGTACCTGTTTTGCTGAGAGGACCACTTTCTGCAACATGTGATCACTGGATTCAGAGAAGCTCCAGTTAGTGGGGGAGGACAATAGAGGGAATACTGGCTCTAAATGGTTTGGGTTGAAAAAGGAAACACTACAGCAGCACCTCAACTGCTCTGGACCCTAACTTAAGTAGCAGATAATAATGGTGATCCAATACACATATTCACATGCATGGAAATGAACTCCGTTTCTTCTACATTCAGGAGCGAAAATGTGAAGATTTTAGTGCAGAGTTAGACTGGATTCCAGTGTAGGGGGTGGAAAGTAAACTACCTCTAAGTCTTCATGATATCTTTGTCAAACCCTAACACACTTCTCAAATGACCAGTTTCTTCAACTGATCTCCTCATGCTAAGATAATGACCCTAACAAAGGTCATCAGAAGAGAATCCTGCATTTTCTCTCTGTTGAACCTACTAGTTCATCCACAACACTCTTGGCCTTCCTTCCCAAACTGTGTGCTACATAGAGATATTATGTGGACTCCTGTTACTCCAACAATGTGACTTTATACTTGTTCAACTCAGTATTATAGCCAGATTCCAGTGCTATAATCAGTAATGGGAAAAGACAGACGAACGACAGTAAACAGACTTGCTTTGTTTTGAGCACCAGACAGTCTTTAGAATAAGTTCACTCCTAATCTCTGCAACTGAGAAGAAACCAACGTGGAGTCTGGAGACCCCACCTGTCCTTGGGCCATTCTTTTGGAAAGCTGTTATGTTGGTTAAGAGAAGACTATCAAATGCTAACTCTTTCTTTTGATCAGATCTTGTCCCATCTGACGTTTCAGGCCATTGATTGCTTCCATTCCTCCTGGTCATTATCAATACTACATATCTTTGATATATGCTTATGTCTTGGTTTTTCCTTAATTAAAAAAAAGCATAACTTCTGCCAGCACTGGTAGCACAGGCTTACAATCCCAATGATTTAGGAAGCTGACACAGGAAGATCACAACTTCAAGACGTGGCTGGCCAATAGAGCAAGAGCCTGCCTCAAAACAAAAGTCATAGGTAAGAGGCCATCCCAATGGCTCAGCAGGTAAAAGCTCTTGCCTGTGGTCCAGTGGATCTCTAGGACATACAGGGTAGAAGGACAGAACTTCCTCCAACAAGTTGTCCTCTGACCCTCACATAGCAGCTCTTTGCCCACATACATATACAAAATGAATAAATGTGTTTTTAGCAATAATTTTGAAATAGGAGGAGTCAGAGAGATGGCTCATCTGTTAAGAGGACTAACTGGTCTCCCAGAGGACCCAGGTTTGATTAACAACACTCACATCACAGCTTACAATTCTTTGAACACCAGTTTCAGGGAATTCCAAGTCCTCTTCTGACCTCTGCTGGTACCAGGCCTGCATGTGGTACACAGACACACATGTAAACCAAACATCCACACACAAAAATTATTAAAAGTCTGTATATGTAGCCTAGTGACATGTTTATCTAACTTGCACAAGACTGATGTAAACTAATCCTTAGTTCTGAGGGTGGTGACATCATGTCTTTGTTGATTCCACTTTCCCCTAGTTATTGGGTCCTTCCTTCGGATGATTTCTCTAGTGTAATGATTTTCAACCTTCCCAACTCTGTGCCCCTTTAATACAGTTCCTCCTGTTACAGTGACTCACAACCATAAAATTATTTTCATTGTTACTTCATAACTGTAATTTTGCTACTGTTATGAATGGGAAAGTGAATACCTGTATTTTTCAATGATCTTAAGCAACCCCTTTGAAAGTCATTCAACATGTGAAAGGAGTCTCGACCCACAGGTTAAGAAACACTCCTCTAGAACATTGCCACTTCTGATTACTTGAAATTGTTGCTAGTTTGCCTTCAACAACAACCACTGCACCCAAACACCCAAGTTATAGAAGTCACCAGTGACTTCTGTTCTGCTTAACCGAATGGAAAGTTTTCAGTTCTTACCCTCTTCAATGTTTAACCAGCATTCAGGTTCAACCCAATTGCTCACTGCCTTCTTAAAACACTCACCTTGGCTTCCTTAGTAATGCACCAGTTTTCCTGACCTTGCTTCTTGTCTGTACCATTTTCTCTACTGGTTTAGCTGCCTCTGATTTCTTTTTTAACTATAAAAGGTTCATTTTTTTCTATTTATTTTGGTGTGTATTAATTGTACAAAATAATGAGCTCTGTTATTACACTTTCATACAAGTATGTAAGATATTTCAATCACTTTTTTCTCCTTCCATATCTACCTCAACCTTCTCTTTATACATTGGGAGACCTTTTCAAGAAATAATATATCAAGGAAAATATACCCCACAAAGTGTAAAGACAGAGATCTGTAGTCCTAGCTATTCAGCAAGCTCAAACAAGGGGATCACTTGATCTTAGCAGTTTAAGAATAGCCTGGGCATCATGTATATATGTATTCATACATTGCAATGTATACATATATGTTATATGCAAAATATATATTAAAAAGAAAAGAAAGATTTTAGTAACTTAGTTTTTAACCATCAAAGTAAATAGGAACTTTATTTACATACAGTAAATTCTTTTGCTTTTATCTCCAAAATGTATTTAATGTTACTCTTTCTATACTACAAATACCTACCAAGTTTGTCCAAGCCTCGTTCTGCAGACTACACACCTGAGAACAAATGCAAGATGAATCAAAATCATAAACTGACTTAAAACAGTGGGAGATGTTTTTTGGTAGTTTGTCTGTAGCTTAGTTTCATAGCTCTTGAATGTGAGCTTGCAGATGAGAACTTCCTCTTTGAATATCAAAGGTTGAATCCAGCTGGAGGCTAGGCCAAGCCTC
This sequence comes from Rattus norvegicus, assembly GCF_021556685.1. Taxonomy (NCBI): domain Eukaryota; kingdom Metazoa; phylum Chordata; class Mammalia; order Rodentia; family Muridae; genus Rattus; species Rattus norvegicus. The sequence continues at coordinate 100,164,378 of NC_141536.1, read as the reverse complement.
TGTCAGACATCAGCTCTACTCTAAAATATTAATCCTCTTTTTTCATCCTTCTGTCCTTTAGTCCCAAATCTATTTCCCATACAGAAACAACACAAACACTTCCAAATTATGGTCTGTTTGAAATAGAAAATCATTTCCCATCAAGTTTCTAAACTCCTCAGCATGGCTCATGAGGCCTGGTTTGGTCACATCCAGTATGCTTCCAGCCACTCCTCCTGTCTGCAGCTCACCCCTTACTGCTCCCCAGCTGCTCTTGTTTGAGTTTCTTACAAGGGAAGTTCTTTTCCAGCCCAGGATCTTTGTAGATATTCTTCCTACCTCTGAGGCTCCTCCTCCCTTCACCAATAGAATTCCCACTTCTCTGCCCTTTGGGTGGCAAGGAAAGGGTTAATTCTTAAAGAAATCTATTTGATCCACTCACTCTCATTTCACCAATCTAAATTAAATTTCATTGCTCATATTCTATCGGCACCCTCTTTTCTCTATAATATACATTATAGCTTATACTCAGATAATTAATTTTTGTGTTTGTTTCTTTAATATCCCTTTTCCCAGGTCACTTTAAGTACCACGAAAGGAGGAACCAAATCACTACTGGAAACGTTAGCAAATGCTCATTAAGTTTTAAATGAATGAATACGAAATATATTGACAAATAATTTAAATTTTATGTTAAATGTTGACAAACTTAAACTTTGTCTCTTCCCATCTAAAGCTTTCTCACAGCCACAGTCCACCTATAAAGTGACGAACTTGTTATTAGGATCAACCACTGATGTGCCAGAGTGGACTCGTGAAGGCTTCAGCTTCCTGATTCTGGGTATTACTTCCAATTTCAATTTCGCACTTAGTGACATCATTTGAGAGCAGATACTATAGAACAAGGCTTCTCATTTGGAAGGATAATGTACCAGCCTAGCAGCTGCTTCTAGTACAAAACAACATCTTATTATAATGAAGCCACTATAAAAATTAAGTCATATTCCCTGTCCACCAGAGTCTAAGTTAAGGAATGTGACATAGAGAGAATTCAGGAGAAGGATACTACTGCCTGTGAGTAGTGGTCAGGACAGGACAAGATCAATGTGAGCCAATGTAGGTAACAATGGGGACATTCAGAGGGTGTGGCCTATGGTACTTGTTGGATGGAAAGACCCCTAAAGCTGAAAAGAATACAGAGGATCATCTTGACGGAGAACCAGGGAAGATCAGGCCTGATCAGGAGCTGAGTCTACGCAACTGGGATGGAAATAGAGAGAGGGGGAAACAAGAAAAATCACAGGGGAAAGAAGTGGAGGAGAAGGAGGAGGAAGAGAAGAAGGAAGTAGAGAAGGACAAGGAGGAAGAGGAAGGTCTTAGTTGGAAAGAGTTCCTCTTGAGATTTCAATGTTGTTTTGATAAATTGAATCATGCATTTTTTTAAAATGAAGTATCCAGAACATTTTGAATTCTTAAAGACAATTTTTGATGAAGTATTGAAAAAGTAATGTTTCTCTGTTTCTCAGATTTGTCTCCCTTAACTATCTCCTTGACTCTGTGTATATCTCCACCATGCCATCCCAGTCATGTCTCTAAATTGCTAGATAATCAGTTGATCGACACTTTCCCTCATCTCTAGCTCTGTTTCCTTATCTGCGGAACATGGCAGCCTAACTTGATCATCTCTGAGTTGCTCTGTGGCTCAGAGGATGTACTCAGAATGAAAGAGTTAGGCATGTGCATAATGTCTCTCAGAAAAAGTATCTTAGAAAAAGGAAAGCCCCATGAGGAAATGTTCCCTTCTATGAGCTGAGAATATCCAGTGGTTCTGAAAGGGTAAAGAAAGGACAGTTGCTATCATGTTGAGTCAGTTTCTGTCTATCAAAAGGAAAGATTTAACTTCTAAGAATGGCGGGAGATCTCCAGGGTGTTCTCGTAGCCGTTAAGTAAATCCAGTGACCACTTGGCAGGGAAACAAGGCCACTATTTTTGAATCAACAGGAAAAGAGCAGAGCATCGGGGGTAGAAGCTTGATTTATCCTGTGGCCAGAGTGCATGAAGTTGACTGAAGAAATTAATCGAATCAGACTTGGTAAAGCTGAAGCTGCCTTGTATCCCCTGTGCCTAGAAGCCTTGTCAGAGCTGGTTCTACCATCCACCCTGATTTAGGACACAAGCTCGCTCCTTAGCCTCTTCTGCATAGTTATAGGCATCTAAATTCTCTGTGGTATCTGTTTAAATATCACTATTTAATAGGATACAAGGATTTGCTAGTGCCAGTTGTGGCAAAATCTCTCAAAGGCACCTGCTGTCAGACACTCAAGAATCCACAGGTAAGACTAGCACAGTGTTCGTGGGCCCTCTTTCCCGTCTCTTCCCATGCCTCTCCCTTATCCCTCCAGGCAAGAGCAGCTGCTGCCCGATTAGCTGTTGAGCCTACTCATCTCAAAGCTACCCTGAATCCTCAAGGACAGCAGGAAGCCAGCCTGACATCCCAGTGCTTCCACAGCACAGCCCAGTTTCAGTGGCACTGCTGTGGGCAGCTATGCTGACCACTCACTCTGAGAGAGGCAAGGTAACCACAGAGGCTGTGGCCATGAGAAAGATGAAAGTCACCACAATGCTTCATGTTTTCCTCTTTCAGTAGGAAAATGGTACTCAGGGTGACTCTGTTCACTGTTTATTTAATGACTCAGAAAAGACAGTGAGGTGAGCCAAAGAAATCAGAACGCCATTTTTGAATTTGAACAGTTCACAATCCAACGTGTAATATTCTACATAGTAAATGCATTTGCTGAAGCAGGATCAATGGCCACATGGGAATATGCACAGGTTGCTATGGGAGCCCAGGAGAAGGATCCTAGACAAGACAGAATTGTCAGGTATGCTACACTGTAAGGAATGCACAAGAGTCAAAGCAACTTAGAGTGCCAGGTCCTGTTACAGCTGTCAGATCATGTATGATTTCATAATACAAAAATATATTCAAAAAATGCACTGTCATATGATATCACTGAATGTCACGGAATGTACTAATCCAAACCTAGATGGTATAGCATTTTACACACAATAGCCTTCTGTTCCATTGACTATGATGAACGAGAGAGAGAGAGAGACAGAGAGAGACAGAGAGAGAGAGACAGAGAGAGAGAGAGACAGAGAGAGAGAGAGAGAGAGAGAGAGAGAGAGAGAGAGAGAGAGAGAGAGAGAGAGAGAGAGAGAGAATGATGTAATCAAGAAGCACAGTGACCACACATGGATGCTGAGGTCAATGCACTGCAGTGCACTGTCTTAGACTATACTTATTTAGCAGGAAGAATATCCTCTAAAATGATGCCTGAAGATATAAAATAGCAAATACATAAGCTAGCAACATGGTCATTTGCTACCAAGAATTAAGTCATGTACAAAACTTCATGTGCTATAATTTTGGGTGAGTACATCTGTCTACATCAGCATCTCCATAAATCCATGAGTACAGCATTGTGCTAGCAATCAGCTATGCAAATACAGACTAATATAGGTCACACAGCAAAAACATGCAAAGGCAAGTGATGTAAGCTAACGTCATTGTAGGAGATGGCAAGGTAAGGGGCTAAACATTCAAAACCTTTGGTCTCAGGTTCTTCTAATAAGTTTTACAATAGTAAACACATGTGGAAAACTAAAGAATAAGTGAACATGGTTGCTCACCTAGCTAAGGATGAAACATCGCTCAACACATACCATTTCCAAGAGCTAATGTCATAGCAAATCTTCAGGGCGATAGTGTGGTATATGATGTCTCCCAAATAGGAATGACCATACAAGATCCCTCGGGATGAGAGGGACTCTCGATATGAGTTGTGGAGAGCAGCACTCCTGTATAGCATCAGGAATACAGCTTCATAGGAGGGAAGGCACAAAGCATGGTGGCATATGGTAGGAAAGTACCAGGAGAGAAATAAATTAAGATGCTGTGTAAATAAGCAAATAGTATTTTAATACTGGCATTCAAGAGAAATGTTTACCTGAGACAGTATTGTCTGCAAAAATACAAGCTGAGTAACCAAATAAGAAATGCATAGTGCTTATAACAAAAGTTCACTGCTGGTCAGTGTTAATCCTCCAGATCAGGATAGTAAGATTATTTTCATGTATTTTTTTTCTGATTTTCCACCTTTAATATTCTAGATTGCCTCTCCAGTCCCTAGAGTAGATCCAGGCTGCAGACTGAGAATGAAGATCAATTGAGAAGCTTTTGCCTGGACTCCCAGCAATGAGTGTCCAGTGATACTAAGCTATCGTGCTCTGAAGCATTCTACACTCTAAGGAGAAGGCAGTAATCCCATTGAAAAGCACTTCAAACAGTATATAAATCCATTACCCACCTGTTTCTGATAAGGCAAAGACTCTGGTAAGGCTGAGAAAGGTGAAGCTGACAGAACAAGTTAGAAGCTTGTATTCAGTGGGCATGCTGAAGATCTCAGACCTCTGTGAGGACTGTCTTCCAAACGGCAAGAGAGTCAGTACAGAACATGGCTCACATAAGTGGGTATCAGGAGAAAATGGCAGAAGGCCTCTCCTGCAGCACCACAGCTGTCTCTGGAAGAGTCTAGTTTACTAGTTAGGCGCTTGAAAAAAAAAAGTAAGGTCTTCCCTGGCGGTAAATGATGGACTCAGTTCAGATTTTGTCTCCCACTGTTGAGAAACTAGGGAGAAGGGGGAAAAAGCGGGTCATCTCATAAGAGGAAGTAGCTGCAGAGAGGCATGTGAAGGCCACACAATGAAAGTAGCCATGCAAGGAAGACAGCATTTAGCAGCCCCATCGCACAGCTAAGTGCCTTTACACATCAAGTCACGTCACTGGAAAAGTAGAATTGCAGAACCATGTCCAATAATGTTCAGACTTAGAAAATAGAATTTGTTTCAGGCTGAAGACATTAGCAAGTTCAGGAAAGAAGTAATACAGCCTCTGCCCCAGGAATACATAGCAGCACTGTCTCAAAATGACTCATGCTAATTGATTCTTGACCAAGGAATTTGGAAACTGGATAGATTGCAATCACGACGAGTGGGTTTATTAGCCCTAATTTAAAAGCAGAGATGGGAACAAGAGTGTTTGTTTTCCTCTTACAAGTGAGGGAAGTTAATGCTTGTATAAGTAAGCTTAAGAGGCTGAAGGAGCCTGCCTCAGACCCTCCCTCATTCCTCTCTGGATCGGCCTCCCAACACACCCCACAGAGCATGGACAGCTTGCCCTGCCCCTCCACCAAACCTGCAAGCCTGGTGCTGCCTTGACTGCCCTTAGAGCTGAATTTCTATCCAGAGGCAAACTAAGGAACCATTTCACACACACACACACACACACACACACACACACACACACACACACACACACACATCAGTGTCCTCCAAGTCCTGCTGGCTATGCTTTAGGTGACATTTGTACTTCCACCTGCCTCTCTCTTTTCCTCCAAATGAACGGTTCCTGAACTCAAAGTGGTGGCAGGGTGCTATTCTTTATCCAAAAGCCAGACTTAAAATGTTTGAGAATGTAATCAAATATAGTAGAGTTAAATTGAATTTGCCAAATAACTCCAAAGTCTATTTCTTTTCTGATCTAAAGCCAGCGTATCCTTACGTAATGTCTAGCATCAGCTCCCTGCAGATGCAATACCCTGTAATAGCATTCTACAGAAATGTCCACGGCACTTAACTCCGGCTTTTATTCAGCACGTTTTTTCACATTCTTTTTTTATTGATGTTCCTTGACAATTTCATATGCGTGTGCAATACATTCTGATTATTAGCCTCTTCCGCCCTGTATTATCTCCCTCCCATCTCCGTCACCTTCCGTGTTCCCTGAGAATCTCTTCTCCACACTCACGACTGGATTGCTTTGGGACCCCCTAGGAGCTCAACCAGGGCCGACTCTGTGACCACAGCTTTGGAGCTGTCCACTGGAACCTGGTGAGTTCACCAGTGTGTACACAACTGAAGGCAGTGATGCCACCCTCCCCCCCTTCTATAATCTGTCAGCAACCAACAGTTCACCTACAAAGGCCCTGAACCCCTCCCCTACTCGTGGCCGACGGTTGGCCTGGACAATTTCATGCTGGCCCAGTGCTAGTAGTTCAGCTGCTTTACTTGATGGTTGCCTCAGCCATGTCCTGCCTAGAAGATGGGCTGCCACGGCAGGCGCTCTCCCCTCTCTCTCAGCTCTTACAAGGTTTTCACGCCCTCCTTTGGCAATGTTTCCTGAGCCTCAGAGGGGTGGAATAAACATCCTATCTGAGGGCTAAGCACCCAGTCAGCACTTATTTTTTTTAACATCTTGGGCACCTGAACTATTGTTCGTTTTAAAGTAATTTTTAAATTTAAATTAAATTTTCTTTAACTGACAGATGAAAAATGTAAACTATACATATTAATGGATTAATGGTGTGCGATGTGATGTTCCTAAATGTGCGTGTTTTGTACGATTTTTAAATCACGTCAAATATACCCATCTATTCAAACATTACTTATTTGTGGTAAAACAATATAAATAACAAAATAAATAAAACAATATAAATAACAATATCAGTAACACCACACACACACACAGACACACACGCACATGCACACAGACATGTGCATGCACACACATCAATCACCCCACTATGTAATAGCATATCAGAACCTTTTCCTCATGGCTATAACTTGGTAACCAAAGATTAGCCCCTTCTCAGCCCTCCTTTGCTCTACTCCATATTCATTCATTGGTCGATGAACTCTAACTATCCATTTCTTGGCTGTTGTGAATAAAGCTACAGTAAGCATAGATGTGTTACACAGCACATGCTCCAAGTGGTTATTCTAACTGTATGGATGTCTGTCGAGGTATGTAGAACTTGGTTCTAGGGAATTTAAGTGTGCTGGGTTTTTATTAGTTTTTTTTATAATAAAGTTTATAAAATTTATTTTTGAAAAATCATGTGAGTTCAGAAGCTTCTCCAGCATATTGATTTTATTTCTTTCCAGCAGTGAGACTGCTGGATCAAGTGGTAGTTCTATTTTAAGTCTAAAGAATGACCACATTGTTTTTCAATATCTAGTTCAAATCTCACCCAAATGCCCGGGCGCTTCTGAAACATTCTGCTGACTCCTCACCCAAGAATCCTCCCTATTTTCTTTCTCCACAGAGTCCTAGTTTTCATTAGTTCTTAGGTGGCCAAAGATCAGTGTCATTTGTGAACCTTGGCTATTTTGTCCAAACACTAAAGACCCATTTCCCTTCTAAATGATCACTTAAAGAACAAAATACAGAAAGAGTGCAAAGGCTCGGGAAACACCTCTTTCTAACCCCAGATACTCTGAGAACACCAATAAAAACGTATTCGTGTGGGGTATGGTGGTACACATCTCTAACCACCACTCAGCAGCAGAATGAGGCAGAAAAAGTGAAGTGAGTTCCAGATCAGCCTGGGCTACAGAGTCGGTCCAACCAAGTCCAGCCTGGACTATATAGCTAGACCCCTGTTTAACAAAAACAAAATCAGCCGTTAACCAATGAAGCAAGAGAAAACAAACAAAACCCAGAAAACTGCTTAACACCAGTTTTGTTTTATGAAGAATATTTAACTTTAATCATATCCGCCCCCATCGTGTACCTGTGTGTGTGTGTGTGTGTGTGTGTGTGTGTGTGTGTGTGTGTGTGTGTGTGTGTGTGTGTAGATAAGTGCTGGACCACTGAGCTACATCCCTAGCCAGTCCTGCCTTTATACTTTTAAAGATATTTCACTTTGCTGGTCCTTGTCCAAAGTTGGGTTCTGTTCTGAGAAGATGGAATTGGACAAGGACGAGCGTGTTTATTTGAATATTTTGGCGGTTTCTGTTCCTTAAGAGGTTCCTACGTAGTGGATGTTCACATTCCTGCTTCGATTTAACATCCTTGACTTTTTTCACACATTCTAGGAAAACAAGTGATCATCTTCTGACACCTGACAGTCTTGTCTCCAGCACGTTCCATGACACCAGTTTGCTTAGGTCACGCTTTTCTTAATGTAAATGCAAATGGCAAAGCTGCAGTCAAGGAGTGACCTTTGCCCCCCTTGTTTTGCAAGTTGATTTTAAATATTTTCTCCCCTGCATTGCTCTGTTACTTTTAGTCCTTCCACCTTTGTCCAGATTGGCGTTCCAACACTGTCTTCTTGTCTCTTTTTTGACCCTTGCTTCACAGATCTGAGTTTCGAAGTATGATTTTCAAACGCACAGATGCACTACACTGGGCAGCCTACTATAATAGGCACACTGGCCTTATCATTTATGAAGCAATGGATTAGCAGAAGGGCTTCTACTCTACTTTATGGTCTAGTCATTCAGGCTCCATGGCTAATATGTATAGAATTCAGACCAGAAACATCCTTGAATGGGATGGAATGGTGTTGGAGCATCCTCCAATGTATGTATGTATGTATGTATGTATGTATGTATGTATGTATGTATGTATGTATCCTCTGTATGTGCAGCTGCTTACACATCAACTTTGGTCATCAGACTATGCACACTACCAAGTGCATAGGTAGTGCTCCAGGATTTGCTGAGCTGGGACATGGGCAGTTGATAATTACCAGGCACTCTTCATGCGCACCTTCCCCTCAGTGATGCTGATCAATTGGGCAACTTTCCAAGCTCTGGGTAGTGGGTCTTAGCAAAGGAAGAGAAGGAGCTCTCACTGATTTCTTTCTGCTCTAGTTGGTACTGAGTGTTGCGGACACTAACCAGGACTGAACATGGGACTCCCTGGCTCAGATCTTACGGGTGATCACTGGAAATCTCCATGTGCCTGAACACTGATGGTTTGTTCTGCTGGCATGTGCTCAGTTTCTATATAAAGCAACAGATGTTTTGTTTTTGCCTCTTTCCTCTCTGTCCGTGGCTCAGAATGTGGGTGATATTAACCAACTGTGACAGGTTTCAGGTTTTTATTTATAGCAATGGAGACTGTTTTCCTGCATTTGGAGATTTCTGGGCCTCTGAGACTGAGATTTTGTGAATCCTCAGCTTAAAATTCTAAAGAATAGGAGCTCTAGAAGTCTGAAGTTTCTAAAAGTTAAGCGCTGTGGTGAGAGGGGAGTATACTGAAGGGAACCAACTGGAATTGTATTCTTTCACTAAGGCAAAAATACATAATGGCTTAGGTGGTACTGTGAAGTTTTAATTACAGAAATATGTACATTGCTATAGTAGATGATCTCTTACTTGGCACATAATCAAAACCACTCACAAGGTTGAAAGGTTCATGTAGCGAGATCAAAATGCTGACTACTTTGGTCATTTATTTCAGCCAATATCTACCTAAATAGGCACTTGTCCATCTATCTCCATTTCGAAGTGTTTATCCAAAATAAATGTAGCAGATCTTATACAAATACATCAGCACCAACATGCCAAGACACTTTATGTCATAGCCAAGATGTAGAAACAAAACATTCATCAGATGAATGAATAAAATTGTGGCATGTGTGATTAATGAAATGCCAAGTGAGACCAAATTATTGATAGAGTTTACAGGTCAAAATAAGCATGGCATCTGGAGTGATGGCTGCTTGCAGAGCTCTTGCTGCACAAACATTTGGACCTAGTTTAGATCCCCAGTGCCCATGTTAAAAACCAAGCATAGCAGTGTGCTTCTGTAATCCTCGCGCTGAGAAGGCAGGCAAGAGAATCCCTGCAGCTTGCTGGCTAGCTAGGCTAGCTGCATGGTGTGTTTCAGGTTCAGTGAGAGACTCTGTCTCAAAAGGGCGACGGGACCAATAGAGGACAATATGTGCAATTAACCTCTGTCCTCCACATGCATGTATGCCCACACACACACACACACACACACACACACACACACACCCTCAAACACACATGCACACACACAGGGGGTGTCGAGTGAAAAAAATCTATCAAAGCAGAATATTCAGTGCATATTTGGATTTATGTAAAACTCTAGGAAATACAAATTAAATAATTTTCTTACAGAGACTGAAAATGGGGCTATGTTTTTAATTTTAGTTCCGTTGTGTTTATTGTTGGTATTGAGAGGAATCAGGTCATTTTTTTTTATACCTATGACAGTCATAGGAGGGTTCTGTTTTGGTTTGGTTTTGAGATTCCATATGTTCTATTTCAACAATAAAATGTTCTTCAATTAAAGACAGTTGCTTTCTTACCATTTGCTGTGACTCTTATTTGCTCTTCTTTCCCGCTGGGATTTCCAGAACTACTACGAATGTTCCTGGTAACAGCCGCCTTCCCTGTTGTCTTCCTGATCTCATGAGGAAAGCAGTTCTTCTTTCACCACTGTGATGCCCCCTGCAGACATTCCGCACATGATCTTTATGAAGCACATCAAGGCCCCTCTGGTTATATTTTTCTGATTGGTTTTTGTCATGAAGGAGTGTTGAATTTATCAAATACTGTTTGTAGGTTAATCACTTCTCTATAGAGCTGTTTGATATTTAACTCCTGCTCTCTCTGGCTCTGACAATTTTCCACCTCCCGCTTCCATGATTTTCCTGAGCCTTAGGATAGGAATTGTGTTGCAGATGTACCGATCTGGGTTGAGCAGTCCACAGTCACTTCTGTGCTGATTTCAACCAGTTGGAATAGTTGCATCTGTTGTAAGAAGAAGCTTCTTTAATGGGGGGGACAGAGCTACACTTATCTGTGGCTACAGATACGTATTATATTGTGGATACCAGTGTAAGTATTCAGAATGAAGTTAGGAATCATATGGGATAAGAAGATGGCAACAGTAGGCCTATGACCTCTCTAGCGGTTTGTAGTTACACTAGGCATGACTGCCCAACTACTCAGCAGGCCTTACATCCGGTTAGACAGCAGTTGGCCACCCTAAAATAAAAGCACCACTACCGCCCCACTGAAGACATCTTGCCTGGCTGGTGATTGCTGCGGTTGGTAGGCTTTAAAGCTTGGTGAGACTATTGCTTGCTTTTCTCCCTTGGCAGCTTCCATAGCACTTTATGAACACATTTCTTACATGAACTTAATATTTAAACCAGCAACATGACCTTGGGTTAAGTAGATTGATCTTCATAATGTGGGTGGGCCTCGTTCAGTCAGCCAAGGCCTTGCTGTCAAGAGACTGTCTTCAGAAAAAGAATTCTCTCTGTGAGTAACTTTCTCATTAAATGCAGCTTTTTCCTGAGTTTCTAGCCCTTCTCTTGCCCTGAAGATTTTGGATTCGCCTGTTTGTAGAATCACATGAGCCAATTCCTTAAGATCAGTCTCTTTCCACAAGCATACACACCATTGGTCCCATTTCTCTGAGAACCCTGAATAACATAGCAACACTCTCAGCACTGCCAAGATCAGTGAACGATTCTCTACTTCTCATCTCACCTAAGCTTCTAGAAACTTCCTTTTTAATGACCATCTGCAAATTACCTTTGGATGTAAAGACGGCAGAATTAGAAGCGTGCATATAGAACTAGCTGTTACTCCACTATTGCAGCAAAAGGTGGTCTTCCTCAAGTGACTTGTTTTCTTTATCTCATGGAACATCAGCAGCCTCATCACAGACACCGTGACTATCCCATGGCCAAACACACTTTTTGCCACCCAGCCTTTACCTCTATTTTTATGAAAGGCTAAACCAGAGGAATTTCATCTGTTGTTTTCTATGTGGACACTACAGTGTCCCTTCTCTCTTAAAATTGGCACAGTGATTCTCCAGTTAATACAGGCATACAACCCGAGAGGTGCATTATTCGGCAAGTTTGCCTCTGTGCAAACACCATAAAGTATGCTTGTGAAGAGTAACCTACTGCTTACGAAGACAATGTGGTAAAGCCTGTTGCCTCTACATCCATGATGAATTTTAAAAGTGCAAGATGACATCATTCACAGGAGAAAACGATGCCAGACACAATAAGAGACACAATAAGCATGAGCTATCCGGGCTAATGCTGGTATAACATGATATACTGTTTTTACGTATATCAACTTTTAAACACTCTAATGTAACATGCCTAATGTAAATAGAGGATCCAACACTATAGCCAGTAGCAAGTACTCTAGGCACACATAACTGTACACATTATCTACACTCTTATTGGTTGCATAGGTGACTTTTTAGGCAAGCATGAGCAACATATTACCCTAGCTCTTCACAACAGCTACAACATAAATAGGTGGCAGGGACTTTTCTCACATTACTTATGCTCCTGTGTATCCCCATCACATATAGGGCCCTTCATTTTCAGGCACATAACTTACAGAAGTATGCTAGAACACTAGGAGAAATGTTTGCACACACTTCTCCTGCTTTACAGCCTACTGGTGCTCATTCTATCTCTCTGCTAAAATAAAACCAATTAAGGTCTTTAAATTGGTGAGTGAGTGTGTGTGTGTGTGTGTGTGTGTGTGTGTGTGTGTGTGAGAGAGAGACCTTAATTTAACTGGCTTTATTTTAGAATCTAGAATCAAGGAGCTTCACTCCACAAAATAAAATAAATGTTATAATGATCCGAGCATAGGGAGATGGCATTATAGAGAGAAAGGATCTAATGAAATCAGAACAAACAAAAAGTAGATTGGTTATTTCAAGTTACTTTTCCTGTAAGGAGTCAGAACAATGGATAAAGAATTGGTTGATTAACTTTAAGTCACCTCTTTTTATAAGGATTAAAACACAGGAAAATTGTATTATCATGAAGATGGGTTTTGGGGGGAATTTAGTTGTTATCTCTTTGCCCTTATTTCTCAGCAGGTCAGATAGCAGTTTTAGCTTGTTGATGTGGCACTGTAGAGTGAGCAATTCCATCTTTAGTTTTAGCCTGGTGTGTTGTGGACCAGTAAAGGAGTCTAGTCCAAAATGATGGCCTCTCTGAAATTTTTATTTAATATTTAGAATAGAAGGCATTATAGATACAGAAATGGAGACTGAATAATGGTGAGTACAATGACCAACAGAAAACAGCTGAATTAGGACTGGTGAATCAACACAAAGGTTACAGGAACAATGAATACCCACCCTAGAGGTATACAAGCACACACACACACACACACACACACACACACACACAAGAATGTTGTCACTTCCAAAAGTCACAAACCTCTAAATCTAGGATTCTTTGCACTCCCCATTTTGCCTGTTAGGTGTAGTACTATGAGTCAATTAACCCACAGACAAGATGATCTAACTGATAAATATCTCCCATAGTCTTGGGTATTTGAACACATGGCTCCCAGCTAATGGTGCTCTATGGGGAGGTGGTGCAGCCTTCCTGGAGAAAGTCGCTGGAGGCAAGCTTTTAGAGTTTATAGCACCATACTTCCTAGTTTCATGTTTGTGGTTAAAAAAAAAAAGATCGCCTTCCCAGCTTCCTGCTCTATCTGCCTGCTGCCATGCTAACTCCACAATTACAGACTCTCCATCTGAAACATTAATCCCAAATACATCCTGTCTTCCTTAGTTGTCTTTGGACATGATCTTTTATTACAGCAACAGAAACGTAACCAATACCTAATACTTAGTCTTCCATTGTTATCTATGGATATGAATAGCTGTAGGATCTGAGGAAAGTCAGTTAACTGTTGACAGGAACATCGTTGTCTAAACGGAGGAAACTATCAGCCCTATATAAACCAAGAAATAAAGAATAAGTCTGGAAAATAATATATGTAAAAAGCCTTTCAAAATATAGAACCCAGCAAGTTTTAAAGCTTTTTATATTATTGGAATTTGAAGTTGAAAACTGGAGACAAATACTGGAAATGAGATAGATGATTACTCTGCAAAGCATTAGAAAGAAAGGTAGCTATCTTTAAAATAATTTTTGGCTACAGATAGGCGGTAACTTCTGAGAATAGAGAATATCTGAAAACTGACAGCCTGTACAGATGCTGACAATGCCTCAGAACTATTCAGCACAAATTAGTAGTGAAGACTGTGAACTGGGTGAGGGGTAGAAGTGGATTCTGTCTTTAGTCTTAGCAATTAATTCGTGCTGCTCTTTGAGCGGCCTCCCATTCTAGTAAGTCCATTTATCTCTCCATGGCACTTACTGGGACCAAGATAAGCTGAGCCAGTGATTGCAGTGGAGCTCCTGGCCATTAGATCGGGTGGCAGGGTTATCACTGTGGTCCCCAAGAGGATTCTCTAAGGTGTTGACCTTGCTAAAGCAGAGAGAGCTTTAATAAGCATCTTAGCAAACTAAGCATAGGAAATCCTGCCCTTCCTGGTTACTCAGCATTTTTAAATCTTTCATACCTACAAAAACTCCAGCAGCACACACTCCTTGGTCTGGCAAGGCTGTTGATGCTTAGTCCCCAGATATCATATGTAAAATGAGAAGAGCAGCAATTATTTTTTCTGATTAAAGAGGCATTTACTCCTATATGATGGTTTGAATAGAAACAGCCCCCATAGGCATCATGTGTTTGAATGGTTGGTCCATAGGGACTGACACTATTAGGAAATGTGGTCTTGTTGGAGAAAGTGTGACACTGTGGGGGCTGGCTTTGAAGTCTCAGAAGCTCAAATCAGTTACCTCTCTCTCTCTCTCTCTCTCTCTCTCTCTCTCTCTCTCTCTCTCTCTCTCTCCCCCCTTCCCCAGCTCCCAGGAGACCAAGATGTAGAACTCTTAGCTTCTTCTCCAGCATCATGTCTGCCTGTACACAGCTATGGTTTTCACCATGATGATAATGGACTACATCTCTGAAACTGTAAGCCAATCCCAATTACATATTTTTCTTTATAAGATTTGCTATGGTTATGGTATCTTTTCACATCAATAAAATCCAAACTAAGATACATTATGTGTGAGAAGTATTTTGCTGTAGTTGAAAAACATAAATTCAAGTTATTTTCTTTAATATCTCTGGATTTAGGTAAAACAAATCATGAAGATAAAGTAGACATAGCCATGCAGCTAGCAGTGATTCAACTTCATGAGTTAGAAGATCTCCCACTTAAAACAGATGAGTTCCAAACTGGTAGGCAGGCCAACTGAGTAAAGGGAGTCTACAGATGTTAGGAAAAAAATACCCTTTCTGTATGTGCTACCACAGTTTGAGGACTGGCCCAAGAGTAGCAACCGTTATAACTCTGCTCTTCCTACTCCACTGTCTCCTTATCTCCTGGCAGGGTCCAACATCACAGTTTACCTCTATGCAAAATAAGGTCTACTTCCTAGGATACAGCCCACTTAGAAGATCAAGAATGGCGGTTTCCGGCTGGTGCCCAAACCTCGCTGATCCCAGCCCACAGCTCCCTGCTCCCAAACCTCATGGGAGAGAGAGCTGATCTCCCAGATGTGTGGGCAATCCTGAGACTGCAGGTCAGGAGAGACTGCCACTTCTGCCCACCTGGGCCCACATCCCTGGCCCAAGAGGAAACTGTATAGGGCCTCTGGGCACAGGAAGATAGGGGCAGTCAAGCTGCAGGAGCCCAGGGGTTCAGACTGCACCCGGATCTGAACAGACCCAGTCAAACAGCTCGCTGCACCCAAATCCTGTGGGAGGGAAAGCTAGATCTTCAGAGGGGCAGACATGCCTGGGAAACCAGAGGAGACTACTCTCTACCCACATTTCTGACTCTAGAGGAAAATGCCTAGCGCTATCAGGGTCCCCTGCTCACAGGGACCCAGAAGTAGGGGCAGGCCCTTCTGGTTGCTACCCTCATGGAAAGCTGAAACTGAGCCCCAAGGAGCGACTTCAGGACCAAGACCAGAGGTAAGATCAACTTTTCTGCTCCAAGTGACCTGCCTGGTGGACTCAGGCCACACAAAGGCAAAATTCCTCTGGGACTGGACACTTCCAGGTTCTAGCTGGCGCCCAACCCTCACTGATTCCGGCCCACAGCTCCCTGCTCCCAAACCTCATGGGAGAGAGAGCTGATAGCCCAGACGTGTGGGCAATCCTGAGACTGCAGGGCAGGAAAGACTGTCACTCCTGCCCACCGTTGCCCACATCCCTGGCCCAAGAGGAAACTGTATAGGGCCTCTGGGCACAGGAAGATAGGGGCAGTCAAGCTGCAGGAGCCCTGTGGTCCAGACTGTGCCCGGATCTGAACAGACCAGGTCAAACAGCTCCCTGCACCCAAACCCCATGGGAGGGAGAGCTAGACCTTCAGAGGGGCAGACACACCTGGGAAACCAGAGGAGACTACTCTATGCCACATTTCTGACTCTAGAGGAAAACGGGGGGCACCATCTGGGGAACCCAGGAGAAGTAGGGGCAGGCCCTTCTGGTTCCCGCCCTCAGGGACAGCTGAAAGCCAGTGGACAGGAATGACTACATGTCTGAAAGCAGAACACTCTTTCCCATAACTGACTGAAAGAAAACAGGAAAACAGGTCTGTAGCAATCCTGACACACAGGCCTATAGGATGGTCAAGTCACTGTCAGAAATAGCAAAACAAGGGTACACCAGAGACAACCTGATGGCGAGAAGCAAGCATAGGTACCCACGCAACAGAAACCAAGACTACGTGGCATCATCAGAGCCCAATTATCCCACCAAAGCAAACACTGAATATCCAAACACACCAGAAAAGCAAGATCTAGATTTAAAATTACATTTGACCATGATGATGGAGGACTTTAAGAAAGACATAAAGAACTCCCTTAGAGAAATGCAGGAAAACACAAGTAAACAAGCAGAAGCCGTTAGAGAGGAAACACAAAAATCCCTGAAAGAATTACAGGAAAACACAATCAAACAGGCGAAGAAATTGAAAATGGAAATAGAAACAATAAAGAAAGCACAAAGGGAGACAACCCTGGTTATAGAAAACCAAGGAAGAGACAAGGAGCCATAGGTAACAAGCATCACCAACAGAATACAAGAGATAGAAGAGAGAATCTCAGGAGCAGAAGATTCCATAGAAATAATCGACACAACTGTAAAGATAATGTAAAGTGGGAAAAGCTACTGGCCCAAAACATACAAGAAATCCAGGACACAATGAGAAGATCAGATCAAAGGATAATAGATATAGAAGAGAGTGAAGACCCCCAACTCAAAGGACCAGTAAATATCTTCAACAAAATCATAGAAGAAAACTTCCCTAACCTAAAGAAAGAGATGCCCATAAACATACAAGAAGTCTACAGAACTCCAAATAGCTAGGACCAGAAAAGAAACTCCTCCCATTATATAATAATCAAAACACTAAATGCACAAAACAAAGAAAGCATATTAAAAACAGTAAGGGAAAAAGGTCAAGTAACATATAAAGGCAGACCTATCAGAATTACACAAGACTTCTCACCAGAGACTATGAAAGCCAGAATATCCTGGACAGATGTCATACAGACCCTAAGAGAACACAAATGACAGCCCAGGTTACTGTATCCAGCAAAACTCTCAATTAACATAGATGAAGAAACCAAGATATTCCATGACAAAACCAAATTTACACAATATCTTTCTACAAAGCCAGCTCTACAAAGGATAATAAATGGTAAAACCCAACGCAAGGAGGCAAGCTACACCCTAGAAAAAGCAAGAACTAATCATTTTGCAACAAAACAAAGAGAAGAAAAGCACACAAACATAATCTCACCTCCAAATACAAAGATAACAGGAAGCAACAATCACCATTCCTTAATATCTCCCAACATCAATGGACTCAATTCCCCAATAAAAAGACACAGATTGGGTTGGGGATTTAGCTCAGTGGTAGAGCGCTTGCCTAGGAAGCGCAAGGCCCTGGGTTCGGTCCCCAGCTCCGAAAAAAAGGAACCAAAAAAAAAAAAAAAAGGACACAGATTAACAAACTGGATACATAATGAGGACTCAGCATTTTGCTGCCTACAGGAAACACTCCTCAGAGACAAAGACAGACACTATCTCAGAGTGAAAGGCTGGAAAACGACTTTCCAAGCAAATGGTCTGAACAAGCAAACTGGAGTAGCAATTCTAATATCGAATAAAATCAATTTTCAACCAAAAGTCATCAAAAAAGAAAAGGAAGGACACTTCATATTCATCAAAGGAAAATCCACCAAGATGAACTCTCAATCCTAAATATCTCTGCTCCAAATACAAGGGTACCTACATACAAAAAAGAAACCTTACTAAAGCTCAAAGCACACATTGCACCTCACACAATAATAGTAGGAGATTTCAACACCCCACTCTCATCAATGTACAGATCATGGAAACAGAAACTAAACAGAGACATAGACAGACTAACAGAAGTTATGAACCAAATGGACTTAACAGACATTTATAGAACATTCAATCCTAAAACAAAAGAATATACCTTCTTCTCACCACATCATGGTACTTTCGCCTAAGTTGATCATATAATCAGGCACAAAACAGGCCTCAACAGATACAGAAAGATAGAAATAATCCCATGCATCCTATCAGATCAACACAGGCTAAAGCTGGTCTTCAACAACAATAAGGGAAGAATCCCCACATATACATGGAAGTTGAACAATGCTCTCCTCAATGATTACCTGGTCAAAAAAGAAAGAAAGAAATTAAACACTTCTTAGAATTTAATGAAAACGAAGGTACAACATACCCAAACTTATGGGACACGATGAAAGTTGTGCTAAGAGGAAAACTCATAGCTCTGAGTGCCTGCAGAAAGAAACAGGAGAGAGCATATGTCAGCAGCTTGACAGCACACCTAAAAGCTCTAGAACAAAGAGAAGCAAATACACCCAGGAGGAGTAGAAGGCAGGAAATAATCAAACTCAGAGCTGAAATCAACCAAGTAGGGGAAAAAAAAGGACTATGCAAAGAATCAACAGAACCAAAAGCTGGGTCTTTGAGAAAATCAACGAGATAGGGAAACCCTTTGCCAGACTAAACTGTGGACACAGAGAGTGTGTCCAAATTAACAAAATCAGAAATGAAAAGGGAGACATAAAAACAGAATCAGAGAAAATTCAAAAAATCATCAGATCCTACTAAGAAAGTCTATATGCAACAAAACTTGAAAATCTGGAGGAAATGGACAATTCCCTAGAAAGATACCAGGTACCGAAGTTAAATCAGGAACAGATAAACAAGTTAAACAACCCCATAACTCCCAAGGAAATAGAAGCAGTCATTAAAAGTCTCCCAACCAAAAAGAGCCCAGGTCCAGACGGGTTTAGTGCAGAATTCTATCAAACCTTCATAGAAGACCTCATACCAATATTATCCAAACTATTCCACAAAATTGAAACAGATGGAGCCCTACCGAATTCCTTCTATGAAGCCACAATTACTCTTATACCTAAACCACGCAAAGACCCAACAAAGAAAGAGAACTTCAGACCAATTTCCCTTATGAATATCAACGCAAAAATACTCAATAAAATTCTGGCAAACCGAATCCAAGAGCACATCAAAACAATCATCCACCATGATCAAGTAGGCTTCATCCCAGGCATGCAGGGATGGTTTAATATACGGAAAACCATCAATGTGATCCATTATATAAACAAACTGAAAGAACAAAACCACATGATCATTTCATTAGATGCTGAGCATTTGACAAAATTCAACACCCCTTCATGATAAAAGTTCTGGAAAGAATAGGAATTCAAGGCCCATAGTAAAACATAGTAAAAGCCATATACAGCAGACCAGTTGCTAACATTAAACTAAATGGAGAGAAACTTGAAGCAATCCCACTAAAATCAGGGACTAGACAAGGCTGCCCACTCTCTCCCTACTTATTCAATATAGTTCTTGAAGTTCTAGCCACAGCAATCAGACAACAAAAGGAGATCAAGGGGATACAGATTGGAAAAAAGAAGTCAAAATATCGCTATTTGCAGATGATATGATAGTATATTTAAGTGATCCCAAAAGTTCCACCAGAGAACTACTAAAGCTGATAAACAACTTCAGCAAAGTGGCTGGGTATAAAATTAACTCAAACAAATCAGTAGCCTTCCTCTACACAAAAGAGAAACAAGCCGACAACGAAATTAGGGAAACGACACCCTTCATAATAGTCCCAAATAATATAAAATACCTTGGTGTGACTTTAACCAAGCAAGTGAAATATCTGTATGATAAGAACTTCAAGCCTCTGAAGAAAGAAATTGAAGAAGATCTCAGAAGATGGAAAGATCTCCCATGCTCATGGATTGGCAGGATTAATATAGTAAAAATGGCCATTTTACCAAACGCAATCTACAGATTCAATGCAATCCCCATCAAAATACCAATCCAATTCTTCAAAGAGTTAGACAGAAAAATTTGCAAATTCATCTGGAATAACAAAAAACCCAGGATAGCTAAAACTATCCTCAACAATAAAAGGACGTCTGGGGGAATCACTATCCCTGAACTCAAGCAGTATTACAGAGCAATAGTGATAAAAACTATATGGTATTGGCACAGAGGCAGGTAGATAGACCAGTGGAATAGAATTGAAGACCCAGAAATGAACCCACACCTTTGGTCACTTGATTTTTGACAAAGGAGCCAAAACCATCCAATGGAAAAAAGAAAGCATTTTCAGCAAATGGTGCTGGTTCAACTGGCGGTCAGCATGTAGAAGAATGCGGATTGATCCATTCTTATCACCCTGTACAAAGCTTAAGTCCAAGTGGATCAAGGACCTCCACATCAAACCTGATACACTCAAACTAATAGAAGAAAAAGTGGGGAAGCATCTGGAACACATGGGCACTGGAGAAAATTTCCTGAACAAAACACCAATGGCTTATGCTCTAAGATCAAGAATTGACAAATGGGATCTCATAAAACTACAAAGCTTCTGTAAGGCAAAGGACACTGTGGTTAGGACAAAACGGCAACCAACAGATTGGGAAAAGATCTTTACCAATCCTACAACAGATAGAGGCCTTATATCCAAAATATACAAAGAACTCAAGAAGTTAGACTGCAGGGAAACAAATAACCCTATTAAAAATGGGGTTCAGAGCTAAACAAAGAATTCACAGCTGAGGAATGCCGAATGGCTGAGAAGCACTTAAAGAAATGTTCAACATCTTTAGTCATAAGGGAAATGCAAATCAAAACAACCCTGAGATTTCACCTCACACCAGTGAGAATGGCTAAGATCAAAAACTCAGGTGACAGCAGATGCTGGCGAGGATGTGGAGAAAGAGGAACACTCCTCCATTGTTGGTGGGGTTGCAGACTGGTACAACCACTCTGGAAATCAGTGTGGAGGTTCCTCAGAAAATTGGACATTGAATTGCCTGAGGATCCAGCTATACCTCTCTTGGGCATATACCCAAAAGATGCCCCAACCTATAAAAAAGACACGTGCTCCACTATGTTCATCGCAGCCTTATTTATAATAGCCAGAAGCTGGAAAGAACCCAGATGCCCTTCAACAGAGGAATGGATACAGAAAGCCCTTGTCCTGCCAAGGCTGGACCCCCAGTGAACAGGATTCTTGGGGGGAGGGCGGTAATGGGCGGAGGATGGGAAGGGGAACACCCATATAGAAGGGGAGGGGGAGGGGATCGGGGGATGTTGGCCTGGAAACTGGGAAAGGGAATTACATTTGAAATGTAAATAAGAAATACCCAATTTAATAAAGATGGAAAAAATTTTTTAAAAAAAGATCAAGAATGGAAGATAAGCCCAGTGTAATGACATGAACAGGATACTAAAGCCTAAGAACTGTGAGTGGGTGAGTGAGTGAGGGGTGAGTGTGGGTCAGTGAGGGGGTGGGTGAGTGAGTGGGTGGGTGAGTGGGTGAGTGAGTGGGTAAGTGGTTCAGTGAGTGAGGGGTGAGTGTGGGTCAGTGAGGGGTGAGTGAGTGAGTGGGTAGGTGAGTGGGTGAGTAAATGAGTGAGTGGATGGGTGAGTGAGTGTGGGTCAGTAAAGGAGTGGGTGGGTGAGACAGTGGGTGAGTGGGTGAGTGGGTGAGGGGTGAGTGTGGGTCAGTGAGGGGTGAGTGAGTGAGTGTGGGTCAGTAAGGGGGTGGGTGTGTGAGTGAGGGGTGAGTGAGTGGGTGGGTGAGTGTGGGTGAGTGAGGGGTGAGTGAGGAGTGAGTGAGTGTGGGTGAGTGAGGGGTGAGTCAGTGGGTGGGTGGGTGGGTGGGTGAGTGGATGGGTGGGCGGGTGGGTGAGTGAGTGGGTGGGTGAGTGAGTGGGTGGGTGAGTGGGTAGGTGAATGGGTAGAGAGAGAGGACTAAGTAGCTTTTTCTTCCCACCACACCACTACAGGGAAGACATAAGTAATAATTATCATAGTAGTAATAAAGGTATAAGGAAGAGGTGCAGCAGGTATGGAACTGAATTAGAACACTGGAGGCCCAGTAAATGTCACAAGGAAAAGTCCTTGGATTGTGATCATCCAGCTCAGTAAGCTTACAGGGAGATCTGTGGCCAGGGTGGGCCACCTGAAAACCTCACGTCCCTTACTTCTTCTACGTTTATAATAGACTTTATTATGACGTGGCTGACACCTAGGCAGAGCATTTATTCTACCAAGTTTTTTACACAGACCCATTGACTCTGGAAGTTGTTATCTCACTGTACAGCTAAGGATGTTATGTAGACAGATTTAACTAAATAGGCCAGGATCAGCTGATGGTTGATCAAACCAGAGTGCATACCACGATTATGCCCTGTCGTGTGTAGCTATTCTGTATTAAGCCATTGTTGAACAGCTCCCCTTAAAGGACTGAACAGAAAAAGAATTATATCTTCATTTCATCTGCTCTTTAAGATCTGACATTTTAGATACTTCAGGTAAAGTGGTCATCAAAAATCGGTTCCTTGTCAGTATCCCTCCATGCAACCCTAGCACAGTTCTAAGAAGGGGAAACAATTTATGTTTTTCCCCCTAGAATGTATCTATTTTCCAGCCACCAAACAATGACATGCAGCTCTTTAGCAATGAAAGAAAGTTCGTGTGATAGCTATTCTTGGTTGTCAACTTGACTACATCTGGAATTAACTAGAATCCAAAACTGGAGGGCATATCTGTGTGGCGTTATTGCTTGATTTGAAGTAGGAAGATCCACTTCTAATTTATATCTTGAGGCAGGAAAACATACCTTTAATTTGGGCCACACCCTCTGCTGGAAGCCTATATAAAGACATGGAAGAAGGAAGCTCTTGTTCTTTGCCTGCTTACGCTAGCCTCACTGGCAAGTCCATTCCTTCACTGGCATTGCGGCCTACTTCCTCAGGATTCCAGCACATACTGAAGACTACCTCAGACATCCAGCCTTGTGGACTGAACCACTACTGGATTTTTGGACTTTTCCTTCATTGCCAGTCATTGTTGGACTAGACTGCAGCCTGTAAGTCATTCCAACAAGCCCTCTTTTTATACATATAGAGAGATTCAGTCTATAAATTCTGTTACTCTAGAGAACTCTTACTAATATAGCTCTCTTTCCCATCTTCTAAGAATGGTCTTTAAAGCGAATCAGTATTTCTAATCTGTGCTACCTATTATTTAAGGGCAGTATGGCTTTGAACAAGTCACATGAATTTTCTCTATGCATTTCTCATCAGCAAAGCAAGGGGTCAGAACTGGAGTCCATATGATCCATCCCAAATCAAAGACTTTATAATAGACTGCTCATCAGGTGAAGTTATTTCTCTGAAGACAGGGCATCCTTTGTTCACTTCCTTCTGTCAACACAAGGTGCTTTTACTTTTCTGACTCCACAGGCAGATTTCAGGATCACGGTTCAGCACCCAGGATCTCATTCATATAGTGCTCATAGGTCATTAACTAAAGGCATTCCACATTAGTATGGTTGAGAACAGGTCAGTGTCATTAGGAACTGAAACTTCTAGCCTTGGAGGGCTGTGGGTGAAATAAAATCTCAAGAAGAGTATATATGAAGTTATAAAACCACTGGAGATGTTTTAAACACACAAAAGCAGGTATCTCAAATATGTTGAAATTGCCATGGCAACTCACACTGGGGCCATAATGTCAGTGGAAAGCAAGCTTCTGAGAATTTCAGGCTTCTCTGCCTCTTCAGCCTTAGACCAGGTAACTGCTTCAAGAGAGATGGAAGTCAGGGGAAAGGATTCCTTTTCTTCACTGCTACCCATCCATTCTCCCTCAAGAAAGAAAATGCCTCCTCGCTGGGCCACACATACCTCCATGTGTCCTCTAGCAAAGAAAAGGGGATTCCTCTAAATTCTTCTTCTGACTCACATGGAATGTAGAGGTGTCTTGAAACCCACGGGATCCATGAGTTTGTGGGCACACTCACTATAATGCTATAGACTTTGGCATGTATGATATAGACATCCTGTTTAGAATTGAGCACTCCACAGTCTTTGTTCTCTGCAGGTAGACCAGTTGTTGGCCTCTAATAATCTCTATACACTGTGAAAAATAAAGTTTTCTTTGATGAGAGTTAAGAGACACACTAGGTGGATAAAGATAAGAACTTAGGGAGGAGTTTATCACTATGTGATTTAGCAGAATAGTATTAGTATTTTTCCTAAGATCTAGACAGCCGAGTAATTTTGACCCAGTTAGTAGCACTGGGCATGAGTTCTATCCTGGGAGCAGGTCTTAAATTTAATCAGGAAATTGTTGTTCATTCCCAAACTATTCATGCCATTATACCAGAGGGCATATCTTACTAATCCAGTCACTGTTGCAGCTCTCAATGTTAGTAGCTAGGTCAGACTATGTATAACCTTCTAGCACTTCTAAAGCTAGCCAGTAGGGATGAAGCTTCCAGGTCAGTATCAGTGTAATTTCTCCATGTTCCTTGACTCAAATATGTGATTTTCTCAGCAGTAGATTCTCACAGTCAAGTTCTATACAGTAACGAAGAGCAATGGTAAAAAGCTATACTACTTGGGGTTGTTTAGGTCCTAGGTGGCCAAACAACTCCAAAGAGGTAACCCATTTCTTTCAAATGAATTATTTTTATTTGATAATATATGGTTTCTAGAAGGGGCATTAAAAGGTCCCCCAAATATGTGCTCATCCGTTTCTTTTTTTTTTTTTTACATCTGTATGTGTATGTTTTAGGAAACATTAGTAGGGTAGGCTTTCATAGGATCTCTTTCTCTAAGATCTTTAGTGTTAATCATCCTTCTTCATAACCCTCCTCTACCCTGGTCTTTCAGCCCCTCCTTATTTCCTGTCCCAGTCCCTCCTTTATACCACTCACATTTTGTCATCCTTCCCTTGTATTGGCCCCTTATTAGTTTTCTGGCCTATCTGGTTATTCCAATTGAAACTCATATGTCTAAAGAGCCAAAGCTAGCATCTACAACATGCGGTGAGAGCAAACATGTAGTGTTTGTCTTTCTCAATCCAAGTCATACCATACTTGGAATTATTATTTTAGGCTCTATACACTTACACACAAATTTCATTTTTTCACAAATATCGCGTTATGTATATGTGGCACATTTCCATTATCCATTTATCACTTGATGGAAGGAAAAATAGGCTCTTTTTGTTTCCTGCTATTGTAAATATACAAGTAATAAGGACAATTGAGCAAGAGCCTCTGTAGTGGGATATTGAATCCTTTGGAAATATGTCCAGGAGTATATTGCTAATTCACATAATAGATCCAGTCTAGATTTTTAAGGTACTTCCCCCTGGGTTTCCATACACACTGCCATAGTCCTATAACTCCAGCACTCAGGAGCATAAACAGGAGGCTCTTAAGTTTGAGACCGGCCCAAGCTATGTAACAAGATCTTGCCTCCTAAAAATTTTTCGTATTATTAATGCTTGGATTTTATGATTTGTTTGTTTTTTGAGACAAGGTCTCTCTGTGCAGCAGGGGTTGGCATGGAACTCACAACAATCCTCCAGCCTCAGACTCTGAAGTGCTGAGATAAAAGGCATGATGACCTCACTAGCTGTTGTTTCTTTTAAGTATGTTATATGTATACATGATACAAATTCTAACACGAGTGAAAGTTCTGAGCCTTCCAGTTCCTGTCCCTAGATACACAACATCTGAAATTTGTTGAATATCCTTCCAGTGTAATCTATGTATTTATATAGTATTTGTATGTTTTTTCCTCTTTAGTCTTAACTTTAAATATATATTTTGGCAAGCAAAGAAAATGGCTCACTTGGATCAGTGCTTGTCATTGGAGTGTGAGAGTGTGAGTCCAGGTCCCTAGAAACCATGTAACAACCAGTTTGGCAGTGCACATCATTCGACCCTGCTTTGGGAAGGCAGAAATAAATGTTCCTCTGGAGTCCCTGGCCAAAATCTAGCCAAATCATTAAATTCTACATTCTGTGAGAGATACAGTCTCAAAGAATTACATGGATCTGGGTCTACAGCCCAGCAGTTAGAGTGGTTGGTTATGTAGCATGTGCCAAGTCCTAGGTTCAATCCTTAGCATGGCCAAAAAAGGGGGGGATTACTGAAGAAAACACCTGAAATTGACCTATGGCTTCCAGATGTACCCACATACTCAGGTGTACATGATGTACGCGAGTGCACAAAAATTACACAGAGAGATTTCCTAGATTGAACATACAAATTTTTTTGAGGATCCATAAATCAAAATTGGCAAACTATGGTCAAAGTTGATTTATTATTATTATTATTATTAGTAGTAGTAGTAGTAATTTCATTCATTTACACCTCGAATGATATCCCACTTCCTAGTTACATCCTTAACCAGCCCTCCCATCCAATGATATCCCACTTCCCAGTTACCACTCTACCAGCCCCAAAGCTGATTTCTTAAAGGAGATCAAAGGGGTACAAATTGGAAAGGAGGAAGTCAAGATATCACTATTTGCAGATGGTATGATAGTATACATAAGTGACCCCCCCCAAAAAAATCCATGAGAGAACTCCTACAGCTGATAAACAACTTCAACAAAGTGGCTGGATACAAAATCAGTAGCTTCCATCTACTCAAATGATAAATGGACTGAAAAAGAAATTAGGGAAATGACACCCTTCACAATAGTCACAAATAATATGAAATTTCTTGGTGTGATGGTAACCAATCAAGTAAAAGATCTGTATGTCAAGAACTTCAAGTATCTGAAGAAAGAAATTAAAGAAGACCTCAGAAGATGGAAAGATCTCCCATGCTCATGGATCAGCAGGATTAATATAGTAAAAATGGCCATCACCTAAAGCAATCTACAGATTCAATGCAATCCCCATCAAAATTCCAATCCAATTCTTCACAGAGATGAAAAGATCAAATCTCAGATTTATTTAGGATAAACGACCCAGGATATCAAAAACCATTCTCAACAATAAAAGAACTTCTGGAAGAATCACCATATCTGACCTCAAGCTATACTACAGAATAATAGTGGGAAAAAAAACCCACAAGATATTGGTAAAGAGACAGATAGGTAGATCAATGGAATAGAATTGAAGACCCAGAAATGAACCCACACACCTATGGTCACTTGATCTTCAACATAGGAAACAAAACCATCCAGTGGGAAAAAGATAGCATTTTCAACAAATGGTGCTGATTCAACTGGTAGTCAGCATGTAGAAGAATGCAAATTGATCCATTCTTATCTCCTTGTACAAAACTCAAGTCCAAGTGGAAGGACCTCCAAATAAAACTAGATATGATGAATTTAATGGAAGAGAAAGTGGCAAAGAACCTCGAACACATTGGCACAGGGGAAAATTTCCTGAACAGAACATCAATGGCTTATGCTCTAAGATCACGAATGGAAAAATGGGGCCTCATAAAATTAAAAAGCTTCTATAAGGCAAAGGACATTCTCAATAGGACAAAATGTCAATTCACAGATTGGGAAAAGATCTTTACCAACCCTACATCCAATAGAGGTCTAACTTCCAAAATATACAAAGAACTCAAGAAGTTAGACTCCAGAGAACCAATTAATCCTATTAAAAAATGGGGTACAGAGCTAAACAGAGAATTCTCAACTGAGGAATCTCAAAACCCGAGAAGCACTTTAAGAAATGTTCAACATCCTTAGTAATCAGGGAAATGCAAATCAAAACAACCTGAGATTCCACCTCACACCAGTCAAAATGACTAAAATCAAAAACTCAGGTGACTGCAGATGCTGGCAAGGATGTGGAGAAAGAGGAACACTCTTCCATTCCTGGTGGGATTGGAAGATGGTACACCAATCTGAAAATCAGTCTGGTGGTTCTTCAGAAAATGAGAAATAGTTCTACCTAAGGATCCAGCTATACCACTCCTGGGCATATACCCAAAAGATTCTCCAATATATAACAAGGACACATGTTCCACTATGTTCATAGCAGCCTTATTTATAATAACCAGAAGCTGGAAACAACCCATTGTCCCTCAACAGAGGAATGGATACAGAAAATGTGATACATTTACACAATGGAGTACTACTCTGCTATTAAACACAGTGATTTCATGAAATTTGCAGGCAAATGGATGGAACTAGAAAACATCCTGAGTGAGGTAACCCGGACACAAAAGAACACACATAATATGTACTAACTGATAAATGGATATTAGCCAAAAAGAAGTTCAGAATACTCACGATACAACTCACAGACCATAGGAAACACAAGGAGAGAGAAGATCACACCAAAGTGTGGATGCTACAGTACTACTCAGTAGCGGGGGGGGAAGAATAATCTCTGGCAAGTAGAGGGAGAGAGGGATCTGGGAGGGAGAGAGGAGGAGAGAAAAGGGGGGCCAGTTCTGATATGGGAAGAGATGGGGGAAAGTACAGAGGGTCAGGAATTTGAAAGTAGGTGTGTAGCAGTGAGGGAGAGGAACTGGGGTAGCCATTAGAAAGTCTCAGGTGCCAGGGACCCAAGAGGGAGGACTTAACCAAAATACCCAACAAAGGGGAGCTAGAACCTGTAGAGACCATATCCAGTGGGTAGACACAGCCCCCAGTTGAGAGATGGGGCCACCCACTCACCTCAAAACTATTGATCCCTAATTACTTCTGTCAAAAGGAAATGCAGGGACAAAGAGTGGAGCAGAAATTGAAGCAAAGGCTATTCAGAGACTCCCCCACCTAGGAATCCATCCCATTTGTTGACACTAAACCCAGACACTATTGCTGATGCCAAGAAGTGTTTACTGACAGGAGCCTGGTATAGCTGTGCCCTGGGAGGCTCTGCCATAGCCAGACCAATATACATGGGGGTGTACACAGACAAACATTAGACTGAGCATAGGCACCCCAATGGGGAAGTTAGGACAAGGACCGTAGAAGCTGAAGGGGTTTGCAACCTCATAGAAAGAACAACATTATCAACCAACCAG
This sequence comes from Rattus norvegicus, assembly GCF_021556685.1. Classification (NCBI taxonomy): domain Eukaryota; kingdom Metazoa; phylum Chordata; class Mammalia; order Rodentia; family Muridae; genus Rattus; species Rattus norvegicus. Next base: position 100,135,243 of record NC_141536.1, on the reverse strand, counting down.
AACCCCCAGTGCTCCCAGGGACTAAACTACCAATCAAAGTGTACACAGGGGGTACCCATGGCTCCAGCTGGATAGGTAGGAGAGGATTGCCTTATATAGCATCACTGGGAGGGGAGCCCCTAGGTCCTGTGAAGGCTTGATGACCCAGAATAGGGGAAAGCTAGGCTTATGAAGCAGGAGTAGGTGGGCGGTTGGGGGAGCACCCTCATAGGGGCAGAGGGAAGGGAGGAGGGGATAGGGGTTTTGTGGAAGGGAAACTGGGAATGGGACAACATTTGAAATGTAAATAAATAAAAAAAGAAAAATCTATTTTAGGAAGTAAAGTTCTTACTAGAATATAGTCTCTTCTAGTTTTTAAAACATTGACTACAAATGCTTTTGTGCTACCATGCCTTAGTTGAGTAATTATAACAGAGGTTGTGTAATTGAAAAGTGTAAGATATTTACTATCCACCTTTACTGAAAAAAAATCTTCTATGTAATAATCTAACAGTCCATTCTTAAAATATATGCAGGTTGGTTATTTTAATGTTATGTTATTGCAAAAAATACTGAGATTAATATCCTAATGTATCCATCATCCTCATGTATGTGGTCATACCTGTATAAGTAGGAATGGGATGGTTAAGCGAGAATGTCACATGTTTTTCATAGATGTGTTTGTTTATGATGTCACCTGCATCGATGCTGAAGAAGCCAGTAGACAGAGCAGCTGTAGGGCTCAGGTGGGGACTATAACACTGCTGCAGGGAGGTGGAATGAGCAGTACTTTTACAAAGAGGAATTAACTGTGCTTGCTTTCACTCATGCCCACCGTATGAAAAGCAGGAAGTTAAAAAAAATGCACAACTCCATTTAAATAAGACACGAGCATCTGTTAAGGCTACTCTTTGTTCTGACTGTGAACTCTTCTTCACCTTCCTCTTCATACACATTTACTCATCAGCCTTGGCGGCAAGTAGGAGACCATTTAAACCATTGCTCTCAGGACAGTTGTGGGCACCAGGATTTAAGGCAGTTTAAGGGCAATTTTCTGTGACTCTGGCTTTGTTGACACCAACAATTGGCAATGGGGCTCTGGGTTCCATGGTCCTTGAAGGCCATTCTGAGCCTTCAAAGGGAAAGAAGGAATCTGCAATCCACTAGCTGTGGGAAGAAAGCCATCCCTGGGAGGCCAGAAGAGTCAGGGAAGAGTTCAAACCTTCCCTTTCACCCAGAACTCCATACAGTGTGTCCCACATGTGTTAGAGGAGACTACGAACGCAAACAAGAACCTGACTGCTGGTCAAAGGGCTCTGCCCAGTGGAGGAAAACAGATATAGCTCTATCATTCCCAAATTCTTAAAAGCGTTCTTTCTTTCTTTCCTCCCTTTTGAGAAAAAATATACAATGCTTGACATGTGTCAGACAACTCATGAACAACCAGATCAAAGCAAGTCAAAGCCTCAATGCTAGGTCAGTGCATTCCTTTTGCTAATGCTGTGTCTTTGTGAAGCTGGCTTTGGAAACCTCATTCTGCTAAAAGCAGATGCCACACAAAAGTCAGCTGTGATAGGAAATGAGGACAGTGGCATTTAACAAGACTCCAAGTGCCAGAAGCTGGGCATGCTCAACGGGTACACCCACCACCTCCCATCAGTAACGGTAGCCATTTAAACGTGATGTTTCCTTCATGGGTGTTACCTTTTCAAAAGATACTATTATGCTATAAAGCCAGATACCAAACGCTGTCTAGTACTAACTCCCTAGCAAGTGGAACTGTTAACTATTTCTTTTGACCTGTGTACACTTCAAAAAAAAAAAAACATCACTGTCACTGGAAGAACACTGGAAGCCAGAAGTGTCTGAGATCTCTGAGATGGAAACTGTGAAAACAGGTGAAGTATTAAGGGAACCAGAAAAGTCTGGGAACTTCTGAGATGAGCGCTTTGCACTACTTTCCAACACTGTGACCTTGGGTAAGCATTCCTCATGAGCCCTGATCATAAGTGGAAGTACCTTGGGTGTCATGGTGGAGGTTAAGTGGGCTAACACAGTGAAACATTTAGTCCAGGACTTGGCACATCATTGGCAATCAATAAGCACTCTGGAAACCTACAGGATCTTAGACTACAGAAGAAAATTAACATTTAACCCTAATACTTCAGCTTTAAATTATTTGTGAGGCAGTAGCTTCTCTATCAAGTGCGGTTGCCATGGCACCAGCTGTGATACCTACTGTCAATCAAGTCACTCTCTAAACTCTAGAAACCACAATCCCCCCAAGATGTGTTACAATATTCAAATATTCAATGGTCAGGATTGTTCCATTTACTCTTTCCCCTTTCTCTCTGGTGCTGGATTCTGAGGTGGGTCACACACACGCTAACCCTGGGCTCTATCGTGGAGTCTAAGCCTCAAGGCCTTTTGCTTTACGTTAATTCAAAGGTTTCTGATTTGTCTGACTAAAAGTGAATGAGAGGTACTTCATGAACCCCTGTGAAATTTTTAAGAAATAAACTTAAAACAAGCTACATTATTTTCTTGAGCTCCTAAAATATTTCCATTTTAAAAGAGCTTATGGTTTTTATATTTCATTTTCTTTTAAACCACATGATTGTATTATAGTCTGTTGTACTGTTTACTGCTTTGCCCCAGTCCCCAGTGGGCATGATAAGGAGTCAGCGGCCCTCCAGCCAGTCCTTCCTCAAACACATTGATCTTAACTTGCTCTTGTCATCCCTTTGATATGACATAAGCCTTGGGAACAGAAAGGGACATTCAGGAACGTGGCACTTCCTGCTATCACTCTATATTCTCAGATGTCATGCACTGACACAGAATTCAGAAGCCAGGGACACTGCCACAGGACAGCTGCCCAGTCCAGGGAAGGACGGTAAGTGGACAGTGCCAAGTATGAGTAAAAAAACACAATCCATATAGTTTTGGTACTTTTACTGAGTCACACTTAAAAAAAAAAACTCCTTTCTTCCGACACTCTTTCTCTGTAACCTAGGGTATTCTTTTGAATATTCATTACTGAGATCTGGTAGTCAGCAAGTTTAGAAAAATACCATATTCTTTCCACATCAGTGGCTCTCAACATTTCTACACATTAAATTCACCTGGGATGGGAAGAAGGAAGATTTCAAACTATGAGAGTAGTTGGATTATATTCCTGGGCCAATTAAATTCAACTCTCCAGGGCTTAGACCGGATCATACAATGTTTTAATTTCCCCAGCGATCTAGTGTACGGCAGACTGGAGGATCATATGCATAAATTAGTAAGCAGGTTATTTTCTGTAGTAGTCCTGCACACAAAAAAGAGAACTCAGTTGTGCAAGGGGGGTATTATGATGTCTCTTTCAATGTAGAAATGTATTTTTCTTCCTCTCAATAATGGGTCATAATGGCTGTTTGAGTCAAAGCTTACTTGAGCTTTTGCTCTATGGCTTGAACACTGGAAATATAGTTCTTTTGTGAATGATCAACACATTACAAAGATATACACATATAATTTCTCAACTGTTTTCTTTATATTCACCACAACTGTATATACAACAGTGTTATATATTAATTATGTTCATGTAAAAGGAGAACAAGAAAAACTAAATAGTAGGGCATGAGGAAAGGCCAAATGCAGGCAACGAGCAAAAGTTATGAAAGAGAATATAAAGCTAATTGTTTTTAACTCTGTAGTAGACTTTTTTGTTTGGGAAATGAGTAATTGCATAAAAATATATTTTATAGACATTAAATCCAATGTGAGATTCCCTAGGAGACACAGTATGATAGCAAACTTCCTGTTCCTCTGACTCATGCAATCTCTCTGAGATAATCCCTCAATCAACATGGCTACCTGAACAAGACCCGAACAAGGGTAACATCTGTAGATATGCTGACATCCAATGAGAAGATGCCTCAACCCTCGTCAAAGAACAACTACAGGCAACTAAAGAATGTTGAAAGGGGGAAGAAATGCTCTTCCCCGGGAAAGAGCCCGCCAATCAGTTATCCAATATCAAGTGGTCAGCCCTGAACTCATACACATACAAGCAAAATCACCTGGAATGAACAGGATTGTATATGCATGTGTGTGTATATATCTGTAAACAATTAAAGAAGAGGTCATGAATTTGAAAGAGAGAGAGAGAGAGAGAGAGAGAGAGAGAGAGAGAGAGAGAGCGAGCAAGTGGATTGAAGAGGGGGAAAGAATGATTAAAAATGTAAGTATATTTTAATTTCAAAAAATAAAAATATATTAAAACAAAAGTGTCCAGCGTGAAGGTCCACACCTTCTGTTTTAAATGGCAATACAACTGCACAATTGTATAGTTTCTGCCTATGGTTAACTTCAATATGTGATATTTCCTCATTTAAACTTTTTTTTAATAATAAAGTTTAAAATAAAAAAAACCCAATTTAAATTTCTGTCACCGAATTTCAAGAGCAAGAAAACTAGCTTTGCTCTAGTAGCCCACAGTTTGCTGTTCATCTATATCTGTGTCTAAACCAAGGGCAGAACGTTTCTGTTGTGGATGATGATCTGGCCAGTTGAAGCTGGATGCTTCTCAGAGTCCCAGGAGGTCACAAGGTCTTCCAGCTTACCCTCTCTGTCTCTCTCACTCCAGCTCCCACCCACCCCACACACATTAAACACCAGTCAAGCAGATGGTGTGAGTGTGATGCCTCAGAGGCTGACAGATGTGAATTCTGATGGAACAACGAAAGGACAGGCCTTTCTGTCCCCGTACCCAGTCAAGCACATAGTATGTCCCACTCCCAGCAAACAAACGCTGCTGACTTTGAACATCCCAAGCCCAGGTCAAGGGCTTCTCAGAGTCAGGAGAGACATGGGAACCTGTAACAAGTAATCTCAACAACTCAGGAAAGGAACCATTTGACTGAACAATCTACTCACAGTTCAAGAGTCAAATATGAGTAAGACTGAGGTCTTAAAAGAAAATGGAAGGTTCAGCACTGAACTGTCACAGAGACACATTTATTGCTACTTGATTCCCAACTAAAGATCCCCACTATTCAGAGACACCTGTCTCCTTCTCTCTGTTCTCCCATAGCCCCTTCTCTATCCTTCCCCTCTTCTCTCTATAAAGCATACTTTCTCATAATTGGGTTCAGGCTTAAAGATGTACCTCTAGGCATCAATAATTTCTTTTAATGATTACCTTCATTATTGTGGGGTCACTTCATCCTTAGCAGTAGATTTAACATGACTCATAACCATGAACAACTTTTAATTAAGTTGCCACTTAGCATTGTGATGGTAAGTCAGAGTTCAGGTCCAGTGTTTCCAGGGTCGGGCCCTCTTAACTGAAGAATTAAAAATAATGGCAGATTATAGAAGAGTACACTACCAAAATTGATAATAAGCATGTAACTGAAGGTGTTCAAAGGCCTGGATACTGTTTAGGGCTTCCTTATATGGATGCTAAAGAGTGCGAAGATGACGTTCTCTATTTTGATTTATAGATTAGATCAATATACTCATTTTCCTACTTCACATGTTTTTTCCCATAATGCATCTATCTGATTTCAATCATATGTATGTCCAATTATGCATAGGCATAAAATGGTAAACAGGGGTTTTTCCTTGAAAATTCACTTAAGAGGATACACGGTTTGCCTTACTTAGCCTGTATTTAAAACCAGTTCAGTCCAGACCAGGCTTTCTGTTCTTCACACTATATATGTTGCCAATACACTTGAAGAGAAACTGCCTAAATTTGATTGTTACTTGAGGAGGAGAAATCTATACAATTCTGAGATGGGGAACATGGAGCCCCATGCAGGTGGTGGTTCAAGAGGGTTCCGAGGTTGGTAGGAGAGGAGTGTGCACATAGTGCATGTGGGTTAAGCAGAATGACTGCCAAGTGCCCTGATACAAGAGGCAGCGTGTGCATAATGCAAACCAAATGCATTCCAGGTTGCAAAACTTCTCCTTATGATTGCCTCACTCAACACCAGTACCCAATGTTGTCTGTGTGTTTATATTAAAAGCCTGTAGAGGGCAAGTGCCATCAGAGAGTGCGGTGACAAGGTTCTAGTAACGATTTGATTATAGGAGAAAATTAGAGAAGCATATACCTAATGCACGATGTGCACATCCATGGTGCATTGTCTACTAACCAAAAGGATGTGTCTCACAACACCAGAGGCTTGCATCCCACCTCCATACAGGGAGGGGACGGAGGGACCAGAGTTCAGGTTACACAGTGAGGTATTTGATTTCTCCTTATTCTTCTCAAAAGGTGTAACAGTTATTATTTACACAGTTATTAAATATACATTATTTCATAATGTCCACTGATGGGAACATGCAGTCCCTGCTCTACTGTTTTTATTTTAAAATAAACCCACTTAAAGGGCAAGGGAGACAACTCAGTTGTTTGTGTTTGCTTTGTAAGCACAAGAACATGAGTTCAATCCCCTAAACCTCTGTTTGCTTGCTTTGTCTTAAAAGGTCAGAGAAGGTGATATACACTTAAGATCCCAGCAGTTCAGAGGTAGAGACTGAATCCCTGTGCTTGCTGGCTGGACAGTCTAGCCTTTTTGTCAGCTTTCAGGCCAGTGAAAGACACCGCCTCAGAAAACAAATAGATATCCCCTGAGGCTCTCTTTCTATCTTCACATGTATGTGCACACATGTAAATATACATTCACTCATACACACCCAAATAATGTGCATATCCTCATTAATATATTCTCTCTTTGTCTCTCTCTGTCCCTCTCTCTCTCTCACACACACACGCACACACACACACAAGTGCATGCACATGCACACACAAATAAATTATCTCAGTTTGGAATTATACAGCAGACTACTTATTAGTAGGGCTAAGCTTAAGAAGCAGTTGCTTTGCTTATAGAAATTATGCTTATCTTATTTAATTGCCATTTTTTTTATTGCAGTGTGTCTTAGTTAGGGTTTCCAGTGCTGAGAAGAGACACCATGACCAAGGCAACACCTAATTGGGGCTGGCTTACAGGTTCAGAGATTCATTCCATTATCATAATGGCAGGAAGCATGGCAGTGTCCTGGCAGACATGGTGCTGGAGGAGCTAAGAATTCTACATCTTGATTGGAAGGCTGTCAAGAGGAGATGACATCCATAGATAGCTAGGAGGAAGCTCTAAGCCCACCCCAAAAGTGATACACTTCTTCCAACAAGGCCACACCTACTTCAACAAGGCCACACCTCCTAATAGTGTCATACCTTGAGCCAAGCATATTCAAACCACCACATAGTGTCAGAAATTAAGACTGGGGTCTCATCTATAACATGCTCTATCACTGTGCTACGTCTCCAGCCACTTATATTGTATTTTATCTATAATGCCAACTAGTTTTATACACTTTTTGTGCAATTATTTTCATTTTACTTTTACATAAGAATCACAAGTAGATTTATAGTCCTTTGCCATAAAAAACATTTGATAATGCAAAAAAATGCAGTGAGCCCTGTATTTTACAGATCCTAATTGTCGTACTCTGGCAGAGCTATCTACTACAGCTTCTACACTGCTGAAGGAAGAAGGAAGGTTGACAAACATCACTTCCTGCCCAGGCCAAAAGGCGAAGACAGACAGCTGAACCTCCTTCCTTCCTGGTAGCCCCAGGTTGGTCTGCTGAATGAGAGTTCAGTAGAAAAGAGAAAAAAATAAAATAAATAAGAAATGTTTCAAATCTGAAAATAAGACTACAAAAAGGGAGAGCAGAGACATAAACTTTGCTACTGGTACCATTTTACAACCCTTAAGTCTGCTACAGTCTGTTCAATTCACGGTCTCAACAAGTATTGATGACATTGCATTTACCACTCTCTGGACACCGCCGCCCCATGCCCTGGGCTGCTGATCAAAGCAGTGTGGTAGAAGAGAAGTCTCTCTTCTTGCATAGCATTCTGCAAGCAGGAATACACAGACATTGTGCATTTGTGTTTTACGGAATTGCAGTTTAAGAGGTGGGCTCAGCTTTAAGGGGGGCACCTACACCACTCTTTCCCTGGGACCCAGGAATAAAATGACTAGGAGAAAGACAAGAAACCTTGATCAATTCAAAGCTACACTGTATGACAATGTCATCCCCCGGTGCAGAAGCTAGTTTCCCAGCACTGCCAATATTCAACTTACTAAAGTTGTTTTAGTTTATCTCATTAGTTTAGTTATCAAAACATGTTCTTATCTTTTCACATTTACTGGAAATTACTAATTAGCACCAAGTATGGAAACTTTATAATAAAAGCTAACAGGGTGATGCATTCCTGGCATGGGAGCCTGAGGAAGGAGAGTCACAACTCAAGGCTAGCCTGGGCTTTGTTAGTAAAGTCTCCTCCCTCCCCCACAATCCTGGTGGTGAGCAAATGATTCTTACAATAGCAATGCAATGGGCAATCGGCGGGATGCTAGGAATCGCTATATGTAGCTCTTGACCAACTTTGCATCTGTTAAGCAAGTTCAGTTTAGTTTGGCTTTCAGGATGCACCTGCATATTTCTCTGTTGCATTCTCCTTTGAGGTAACTGTAGAATCTTACTTGTTCATTTTGTTTATTAATGAGTTAAATAAAACCTTTGACAAGTGTTCATTTTGTATTCAATTCTTGAGTTGCCGTTAAAGTATCTTTTAATGTGCTTTGATGATTTCCTAAAAGCCTGACCTAGGTTATCTGGCTCTCCGTGTTGGTATAGAACACATAAGGAAGCACAGCACACTTGGCTTTTTCTAGAGATGATGCTGTGCAGGAAGCGCACCTCTAAGTACCCTGGAAGTTCCACACCGGGTAGGAAAGGGAGAGAGTGAAGACAGGCTGAAACAGCCAAGCTCACAGGTGCTAGGTAGCTAGAGCTAGATAAATAGAGAGAAAGAGAGAGAGGGAGAACAATGCTCACAAATCCATAAGGATTCCTCAAGCCTGCTGTGTGCTGCACTCTACTGAGTTCCACCTCAGGCCCAGAGATCAGATCTGTAAAATGGTAGCAAAGTTAGATTGAGTCTTCAGGGTAGACCCTGCTCTCATATGGTCAATGTGGTAAGCAGAGGGCATGTGGATGCAGACACACAGAGGGAAGGCTCTGGGATAGAAGTACAAAGAGGATCACCAGCAGGCCGGGAAGTCCTACAGGAAATCAAGACTGTTGACCTCTTGATCTTGGATGTCTAGCTTCCAGAACTGTGAGAAAACAAGATCCCTGTTTTGCTTCCTAGTCTGTGCTCCTTTGTTGTGGCAGCCATCACAAAGGGACACAGGGAGATAGGGCTTGTGATCTCTGGAAAACAAAAGCCAGTGCTGTCTTTTGATGTGGTGCCCTCTTGCTTTTCTCCAAAATTCTAGGGAATTGTCAATAACATGACTTGGTGTGTAGCAAAATATCGTCTCCGACTGTTGTACCACAGCTCGAATGTTCTCTAAGCTCACACAGGCATCTTATTTCTGCCTTTATTAAACATGTGTCCTAGGTTGGGAATATCTTCCAACTACTCCTCATTTCTCTACCGCTAACCTGTGAGCTTCCTCAGAAGTAGGGACCGTGGTTGTTTTTCATTTTGTTTGTCTGGCACAGAGGAGATAATGTCACTGGGTCTGGCACCTCATAAGTATGTGGAGCAAAGAGCTTAATGGATATGTAAACAAATGGGGGAGAAGCTACTTTAGGCCAGAAGATAACTCAAAGAAATGTTTTACTCTTCCTGGAGATTTGGAGGCAACCAACTAGAATTATCCCTGTAAGCCAGCATGTGCAGGGTTAGCCAGGTTATTTAGGAGCCATTGCACACGCTGGCAGCCTTGGCTGTAGGAATCTGTCTTGGCCTCTAGCCAAGTGTTGAGGGGAAGATCTTAGATGTGCTCTGGAAAACATGTAAGGACTCCTAACCCTGTGACGTCCTCCTGAGAGATGACAAAGCTTTGTTCATTCAGAGACATTGTTCCTAAAGGACTTTCCTCCTTTTTCTTCATGAGCTGATGTCTTCCCTGCTTGTCACGGGAACAAGTACTTTAAAGGGCAAAGGACTGTGCTGTGGTTTAAAGGGTCCCTCAAAGTGTGTTTTGGGAGATCAAGAAAGTGGCTCAGGCATTAAGAGCATTTGCTTCTCTTGTAGGTTCAGTTCCTAGCACACACCTCAGACAGCTCACAGCCACTTATGTTTCTGTCTCCACAGGATCTGATGCCTTCTTCTGGACTCCATGGGTACCACATGCATGTGACACCCATACAGAAAAGCTGGGACACATGTGTATATAAATTTTAAAATACATTTAAAAAAATTTAAAATAAAATTTTAAAAAAAATGTATGTTAGAAACTTTGCCCCATTGTAGGAATGCTAGGAGGTGGATCCCAAAGGAAGATGCTTAGGTGACAAAGGCTTCATGTGGATGAATGGACTCATGCTTATTAATGAATGACTTTAGGGGGCTGGGTAAAGGCACTTGCTATTATTAAGCCTGACAGCCCAAGTTCAGTCCCTAGGACTATATAGCAGAAGGTGAGAACTGATTCTCACAAGTTATCTTTGACCTTTACACTTGCAACATAGCAAAAGTGCTCAACCAAATAAATATGAAATAAAAGCCATTCAGTATCAGTATGTGAGCCGAATCGCATGAATTTTCTGAATTTTCTTTCTCTCTCTCTCTCTCTCTCTCTCTTTCTCTCTCTCTCTCTCTTTTTCTCCTTTTTTCCTCTCTCATTAAAATAAATAAATAAATGTGATTAACAAATAAAATACTAAATAAAAATAAATGTGATAAAACCAGACTGGAACCTACAGCTCCCCCCAGCTACCACCACCACCACCACACATACTACTTTTCCTTTTCTTAAAAATAATTTTTAGCCTATGATCTACAAAAGAAAAAAACGCAGAGTCAAATTTGGTCTTTGGGCCATCCTTTATCTGCCCTTGCCCTAAACCAATATCAGCCTTGTGTGCTTCCCTCCTTGTCCATCACTTTCAATCCAATCAAACTCTGACAGGCACATGTGGCTATTTCTAGGAAGGAAAGGTCCTCTGACATCCTCATCTTAGCGTAAGTGAGTAAAAACCTGGATGCTTTCTCAGCAGCCAGAGGTAAAATAAGATCAATACTGAACAAAAGGAAACAGAGACAAAACCACCTTTAGCCCAAGAAAGCCTTCCTTGCAGCCTGCAAAGTGATTTTGTAGCTTGCAGCTCCCTGAAGTTGATTTTCCATTGACAAAGCATGGGCTCGTTTCCTCGGAGGGAATGCTATTATTTCAGCTAAACTCCTCAGGAAAGCGTCCATGCTGTCTGGTGTCACATACATCTGTGTTCATCTTCCTGACCTCAAATTCAGCCCCGTGAGGGCTCGGTCTGAGCTGGGTGTGAAGGAAAGAGGACTCTCAGCCGATATGATCTGGTGTTGTGCCAGTCTGCACAGAATTAGACTATGGATTATTGTGGATTTGTTTTCCTTTAGGAATTAGGGCTGGCACTGGCTTAGCTTCGGTGCAGCCGAGGTATTAACCGAAATGCATTTCTGTCTTAACAGCCACATCCCTTTTAGCCTCAGTGACTTTGGAGTGACTTCCAAAGCACTCTCATCAGAGTGTCACAGGCAGATTAATGCTAACTTTGTATCAGAGCCACAAACAATGGGAGAGGAAGTAGCTCTCAGCAGCTACCCTCCCTCAGAAAATGAAACCCAGTAGTGGGAGAAAGGCTGACAAACGGGCTGAACCTTCAATTGGATTCCTTCAGTCAACCTACAGTAAGGAGCTTCATATCAGAAAGCACTAAGATGACATGCTAGTCCTGCCACAGTGACCGGCCACGCACCATGTTGGAGACTCCCAGACTCATGTGGCAAGTTTCCATGGAAGCCTCACCTCTCTTTTCTTTACCCGTCCAGCAAATTCACTACATTTAAATATATACCCAGAAGGGCTCTGTTTTGAAGACCTTCCGTTGTGTTTGTGAAGCCACTGAGTCTTAGGAACTTTGGTTTTCTTTCCTGTGAAATGGGTGGCAATGTGGACAGAGAACAGAGGTGGAGACATATGCTACGGTGCTTCATGTTGGCAGCTTGTTGGAATCTAGAATCACCCTGAAGACGAGCCAATGGGCATGCTTGTTATTGAAAACGGAGAGGACCATTCCACGGGCTGGGGTCCTGAACTAAGAGTAAAGGGGAAAGGAGCTAAGCATCCGTCCATCTCCTCTTCTTTGAGTGTGGCTGCAATGTGACAATGACCTCAAGCTCCTGCTGCCTAGACTTCCTCTCGTGACACTGAATCCATAAACCATGTGCCAGATAAGCCCTTTATCCTTTTCTGTTTTGCTTTCAAAGCATTTTACCACAGTAGCAGGAAAAACAACTAAAACAGATAGGCGTCTGGAGGGCAAGCTAGGAGTATGTCAGCATATTACTAATGATACCTACGAAGAGCTTGGGCTAAAAGAATGAATATGAATATTTAAGTCTTATGAATACATAAATACCCTGAATGCATAGAGACTACAAACATCAAAGTTCAATGGTATTTAATCAATTCATGAAGGTTCTTCCACCTTTGCTTTTCTGCTCAGCGACGGTGTAGAAAGCAATGGAGGTACCCAGGTATCTGCCCTTTCTTTACCACTTATCCACCTTAACTCCAGGAACAGGCAGAAGGACCCAGGTGTGGCTTTCTATCTCCAACACTAAGCTCTCCAGTCCTGAGGACTCAGCTAATGCTCACCTGTCAGCTCGGCATTGCCCTGGACCTTTGACTGCTTCACAGTCTCAGGTAAGTGAGTAACCTCAGTTCACACTAGCCTCAGTCTGTTCTCTATCTTCTTATCAGGAAGGAACATCAGAATGTGTAGTGAATGGGACAAATAAGTCCCAGAAGAAAGGGGAACCATGGGACCTCAGTATCCAACTGTTTCTCCTTACCTTTTGTAACATTGGTTCCATATATTACCTTCCCATTGCTGACGGACCCTGGCCCAGATTCTCTGTGAATTTCTAATATTAATAAGACATAAGTATGAGACTGATGTGCTGGCTACTGCTCTAACATCTTTAGTCATCAGGGAGATGCATATCAAAACAACCCTGAGATTCTACCTCACACCAGCCAGAATAGCTAAGATCAAAAACTCAAGTGACAGCAGATGCTGGCGAGGATGTGGAGTAAGAGGAATACTCTTCCATTGTTGGTGGGATTGCAGAGTGGTACAACCATTCTGGAAATCAGTCTGGAGGTTCCTCAGAAAATTGGACATAGCACTCCCTGAGGGCCCAGCTATACCTCTCCTGGGCATACACCCAAAAGATGCACCAACATATAACAAGGACACATGTTCCACTATGTTCATAGCAGCCTTATTTATAATAGCCAGAAGCTGGAAATAACACAGTTTTTATAATTTAACTGATGATTTTTCTAGTATGAGTTTGACTAAGTACAACAGGAAGTAGAAAACTGGCCATCTTTCTAAAACTTTAATGTTGTATGGGTCAAGATTACTTTGGAATTCAATAACTAAAACAGTTTTAGAGTATTACAGCAAATGTAGCATCAAAACTTGAAAGCTGAATATACACATGGAGCGACTAATGGCTCTAGCTGCGTACCTAGCAAAGGATGGTTTTGTTGGGCATCAATGGGAGGAGAGGCCCTTGGTCCTGTGCACCAAGTATAGGGGAATGTCAGAGCAGGAAGGTGGGAGGGAGTGGGTAGGTGGGTAGGGGAGCACCCTCATAGAAGCAGGGGGAGGGGATAGGATGGGGGTCTCCAGAGGGGAAATCCAGAAAGGGGATAACATTTGAAATGTAAATAAAGAATATATCCAATAAAAGAATGAAAAAATCCTCCCCAAAAGTCTGTACATAAATGCATTCAGTAGACACGTACATTCAGAACTTTTTGAGAGACTATAGGTGGTGTCTTCCTATACCACTACCACTTATTGAATACAGTGTACTTAGTAAGCATTTTTATTCTTAAAAAAATAAGACATAAATAAAACTGAAGAAAATTACAGTTGAATGGAGCCGGGATGGTATGAAGTCACAAGAACAAGACACTGGGAAATAATGACAATGTCATTGTATAATAGCAATGCCAGGCTAGATGCTGAGTGCTTGAAAAGCCAAGGAAGGCAGGGTAGTGGACAAGGAAAACAAGCAATCAGAACCTATCTTGGGGAAATGGTCCACGCTAGGTTTTGAAAGGAATGCAGGCTACAGATTCCTCTGCATAGAGAAGTATTGGTGTGGAGTAGCATTAGAAGTGAAGGATGGGCTCAGTCACACCGTGCAATGGACAAGGGACATTACAAAGCACGGCTTTGCTTTGATCTGAGGTCCACATTAGAGTGTGTAAGAGGAGGCTGTGGAATTGTGTGGATTAGCTGATGGGGACTGGGAATATGAGGCTGAGGTGGTTCTGGTGCGGTACAGCTGACAGTGATGGATTGAGAGTGTGGCCCATCATGATAATCAAAGAGATTAATCATGGGACTGATTTTCAGCACGGAGGGAATACAAACTCAAGATCTAATCCCTTGAGGATTGATATGGTAATTTGTATGTAGGTGTTCAAGGACCTGGAAAAGAAACATGGGTATGGAGTAAAGAGGAAAAGTGGAAAGTGAATTAAACAAAACAACAGCCCAAAGCCCCAGAGCCTGCAGGAGCCTTGGAGAATGGCAGGACCTCTGACTGTAACAGAAAGCTGCAAAGTGCTAATGTGTGTGGAGAGGGGACTTAGCAAGTCAGAGCTTGAGATATCCGAAGTGGGAATAATAAACACCTCTTCTAGGTGACCTGGCACCACCTCTGAAGACCATAGGTGGTTCTAATGTAACAGGGAAGGGAAGAGGAAGCTTTTTGGTGGTGGCGGTGGGGGCAATACATTTTCATTTACACTTTTGAAGCTGAAAGCCCAAAGAGTTCAGCAACACAACCTGTACACAAGCCCTTCACTTAATATCCATCGCTTGCATCTGTGACCCACTTTATCTTGTTCTAAAAGAGCCTCCCTTATTAGTATTCTCTGTGAGTTTACAATTTATGAAATGAACAGGCCAGGCATCTCTAAGAATCATTTCTGTTAGAGACAGAAGCACAGAAAACTCCAGTAGCTGGCTTAAAAAAAATCACATGGCTAAGAGCACTGCTCCATTGAGCCTGGGTTATCCTCCTCCTAAGTGGTAATGGTAGTCATCCTTCTACAGCACAACTGACTGCTTCCTATGTGCTGGCTGACACTAAGCCTTTTATATGCACAGCCTTCCTTAATTCCTTCACCAGCCCCATAGCATAAGCACTTTTATTCATTTCCCATATCATCGAACTGAAGACAAAAGATTCTTAGAAATTTGTTCAATGTTGCATACCTAGTAAGTGACAAAGACAAAATATGATCCTAGGTGATTCCGGAGCATAAATAGTACACCCCACACCAAACTGCAAAGAACCAACTCTAACAAAGTGGCATTATGCTTGGATGACTGAAGTCCCACATTAGCCTTCTTGACTTACCCAGCACATCTAATGAGTCTTCTTCAGATGCTCTTCAGCACTGTAAGGCTATTAGTGTCTTCTGGGTCTGAAACGGAAGAACTCAACTTTGGACTATGCTGTTAATAAGTAACACACATACATATAATGTATCTATGCAGATAGGGTTATAGATATATAATTACATGTAGATGCATATATAGGTTTATAAATGTAAATGATTGTATTAGTTGCCTTCCTTATTGCTGACTTCATACATGATAATGGCTCATTGTGGTTCATCCCTGTGGTTTGATGTTCATCACGGCAGGGGCGATGTGGAGGCAAGAGTCACCTGAGCTACAGCAGCAGGGACTCCAGGTCATACTGCATCCAGAGTCAGAGGGTACTGAGACGTTACTGCTCATGCTTCCTCCACCTTCTCTTCTCACTCCATCTAAACCACCAGCCCCTGGGATAAAGTCACCCAGACTCAAGGTGTATTATTTTCCTCAGTTAGGTCTTTCTGATAACATATTGCCAGACATCTTCAGAAGTGCATCTCCTAAGTGGTTCCATGTTTAGTGAACTTGACAATGGGTATAAACCATCATAAGCACTGGCTTCTCTTCCTCCCTTTACCTCTTAATCTTTCTTTCTCCCTTCCGCCTTCCTTCAATCCTCCCTCTCGTGTGTATGTGTGTGTGTATGTGTGTGTGTGTGTGTGTGTGTGTGTGTGTGTCTGTGTCTGTGTGAGTGTGTGTTGGCTATTAGGGATTAAACCTGGGGTCTTATGTATCCTTTTGCCTTCTTCCACAGAGTTAATACTCCCAATGGTTTTCTTTCTTTTCGTGCAGACCTGTACAGAGGCTGCATTATGCTGGCTGCTTTAGACAACGATGGCATTGAGACAGGCTTAAAGGAAGAGAATGAAGGTGCTGATGTGCTGTCCTCACTGCACAAGACGTTCAGATATATTGTGTCACTTGTCCTTTGCAACAATCCTACAACACAGACATGATTTCCCTCCTGAACAGATGAGAAAACCAACGTTTGTGCATCTGATAACACTTACACAGTGTCAAGAAGCTAGAGAGAGGCCGAGCTGGGAAATCACCTGGCCCAGTGCAGGGAACCCTGCTGTAAGTGGGCAGCTCTGCCACAAACAGTCTGTCCAGGTGCTGGGAAACTGCCACCATGGCAGCTCACTTGCAGATCCATACTTCTTCTCCTCGATTTATTCATCACGTGTTCATTATCTCCTTACACAAACCCTGTGCCAACAAGAAGCCCAAGGACACAGTGATTCAGGCATCCTGGTGTCTCCAAATTGTACCTAAACCCACACTTCTACCTTGACATCATCTGGAAAAAAAATGGATGGAAAATAACCAGTTGGAGACCATGGGGAAGCATTAGGATTTGCTTTTGTTTTGTCATGCTTAGAAGAATCCCAAGAGAAGTTGGGTGGGTCGGTGGGTTGGCTGGTTTGTTGATTTGTTTGTTCATTGTTCTTAAGAACTTTGCCATGTAATCTAAGAGAGTCACCAATGGAGCCAGCAGAGCCCCATCTCTACCTGAAACGATGGTTTCCCTGTTGATAGAAAGCTCTATGATGAGTTTAGAGCCTCCAACAAGAGCTTGACGAAGCACCAGGAAGCAATGAGAAACCCCAGCTCTTCTTACAACCTGTGAGAAGATACTCCCTACACATTTGATAGTTCTCGCCCAGTGTCTAGAAGGCTATCCTGTAAGGGCACACACCAGACCATGTAACTCAAAAGGGCAATGAAGACATGTGTTTAAACGACAGGAGGGAATTTTTCTTTACTTAATAAAGAGGCTCGTAAATCCATCTCAGTTAAACAGTTGACAGGCAGGATTGCCACAGGAAGAACACCTATGTAATCACTTCTAATCTTCAACACCTCTATAAAGTCTAAATAAAAAAAAAAAACCCACAACTTTTCACACCAGAAAATCAGAAACCATATGAGTGTTTGATGCTTTTTGTCACCACCCGGGGCACTTAGGATTGGTTCTATTCATACTTCCCAGTTTCACTGAGGCACAGCCATCGTTGTAGATTCATCTCCACTGGCCATTTTTCTTCCAAGCCATATCACAGAGACTGACTGCAACGATTCTTTCAAAGGAGGTCCTCTTCCACTGCATCAGTTAATAATTCCCCAGAGTCACCTTATAACTGTGATAAAACGGAACAGGGACAAGGTTCCCTAGTCTCTTACTATTGTGTCATCACTCCTTACAGTTGTTCCTTTGCCTACCTTGCCCCTCTAAACTGTGACCTGTAAGGAGACAGCGCCCCTCTGCTGATGAGTGTGGTTTAGCTGCCACAGCACAAGGAAGGCAAAATGAGAATGAGTTTTCAAGTGTGCACTGTGGATCCCTGCTGTGATGGAAGAAAAGCTCATACGCCTCCCCCCCCCCCCACCAAGAAGGGTCTCTTGACTATAGTGAATGTTAGTCACCGAAGTCCTTAACTGAGTGCCCAACGCCTTCAGTGCCCAACGCCTTCTCGGAATCAGTTCTTTTCCTCCAACTAACTAACTAGCTGTGAGAAAGGCAGCAGGGTGAACAGCCTTTGAGAACGAAGGAGTCAGCTTGTTAATATAGCCTTTGCCCACAGTTTGAAGATCATCTTCAAAAATTCTTCTCTGCAGGATGCTCAGAAGTCGGTGACACAATTTCATTCCTTGCCCAGCGCCCATGCTAACCTGTTTCTTCTAACCTTTACAGATCAGACAAACACAAACTTTACATAAACACTGAATATTAATGAGACAGAAGCAGAAAGCAACAGAGCCCAGCACGCTCCTGGTTATTGCGTCAATAAGGAAAAGCAGGGTGATGTGGAGTTTTGGGAACATGCTCAATATAGGTCAGAAGCATTAACTTTGGTCCCCGAAGAGCTCAATGCCTCTGCTCAGTGTCCCTGAAGTACACTCAGCCACCCAACCACTGACTTTTTGTCGTATAAGTGAGCAGCTTTACTCCAAAGTCCGGGAAATTCCTGAGATACCATTTGGCCCAGAGCAGAGAAAACCCTACTGAGTCCTTTCCTCCCTGTGGCTCAGCTCTCATAGATCCTCTATCCCATTGACCTGGTATAGGAACAAAAGCCCAAAGAAAACTCCCTTGACAGTGGCCACCAGGGTTCCCCTCACCTGAACACTACTCCTGCCAAGCCGCAGGAAACATGACTCACAGCTGAGCCTCTGTGAGACTTACATTTTCCTTCAAACTTCCAGATAGCTTCATAGCGTTGTGTCATCAACTGATCATAATGACACCACTTCACTTGTTTTATGCCTGGTACTATTCTGAGTACTCTATGTACTCTGTAGGAGGAACTGCACAACAACCTCTGTCACAAAGACATCTCCTATAGGAGGACCTAATTGAAGACTGCCTGAGAGACCCAGGATTGCCGATGCAGACAATGCCAGCCAATCAGGAACTGCTGTCTAGTAGAGATACTTTCTTGGGACCAATGGGACATGGGTGGAGGGTATTTAAGAAGCTTGCAGCGGCGTTCAAATGAGCTTGCAACAGCATTTCTCACCTGCTCCTGGAGTCTTTATCGTTCATCCGAGCCACCCCACCTCCAACCCCCAGGGGGAGGTAGGGTCAGGCAGCATCTGGGACCCAATGTGGGGCAGACTACCTCATCCTCGTTTTGTGGCTGCTTGTGAACCTCCTTTTCTGAGGTCTCATTTTTGCCGGAAGCTGCAAGGACTGTGCTCGTGGTTCATCCTGATCTGTGTTTTTCTCCTTTCCATGCTTTTGCTGTGCTCCCCCGGTTGCTTCTTCAGTGACTTGTCCCCTTAGTGTTTTATGTTGTGGGTCCCACAAAGTTGAACACACAGACCTCATTTTTGCTTTCTTTGTCTTTGTTCTGTTTGTCCCAGTGACTGTCGTACTTTCACTTCTGGTTTCAGTTCGAGGGTGAGAGTGTGGACAACTTTTCTGTCTTCTTTGTCTTTGTCCACCCATTTTCACTTTTGGTTTGGATTCATCCAAGTACCTGATATCGGGCCTGGTTTCCCAGTTGGTGATACCAGGGATTGGCTCCTGAGCGCCTTTTCCATCCCGGGGACACCGTGCAGGCATAGGGCCTTTGAGCTACGGAGCTGAGGGAGTCCCCTGCTTAATACAAGACTTTCATTGCCTCATCTGTCACTTCATATCTGTTCATTGTTTGTTTCCTTTGCTCCTGTGGGTATGAATTCCTTCCTCTCCACCATCAAAGAACCCCAGATTAGGGCACTCAAAACCCTCTGGTTACTCATGGTCTCAAGGTTAAAACTCATGACCTGGACCAATTTTGGGAGGAGGTCACTATTCTGGCCCCTTGGATGTTGCCGGAGAACATGTGGGACCCTGACTTCTGGATTCGAGTTCTCTTCCTTGCCCACAAGCATGAGTTACAGTCTGGGATTAGCACCCCCTTGTTCTTTGCTCTCATCCTCCTTGCTGTCATCACAAGTCTTAAGAATTCTTTCCCAGAGGAAATGGTGGTCGCTCATAACAAGCACTGCCAGGATCGGGCTAATATTTTCCTTCCCGTTACTGACCCCATTTCACTTTCTCTGGGCAAACAGAATAATTTCCAAGATGAGGATAAGGGTACCTCAACTTCGGCCCTTTGCTTCCAAGCTCTCCACTAGCCCTGCTGTCCCAGGTCCCTCACTCACAAGCCCTTCCACTCCTGCCCCATCGGAGGTACCCCCCCAGCTTACACCTGGCACTATTTAGTGGGACTTTGCCTTCCAGCAGTCACTCCTGCAGTGGTCACTCCTGTGATACCCATCCTTCATGCTGGACTGCCTATTCGGGTGGGGTGGAGGTTTGGGGGTGGGCTCATTCCTCTCAGCTTCATCACGAGGCTTTCCCTATCAATCTTGGCCCTAATGCAGTGACTAAGCCCTGGATTCCCACTCCTCTGGCAGACTTGGCACTAATCAGAAAAGCTGCCAGTGACTGGGGCTCAGATTTCCCTTATGTTGAACAAGTACTGAGGCGATGGGCCGTGCACCTCCAGACCTATTATGATTGATAGAGTCTCCTTAAGGCAGTGCTTGACCACACTGTTTCTTAATTGGAAGTCTGCATATCATGGCTTGGTTGAGAATCAGGCTAGGACTAACCTGGAATATAGCCTTAACATTACTTTTGACAGGCTTACCAGTCAGACCAGGAGTCAGAAGAGGACCAGGAGCGAGAGATACAATGGACATACTGTTTTTATTAATTATTCTTCAGCCTGGGAGGGATGATGAGCTCTGGACTTTGGTGGCCCTGACCCCTCTTCTCCTGTCTGTGGCAGTTAACTTCCCAGCCTACCCTGTTCTTTTCTCTTCCAGTGTGAGTTTGGGTTTTGCCCTTCATGGACTTAGTCATTATTACATGGCAATTACAAGGCACCTGGCCCATAGAGAAAATTCTCTGCTTTACCACCAGTGTCTCCTCCATTGGTCCTTGTGTCTAGCTACACAATATGACCACAAGGGACTTTCATGGTAATCTAACCTGTGGTACCATGTTAGGATTGGAACTTCACGTTTCCTTTACTGATTACAAATCCCCAAGGGATTCCCCCAAGCATATCACGTCCACCCCTGCCTCACTGTCCGAGGGTCTCTCAAATGCCCACTTTCATGGGACTTCCTATCCCTTTGGAGCACCACCAGCCTGCCTAGGTATAAAATTTGCTGGGGACTACCCAGCATTGTCATGTAGTCTTGGCATGTGGAGGTTTACCTCACATAATGCTTGCAATATAATTCCCTATGTTAACAGGATCCCATTAGATTCCAGTATGACCCCATTATGCACAATTGGGATTTATGCGGCCCCTCAAATTGTCTTGATTTATTCTCCCTTATTCCCCTAAAAGGTGGCCACCTTTTTAATGGGACATATTTCCATATAAACTGGTCAGTGAAAAATGAGAACAGGGGCAACCCCTGTGAATGTGACCATTGGCAGTCAGATTGACTGGAAAGCCACCCTCCCTTTTTGTGCCCAACCTCCCTTTTTTTTTTTTTTTTTTTCTGGTCACCAATATTTCCATTGTCAGAGACAGCCTTAACTGATTTAATGAAAAAATGTCTCCTGATGGCCTGCTGGATGGAGTATTCAAGAACGACCATCTTGATGAGGGAACCAGCTGCCATTTGGATGCTTATGGTAAATACCACTCACTTTCATGCCATCACTCCGATGGCCCAGACTCACTTACAACCCTTACACTGGGGAAAGAAGGATTTTGGTATCACAGCTGCCAATCACTGCAGCCATCATTGCTGGCATTGCCAGGATGACAACAGCTGCTGACGCCTTGACCCAGACAGCCACTATGGCGGACACTGTCAATGAGGTAGTCTTTAAGTCAGCTGAGGCACTGCAGGCATAAGAGGTACTAAATCAGCATCTTTATCAAGTCATCCACATTTTACAACAACAAACTGACTTATTGGCAGAAGAGTTGGCCCTAGTTAGGGACATCTCTCTATTAGCATTAGACCCAGGTTTCACTCAATCTGCCTAACCCATTACCAGGTACATAATGTCACTGAGACCCAACAACAGTTGGCTCAGTATTTTGAAGGTACCAACCTAGTCAGACAAATTCCTTAATTATTCTGTGCTGCTAAGGGAGAACATAGCCAACCTCAATGCAGCCAGGATATCTGTGTTCTCCTTGGATTGTTGGGAAAAGTGTGGTACAATATTAAGATAATGTTTGACCCCTTATGGATAGCCATTTATGCTATGATGGGAGGAATTGTCATACCAATAATATTTTGTTTAAGTGTCTTATAAAGCATGTCTCCAGGCAGGGCTCCATAAATAAGGCAACCCTCCAGGTGCTAATGGCTCTCAAAAATCCCTATTGTGCTCCTACCCCACCCCCAGGAAGTGATCAAAGCCTGAATGGCAGAGATCTGTGAGATCACCATGTAGGTGTTCCTCATCTTGCCCTTGTGTGTGAGTGATATCTCTTTGAGGGCTGGTAGTCAATGACAGGTAAGATCCTGGAAGACAGGACAGCCTAAGATGGGTACAGTCCAGTATACTAGGAATCCTCTGAGATGGGGGTCAACAATGTTGAGGAAGTGGCACCCCAACTCCCACTAGGCTGTCAAAATCTAAAAACAAAAGGGTGGAAATGGAGGAATGACACTGCCATCTCTGAGGCAAAGGCATCTCCTGCAGGAGGACCTAATTGAAGACTGCCTGAGAGACCCAGGATTGCTGACACAGACAATGCCAACCAATTGGGAGCTGCTGTTTAGAAGAGTTGCTTTCTTGGGACCAATGGGACGTGGATGGAGATTATTAAAGGAGCTTGCAGCAGTGTTCAGAAGAGCTTGCTGCATCATTTCTCACCTGCTCCCAGAGTCTGTGTCATTGATTCCATGCTGCCTTCCCTACAACACTCAAGGGCAGGTAGGGTCAGGCAGCGAGTGGCCTGGGGTACAGGCAGCAGTACCTGAGTTCTTTTACATCACAGATCTACTCTATGAGGCTCCCACTGTAGCCGCCATTGCATTTTACACATTGGTAAAGTAGAGTACAAAATCAACTAACTTATTCAAACTTAGGAAACCACTTACTTAGAAAAACCTAATCGAAACCCAGAGTATGATTTCTGAGGTGTATTTTTCTGGAACTCAGGAAAGTAAAGAGGGGATGAAGGCAGTATCCAAGCAAAGCCATGTCCCCTATACAGTCATCCCCTCAGCCAGAGTGGATAGAGATGGTGATACTACCCTGTCCGTGTCCTGGGTAGGGCAGTGGCCTTCATAGTGGGGTATATAAGCACTAGACTTTATAGAGGTGCTCTAAAGTCACATGGTAAGAATTAGCAGTGTGGGAAGTGATTTCCATGTGCACATTCCTAACATGGATCTTCTTAAAAACCAGTGACACCTATACATGGTCTTTCCCACCACCTTCCCACTACACCCTAGACACAAGAATAAGAGGAAAGCATTTCCTATTCTCAAGCCTTCCCAGACACTGCAGGCACAGAACCACAGCTTTAGACCTCCAGGGAAAGAGATAGCTGGAAAGGATGAGCACTCAGAAGGTAAATAACCCTGTAGACCCAGTAACTTTCTGTGATGGTTTGTATATGGTTGGTCCAGGGAGTGGCACTATTAGGAGGTGTGGCCTTGTTGGAGTAGGTGTGTCACTGTGGGTGTGGGCTTAAGACCCTCATCCTAGCTGTCTGAAAGTCAGTCTTCCACTAGCAGCCTTCAGATGAAGATGTAGAACTCTCAGCTCTTCCTACACCATGCCTGCCTAGATGCTGCCTTGCTCCCACCTTGATGATAATGGACAGAACCTCTGAACCTGTAAGCCAGCCTAATTAAATGTTCTTATAAGTGTTGCCTTGGTCACGGTGTCTGTTCATAGGCGTAAAACCCTAACTAAGACACACTCTTTTGGAAATCAAATGCTTTCCAATGTTTTCCTTTAAATAAAATTGAAAGAGGACTTAATGGAGCTGAGACACTATTAAGAATAGATATATTGCTTAATTAAATAATTATTTTAAATTTAAAATTAATTTAGTAAACAAAAACCAGACTTTATTTGTTTGGTTCCATGTGATATTTTGAGATACATGCATACACACTACATGCATGCATGCATACATACATATGTTGTGAATTGCTGTTTGTATTTTGTGGCTAATTCTGCTCCCTCAAGAGGGGTGCCCCGATGAACTCAAGTGATTTCAGATGAAATTGTAATTGGTCAAATAAAGGCTAGAGCCTGTGATTGGGCAGTGGATGGAAAAGGTGCGGCTGGATGTTTTATAGAGGGACAGATGGAGAAAGAAGAGAAAGAAGAGAAGGAAAACGGAGAGAGAAGATGGCAGAAGTAGGAGATGGAGCAGACCCATGTGGTCTGGAGGGGCCACAAGTAGCTAGAGATTCCATACCTGGGCAGTAGAGTAGTGTAGTGGTATATCTGCCCAATCTAAGCACGCAGTTTGTAAATATATTAACTGAGCCGTGTGTTCTTTGCACAGGCATATTGGAGTTGGAGATTTGCCGATATAAATCTGGCTGGTATAAATATAAGTCTCTAGTGTTTTCCTTTCATGGGGCTAGAGGGAGATAAATGAGACCAGAGTGGATGTTGGTGTTCTGTAGATCAGCCACAGGAACCAGGGCCAAATGATCACTTGGAGCTAGCCACGGGGGATGGGCGAGACTACTAATGCCAGCACATAGCTGGAATAAGCATGGGTTCTTTTAAAATTACATGCTACATACATACATACATACATACATACATACATACATACATACATATATACATACATACATACATACATTCATACATATATACAGTGATAGTCATGTCAGGGTAACCATTTCTATCTCTTCAAACATTTATCATTTTATGGGTGAAACATCCAAGCCTTTTTTCCTGCAGAGTTTGGAACTATAGAGTGTATCATTATTATCTCTGGTTACCCTGCTGTGTGGCACTGAGACTTCTTAGCCCTGTCTAACAATGTCTTATATTACAGATAGCTCACTCCCCTGTAACTACAGCTGGAACCTTTCCCTGCTACTCCAAAGCATTACGATGGTACAAGTTATTTTCAGCCATCCATCATCTCCAATAAAAAATGTTTCTCAAAAACATGACAGTTCCTTTGGGTATCCTCCTAAGAATGAAGGGACTGCTAAGCCCAAAGCCTTCAGATATTTATGTGAACATGATTTGGTCTTAAATTTATGAAAAAAAGCCAAGTGTCTCACAGTGGATTATGTATTTACTTATTTTCTCATTAATTTATTCATTCATTCATTTGAAGTACTAGGGTTTGAATCCAGAGTCTCACTCACCAGACAAGTGTACTTCCACTGAGCTAGTGTTTGAGCCCTTTTATCAAACAGTTTAGGAAGTACATACCTACTCTTACGTTACCAAGGTCACCACTTATTTTCTGTATTCATCATAGGTCCCTTCAAGACTTTATGAAACTTAGGTTACATAGAGCAGTGGTGAGTGAATCCTGGTAGGTCAGTTCATTATCTGGATCATCAAACATGGTTGTGTCATATGGTTTGAGAATAAACAGCCACTCAAAGTTATACAAACATCATCAGACAGGGCCATGTCACAGAAGTGCCCCAGTTGTTCCACACTTAATGTACCCTTTGGTGACTCAGTGATGGGAAAGGCAGAGAGCATTAGTGGCCAAGCCGTTCTTGTTCATGCACATTTACAGGCTCCAAGAGTGTTCTCCTAAGTAATTCCCTCAACTGTGGTTCATTAGCAGATGCTAACAATCCCCTTCTGGCCTTAATTAATTACCTTGCTTTGGAGTCAAAGAGGGGAATGGTTGTCAAGAGTATTATTTGCTCAATTACCCAAAAGCCATAGATAATGTGTGGTAATGGATTGGAAATGGAACACCAGCCTTGCTCCAATCCCACAACTGTAAAGTCTTGGACTGTTCATTAAGGCACATGGCATCAGCCATGGGAAGAGCTTACGTTTGAGAGACAACGGTAAATGGAGTCAGAGGTGAAACCTCCCCATTTACTTTCTAGCAGAAACACAGAAATTCTCCACAGCTAAGAGCTTTCTGTTATTCACAGACAAATTCCTGAGGCCTCTCGCCCTCTGTTCTTTACTGCATCTCCATTTTTTTGGGCCATTTTGTGGCTATTTAACAGCTGACTTCACCCTGGTTGTTTTTCCTAGGATAGCATAATTAAATGTCAACTTAGAGGCCCGCAATGATAAAATTACATTTATGCTTGCTTTTAAAAATCATCTTCTAGTTTATTAGAGCTGGTGATTATAAAAAAATAATTTTTTCATATTTTAAGTAATGTTCATTGGTGAAAATGTAGATATAGTCATATTTGAGGCAGTTGGTAAGGAGATAATTAATGTCATAGAAATAACAAATCTTCATGAAATGAGCTAAGGTATGTGTGGTACAATTTATATATGTATATGATCAGCATATGTAGCATTTAACTTGTGTGTATGTATGCGTGTGTTTTCTGTAAGTGATATGTGTTTGGTATGGTATGTATATCTCTGTGATTGGTATGCATGTATGATATTTAACTTTGTGTGGTACAAACTACATCATGCTACAAGCATGGTGTAGTGTGTGTGTGTGTGTGTGTGTTTGTGTGTGCGCGTATGTTTGATGTGCATGAAACCATGTTTAACTCTCTGTGTGTGAGACTGGTGTCTGGTGTACATGGTGGTGGTATGTATGCATGTGATTGGTGTTACATTCATGTACTGTGCTTAACTCTGAGCATGTGCATGTGGACTTTATCCGGGAAGTATTTCCTGGGCTGAGTCTTGAATAAAGAGTCCCTGGAGGATCATAAACATCAGGTCCTTTAGGAACAATAAATAGCACTCCAGCAGGAAGGGAAACTTGGTATTGGTAAAGCATAGTGTGCATGCTGGGGATGGAACTGCGCAATGGGGTTCTGACCTGCCCACCAGTGACTTATGTGTCCGTCAAGGTCAAATAAATCAGACTTGGTGAGGGAAAGTAGTGGAACTTAACCTTTGGAGGTGAATCATGGGAAACTGTCCCTGGGGATATGTGTGCCCTGACACCCTCTGTGGTTCTCTCTGACTTCAGAGCTAACTGAGTATGAGCTTACACCCACAGGACTCACACTTTGCCTCATTTGTTTGGTCCATGTGTTTCTTCAGACTTGGACTCCAGCTTGATGACCCAGAATCTGCTTCTTTTCAGCTGAAAAGAATATCCGAATCCTCCTTAAAAATAGCTGAGTTCCCTGCTATTAAAAAAAAAAAAGACATCATGAATTTCGCAGGCAAATGGATGAAACTAGAAAATATCATCCTAAGTGCGGTAACCCAGATCCAGGAGGACACGCATGGAATGTCCTCACTTAGAAGTGGCTAACAGTCACGAGGTTCAGGATAACCATGCTGTTACAGTCACGAGGTTCAGGATAACCATGCTGTAATCAGCAGACCCAAGGAAGCCAAATAACAAGGAGGCCCAAGGGAGGATGGTTGGATTTTTCTCAGAAGGAGAAACAAAATAAATATTAGACGTTGATGGGAGGAGGGAACTGGATAGAGAGGGGATGGGGGGCGGGAGTCAGAGCAGGGAGAGCAGTGATGTCAGCTGGAGACATTAATCTCTAGGATATACCAGAGACCTGGGGAGGGGAGAGACCCCAGAGCATCTGTGGGCAACTGTTTGTGTGTGTGTGTGTATGTGTGTGTGTGTGTATGTGTGTGTGTATGTGTGTGTGTATGTGTGTGTATGTGTGTGTATGTGTGTGTATGTGTGTGTGTATGTGTGTGTATGTGTGTGTATGTGTGTGTATGTGTGTGTATGTGTGTGTGTATGTGTGTGTGTATGTGTGTGTATGTGTGTGTATGTGTGTGTGTATGTGTGTGTGTATGTGTGTGTATGTGTGTGTATGTGTGTATGTGTGTGTGTATGTGTGTGTGTATGTGTGTGTATGTGTGTGTATGTGTGTGTGTATGTGTGTGTGTATGTGTGTGTATGTGTGTATATGTGTGTGTATGTGTGTGTATGTGTGTGTATGTGTGTGTATGTGTGTGTGTATGTGTGTGTATGTGTGTGTATGTGTGTGTGTATGTGTGTGTATGTGTGTGTATGTGTGTGTATGTGTGTATGTGTGTATGTGTGTGTGTATGTGTGTGTGTATGTGTGTGTATGTGTGTGTATGTGTGTGTATGTGTGTGTGTATGTGTGTGTGTATGTGTGTGTATGTGTGTGTGTGTGTGTGTGTGTGTGTGTGTGTGTATGCCTTTCCTAACTAGCTTTTCACCAAGCCTGCCAGTTAGACCAAATTCTCTCAACAACAACAGCAGGCTCCTATTGGTTACCAGTTACAGCTTGGGATATCCCTCCTTGAATATGAAGGATCAATTTAGAACCTGTGAAAATGTCTGTTTTTATGACTTTCTATCCCTTTATTGAGTTATTTGTAGCCTACAAATGCTATCCACAGTGAAAGCTATTTATTTATTTATTTATTTATTGCTGTTTCTTATTAGCTTACTACTCTGTGCTGATATCATCTCCTATAAAAAAATTATGAAGAATTGTCACCAGGAGCCCCTGCTATCCCTGCTATCCCTGCCCTCTGCTACCCTTACCTGCTACCATCTCCACTCCCCAGCTACCTTCACACTATGCTTTCTTCACCCCATGCTATCCCCACCCCTGGCTACCCCTACTCCCATTATAACCCCACCCATATCACATGCTACCCCCACTCCTTGCTACCCATTATCCTCACTTCTCCCACCCAGTGCTGGGAGAGAGCGAGTACTGATACACCAGCTATGTATTAGGACACTGTCAGCCTGAAATACTTGCTTGGGGCTTTCTCATTCTGAGCTGTAATGAAAGCAGACAGAATTCTCAACTTCAGTCAGCATTTGTCATGCAAGAACCTTGACTATTTACTGTAATTTGGTCCACTGGTTGACATTGATTTCATTTTGGCACTAGGCTCAGTTTTGCTGACATTGCCCTATGAATACATGCTATCTCACCACTCAGGTAAATCTCTATACCTTAGATTTGCAAAATGATCAGGACTCTGAGAGGGTGGATTGGAAGTGCCTTATCCACCACGACGAATGTCTGGGAAGCAGTTCTCTGGCTTTTGCCTATATGGATATAGAAAGAGAAAACTATTCCATCTCCCCTTCTCAATATGGACCAAACCTTGGATCTAACAACTCCTAGGCACATAGGTATCACTGAGCTACACCCATAGCCATCTATATCATTTATAAACAACAGTCTGTTATCCTATGGGTTAGAGGTCTGTATACGATAACCTTTTAAACAAGTCACTGTTTAAAAGCAATTCAGTTCAGGATTGGAATGGCCAGTCTCCAGAATGGCCCTCTTTACTTCACAGTATCTAATTCCCTCTCACATCTCACAGACCGAGTTGTCACCAATAGGATTAATACGAACTAAACACTTGTGGCCCATCCATATCTCAAGTTTTATCCTCCCCTGTGATGGTCTAAGATGGGCCCATAGGCTTGCCTTTGTAAGAAGATCGTAATACAACAGAGCTTCATAGCTCTCAATCAGAAAAAAGACCCTCACCAAAGAACAAATAGGAACCTGGAGACCCTGAGTTTAGTTTCCAGAAACCACATAGTGGCTCACAATCATCTGTATTGGAATCTAATTCCCTCTTCTGGTGTGCCTGAAAACAGAACACTCATATATATATATATATATAATAAACCACAAACAAACAAACAAAAAACAAAAATTAGTTGACATCATGATCTTGTACTTTCTAGCTTTCACAGCTATAGAAATACATGTGTGTTGTTCAAGCCACCGGTCTATGGTATTTTTTCATAGCATCATGAGCAAAACTTCCAAAGTTGAGACTTCTTGGGCCCAGTAATCAGACATACTACTGTGGCATCTACCTTGCTCTCCCTCCCCCTCCCCCTCCCCCTCTCCCTCCCTCTATGTGTATGTGTGTGTCTGTCTCTATCTCTCTGTCTCTGTCTCTTTCACTCTCTCTGTCTCTCTGTCTATCTCTCTGTTTCTGTCTCTCTTTCTCTCTCTCCATGAAGATATTCACATAGCAGAGGCCTAGGTCCAGGAGCAGAGACTGTCCAATAGCCCTCACCATGTGAGTAAATCATCACATCTTCTAATTTCACAACTGAAATCTAACCAACATCTTGAACTCTTGGCCACGACTTTTGAGACATTCAGATTCAGAATCCCTTGACTCAGGTATTCCTGAATCCTTACACTGTATAAGAAATGTTTACTGTTGCTTTAAGCCATTAAGTTATTTTGGGGGGTAATTTCTAGCTAATAGACTTCTTTTTAAATTCATATATAATTGAAAATAAACTTCCTAATGGTAATAACAAAGGAGTTGGCATATTCCTGACTCCTCCTAGTTCATATGAAACTGCTGACAGTGATTTGTGCTCTTATTCCCAGATAAGTCACAGGACAAAGCGCTAGGTCCTCAGTCTACAGGTCAGATGGTTCCCAGATCACAGGATATTTTTAAGGTGTTTACTTTTCAACATTTAGAATTGAAGAATTCCACTAAATGTGAGTTTATGGTTACGATCCTTTTGATACAAGACTGTGATAACATTAGTCCTGTCTTCACGGTGAAAGCCATTAGAGAGACGCCTGTGACAACTGCCTGGTTTGAACGAGCAGAGAGTCTCCAATTTACACAGACTCTACCGCCCCCATTTAGCTCATCTATGTTTTCTACTTGGCGCTCCAGGGAGTTTAATGGCCAGCACTGCACTGTGAGCTCTTCCAGCTAAGGCAGACATTCCTCTCATTCCTGGTACTGAGACTGGCGTATTCACCGCCATACAGTAAGTCTTAAAATGGGTTCACTCAATTGTAAAAGTACATTTAGCTTTGAGAACTCTTGAAGTTTTGTGCCTATTTCTCAACGTTATGGTTACTAAAAGTATAATCACTTAGCCACAAATAATGCTGCTCTTGTGGCAGGTTACCTTTCCAAAATGTCCCTGTAAGTCCCCTTTGAACTTCTGTATGATTTCTTAGTTCTTAGAGTTAGTAATATCTCAGTTTCTAAGTATAAATTTAAACTACGGTGTGTGTGTGTGTGTGTGTGTGTGTGTGTGTGTGTGTGTGTGTGTGTGTGCATGTATGTACATACATGTGCTAGAGATTAAAGCTAAGAATTTCTGTATACTATGCCTACAGTACCATTGAATAATACCTTTCAACATCCATTGCAGTTGTTACATATCTATTTCCTACATCTTTCCACTGAAAACTCCTGGAATTGATGACCTTCGGTTATAGTTATTAAGCATCACTTTACAATAACAGGAAAAGATGCCTTTGGGAGAAATGGCTGATTCAAACTGAAGTAAAAAATGCACACGAGACTGGTCACACGAGAAAACAAGGGCAAGATTATTTCTTTAGGCTACACATCTGTTTCTCCCCAAGTTCGTAGGTGGAAATTCAGATCTCAGTGTGGTGATATTTGCAGATGGGGCTTTGGGAAGAAATTAGGTCACAGAGGTGAGACCTTTTATAAGTGAGGTTAATGCCTTTATGAAACAAAGCAGAGACCAGAAATCTCTCTCTCTACTCCTCATAAGTAAGAATAAAGTCAGGAAAGAAGCTCTCTCCAGGAACTGGAGTCAGCCAGCACATTGATTTAAATTCTCAGAACTGTACATTCCTGTAGCTTAAGACACCTAGGCTATGAAAAAGTCATTCATCATTTAATGACTAAGATACATTTTGAGAAATGCATCATTTAGTGATGTTTTCATCGCATGAACATCGTTGAGTGTACTTGCACACACATGAAGGACATTGGTTCCGTTTTGCTGTCACAGAGAGCATGAGAGAGAAGTTGGATCACACATGATTATCTGATGTTGTGGTGGTTGGCAGTGTTTGTGTCCTAATAATGTAGGAGTGCCCTAGCTTCTCACTGGGCTGGATCACAAAGGGTTTCAACATTGTTCCAAGCAAGATTCTTTTCTTGTCCTTAGAAGTTTTGAAACATGAAGTCGACATGCCATATAGAGAAATGTGTCCCTGGGATAGTGGGATTCTGTTTAGAGAGAAAGTCTGCCTGGGGAAGTAAGTTCCCTGTTCTAGAGCCTACACTCATTTGACCCCTATTAAGTCAGCCCTTGCATGCACACATCTCTCTTTACTATATTATAGATAATGATGTGTGGGTCTTTGAAAGCATCCAGACTTAGTAGGAAGTTTAACATGAAACTTGCATGCAGACTTTTCTTTCAGCATTGTACACAAGCTTTTAGCTTTGGCTGTGATCATTGTGGTACTGAAAGGGATATGACCTCCTATTAGATCTCATCGGTTTCCCCATATCTTATACAAAACCTTTTAAAGTTTTGTTTGTGCCTTTGCCTTCAGTTAAGGCGCTTTGTTCTTGGTCTTCAAGACTCTGGGTGTGGTGGGAAAGGACATGTCTGACTGGTGAGCAGTGGCCATCACTGACTTTCTGCCATAATAATCTTTAATTACTTCCGTTTCCTTCCCAGGACAACCCCTCTATGTGCTTTCATATTCACAGTGTTAGAAGTGTGCTTTGTATGCACAAGGGTCATGAAGAACAAAAGGCCCAAGGCTAAGTCAAGGACAAGCGTAAGACATACAACCCAGAGCTGTGGTAAAAGGTACAAGAGGCTGCTGCTGAAGCAATGTGGTGCTCTTCAGGAAACTCTTCCTCATGAATAGGAGTATACTTTACAACAGGTGTGTCTGTGAGGGATTGTCTGACTGGGAATTGAGGTGGACAGACTGGCCCTGGAGGTGTCACCATTTCATAGGCTAGATCCTGAACTGAAATACAGGTGAGAAAAACCAACTAAGCCCAAGCAAACTTGTATATGTATGTGATGTGGACACGGATGTGATGTGACTCAATGCTCAAGTCCCTTGACTTCCCCAAAAGAAGGGATTGTAATGTGGAAATTCAATGCAAAACAACCACTTATTCTTCTCTGTTCCTTTTCTCAGAGTATCTGTCATAGCAGCAGAAATGAAACCCTAAGAGTCATAAAAGGTATCATATAATAAATGCATAAACAACTAACATACTCCATCGCTATCATCACTAAATATCAGGGACTGTACAAAGTTGTATGTGCTAGGCTTTCATACTACCAGAAACTTAGTACATTTGCTCATACCAGCATCCACCAACATAAGTAACTTCTTTTGTTATAGATAGGGTCTCACTGAATGGCCAAGGTTGGCCTCAAACTGGTAATCATCCTAGCAGCTTCTTGAATGGTACAGGAATATAGTGCACCTAACTGAGGAATGGTGTTTTGATGGCTATAATGCCATCAGGCAATAGGAATTTTCCAGGTCCATTATAACAATTGGATATGCTGTTTGTCATTGACTGACATGTCATTATGTGGCATGTAACTGTGACAGTGTTTTATTGCAGCTGCCTGAGGTAAAATGTTCAAGTTGTCCCTGAGTATAGGTTTTCTCCAGTCCCAGAACAGATGTTAGAGGTTTGTTTTGGTTGTTCCCCCGACATATTTGAGACATCTAGAGTATATCACAGCTGAGACGTTTGCCATACAGTGGGCTGTTCAAAGCATGCCCACAGAGTTGACATCCACAGGTCACTACTCATCTAACAGTGATGCTCCAGCCCAGAGAGGGTTTCCTGTCACCTAGACATTAGCTTTCCATTGGCCAATGGCAGGGCAACTTGCACATTGGAAAGATGAAGAGCGGGGAATAAAATGCATAGAATGGTCTAAATCCATGAGGTCATACTGATATTAAAACCAAAACTAGAACAAGGGAAAATAGAACCTCCCTTGCCACCATTGACAGTGAGTTTGTCAGCGAAATGAAATAATTGAGTTGTCAAATGATAAAGAAAGGCACTCAATGTTTTGTTCTGCCCTATGAGCTGAGGGAAAATTGTTTATGGAAATGCTCCATTATAATACACAGAGAATTAATATTAGAAAACCCTGATTTTGTAATTGCCACTGACATGGTGGACTGTCAAAGAGAACTGGTGGCTGATAGTCACAACAACAGTGCTTCTCATTAGCAGTATGGGTTGAGTGGACTCAGCTAGATGGCTCCCCTGCTGACTTTGCCTGAGGTCCCTCACAGGGAAACACTAAATTGAGTTGATGCTGCAGCTTTATGAGGAAGAAATGGAAACTGCAAAGCCTCTTTGAATTGTATTGTGTAATTCCCACTGTGTCTTATTGGTGAAAACAAAGCGAAGCGTTAGCCCAGATCAATAGTGATGGGAATAGAGAGTGGTAATGCCAACCTAAAACCGTCACAGACACCTGGAGGTTAGCTCAGTAGTAAAGTGCATGTTTAGTTCATGCAAAGCCTAGCCTTCCACTCTGATTCCACACAGAAAAGAAACCTAACAAGATAGGAGACAATTCTAAGGGCATCTATCATGGTATGAATGTGTCCCTCGAAGTTCATATGTTGGAAACTTAGTTCATGTGTTGGAAGGTAGGGTGTATTAAGAGATGAGCAGGAATGAGGGAGCTCTTGTGAAGAGAATATTGTTTCAGGAGTGGGTTCCTTACCACGCAAATGCATTTATGAGAGTGAGCTCGCTTTCTGTGCGCTCATATGCTCCTTCTCCTACCCTTTTTATTGTAGGAGGGTTCAGCACAGAAACCCTCTTCAGAGTGTAAGCAGATGCCAGCACCATGCCTTTGGATTTCCCAGCTTCCACATTTCTGTAATTTTCTAAAATTATATTTTCTAAAACTCCATAATTTTCTTCTCTTTGTAAATTGTAATATAACAGTACAAAATAGCCTTAAGGCACTATTTATGGAAACAATTCTTTTCAGGACAAACATGAATTTAATCAAGACAGTAGATTGTACTAACTTACAAATTAATTCCTTTGTTGTATGACTTTAGATATGGGAAATGCCTTCATTATTTTGAGGTATAATTTTATGTCTTTTAAATGTTTAGGCGGCAGCAAGTGCTCTTACCTGGAGCAACACTGCTAGATAGTAGTGACCTGTGGATATCAATTCTGTGGACATTCTCTGAGTGCCCAGTGTATGACAAATGTCTCAGCTGTGATATACTCTAGATGTCTCAGATGTTGAGGGAACAATCAAAGCCACCTCCAATGTCTGTTCTAAGGGTGGAAACCCATACTCGGTGTTGTGTTAGAATCTTGGCTCATCTCCAGACAGACCACACCAGGCTAATACAGTCCCACGTAGAAGAGGTTTATTGGGGATGAGGAAGACAAGAGGGGGTTGGGGAGAGAAGAGAGAAAAAGAGGACAGGGCAGAGAAGGTCTGCTTTTTATTTAAACTATGATGTAACTGTTCCCAGGTGAAGGTGGGAGCTGAACCAAATGTATGCTGGGAATGTATGGCCGTTGCCATGGCAGCGGATGCACAGTTCCCTGTCCCCTGCAGGTGACATCATTGCTGGAGGCGAAAGTGGTTCCTGATAAACAACATTCGGTGTCTAGATTCACAAACCTGCTTTCCTTGAGATGTCTCATTCAGGTAGGATCCTCTGTCTCGGATGATGGCACCACCAACTGCCACCACAGCAGTCTGCACCTCCCTCTGAACATACTGTGGGCCGTGCCTGTCACTCCATCTTACTCTACTGTCCTACACAGCCATCTCTCATCCAGGCGGTGTACCGGGGTGTCCACAAGACCCCCAGTTGCTGAGTGGTCTGAATTCTTTCTCTTCTTTTCATGCCCATGTATTTGTTTATATACTTTAAGAGACAAGAGGTCTCACATGACCTAAAAGTCACCAACCACAGAGACAGACAAATGCTACCTCACCACTAAAAGATCTTAAAAGCACATGATCTTGTGCATTTATTAAAATTGTGAGATAAAGAGTTTTTGTTAATTTACTCATTTGTGCTTCTGTGTGTGTGTGTGTGTGTGTGTGTGTGTGTGTGTGTGTGTGTGTGTGTGTATTGAGAGAGAGAGAGAGAGAGAGAGAGACCAGAGAATAATTTCCTGGAGTCAGTTCTCTCCTTCCACTCTGTGATTAATCCCTGGGATTAAACTCTGGTCATCAAGGGTGGCAAGTACGTACAAAGCCATCTGACCAGCCAAAAATAATTTACAACTAAGTAAGATATTTAAATGTCATCAGTTTGACACCTCACTTGAACAGATGATAAAGCTGATGTTCCAAGTGGTTAAATAACAATTCTATTATCACATAGCTAGCTGGTAACCGGCATGAAGAGTTATAGCAAGCAACTCTTGAATAAAACATCAAGCCCACCATGTTAGAGTTTTCTCCAGTATGTTTTAGTTACCCATGAACAGGGTACTGGGTACCTAGGTAAGGACTTTCCCACACTCTCTTTTTGACTCAAAATCTTAACTGACTTCAGCAAAACACTTTTCAGATTATATTCTCCTTTAATAAGTATGACCCATTATTTGATTATTTCTGTTCAAACTCATGAAGCCAAAACAGTTTACATAGTATAAGATCCTCCCTAGAAGTTGTGAGGAGAATAAACACAGGTAATCTGAAGAATGGCCCAAGTGCCTCCACAAACCCCCAACATGACCAGAAAGGCTGTTGGGTCATGAATTATCCAGCTATTCAGGGTCTGGTGAGTTATTTAACTGCCACAGTAAAAACCACAAGACCTTTCCGGGGGAAAGTAATGATGATTAAAGAAAAGATATGTGACTCATTCTGAGATGGGATATTTTCAGGAATTTATCAGAAAGAAGCATTGGGCATAAATGGATGATGATGTGGGCACAGTATTAAAACCACAATGAAACTATGTTTCTCATCACTAGATAATTGAAATGGACTCTCCAATTCAAACCTTACCACTGCCAGTCAATGTGTCTAGGTCACATCCCCCCCACCCCATGATACCACATTGCCGAGTATAACTCCTGCTCATGGGCTGACAGTGATTGCATTGTCTATGACAATTCTCTTCAAAGTCACATTTGTCATTCAAAGATCTCCATAGTCTGACCTCACTGTACTCTTCCAAGCATATTTCCTCTTTGACAATGTATTCCTGCAGTTGCTTGCTGTCTCTCCTGTCCATCGCTCCTCCTTCTGGCTCATTTAGATTCAGAAGACAAGACCCAGTTTCTGTTGGCCTTGTTCTACCCTCTCCAGGGAGCATCTCTGACCAATCCTGTCCTCCTAGTCTTAATGTTTCTCATATCTGAAATTATAATCCAGGACAAGAGTCCTGTAACTCTTGCATGCATACTGAATTGGTCCTCCCATCTGGAAAATATGTTTCAAGCATCTAATCTTGGCTAACTGCATCACCAAGATTTCTAGAAGAGACTCTGACAGGATTCCAAAGGGGATTCTGACAGACCATGCGAACACATTCTGCGGTGTAGGCAGTGGTAAAGATGTAGCAGTTGCTTAAGTAAAGCCTGCACTGAGAGGACACTGAAACAGAGTTGTTGATAAGCCAGTCATTTGGATGAATGAAGCAAGAGGGCTCTTCCTTGCCACTGCCCTGTGAAGCATAAATACAATACCTTAAAGACCTTATGGTTTCAAGACTGTTATTTCCATTTTTTTACATACTCAAGAGACCACAGGTACTAGACCAAACAAAACTTTCAATCACAATAGTTGGAAGAAGTAAGGCATTTCATGATAAAAAAAATTTAAGGGCTGGAGAGATGGCTCAGCAGTTAAGAGCACTCTTCCAGAGGTCCTGAGTTTCAATTCCCAGCATGCACATGCTGGCCTCCAATCATCTGTAATTTATGCCTTCTTCTGGTGTGTTTGAAGAGAGCTACAGAGTACACATGTATATTAAATAAATAAATAAATATTTAAAAAATAAATTTAAGCAGTATTTATCTATAAATCCATACCTATAAAAGGCACAAGGAAGAAAACTTCAACATAAGATTAACTGCACACAAGAAAACACAGGGAATAAATAATCCCGGATAAAAAAAATCCCTGTCAAAAGAGGGGAAATACACACAAACACACACACACACACACACACACACACACACACCAGCAGCAGCAGCACCACCACCACTACTATCATCATCAACAACAACATCAACAATAAAACAAAATAACAGGAATCAACAAACACTACTCGTTGATATCTCTCAGCATCGACAGTCTCAATTCTCTAATAAAAAGACACAGACTAACAGAATAGAGGTGAAAACAAGATTCATTCTTCTGCTGAATACAAAAATCACACCTTAGCATTAAGGATAGACATCACCTCAGGGTAAAAGGATAGAAGAAGATATTCCAAGAATATGGCATGAAAAAACAAGCTGATAGACATAATTTAATACCTGACAAAATAGACTTCAAACTGAAATTAATCTGAAGGAATTGTGAAGGATGTTCCATACAAAGAAAAATATGCCAAGAAGACATTGCAATTTTTAACATCTATGTACCAAACACAAGATGCCCAAGTTCATAAGAAAGACTACTACAGCTTAAATTATATATTGATCCTTACACACTGGCAGTGGGAAACTTCAATACCCCATTCTCAACAATAGACAAGTCATTCTCTCACAAACTAGACAGAAATGCTACAGCTGAGTGATGTTATAATCCTAATGGACCTATCAGACGTCTGTACAACATTCCACCAAACATGAAGGAATATATATTTTCCCCTGTACCTCATGGAACGTTCTCCAAAATTGACCACATTCTCAGACACAAAGCAAGTCTCAACTGATACAAGAAAACAGAAAGAACACCCTGCATCATCTCTGACCACAGATTAAAGTTGTATGTCAACCACAAGAGAGCTGACGGAAAGCGTATGGTCAGTTGTTCATGAAAATGAAGCAGCTGAATGAAAAATGGGTCAAGACTGAAATTACAAAAGACAGTAAAGACTTCCTGGAACTGAATGAAAGTGAATACAAAACATACCTAAACTATGGGGCACAAGGAGGATAGGTCTAAGAGGCAAGTTCACAGTAATAAGTGCTCACATAAAAAAAAAAAATTGGAGAGAACTCATCCTACTAACTTAATAGCACACTTGAGAGCTCTAGAATAAAAGAAAGAAGCCATACCCCAAAGGAGTAGATAGCAATAAATAATCAAACTCAGGTAGAAATCAAGAAAATAAAAACAAACCAAAACCAACAACAATGAATCAATGAAACAATCAGCGGGCCCAGGGAGCCATGGGACACGGGGGGGGGGAAGAAGGTCTGAAGCAAGAGTGGGGTTGAAGTCTGTCCAAACGCCAGAAATCTCATCCCGAGATTGGCAGGAGTAGCATCATTCCCCACTCCTACCCCAAGCTAGCACACATAACCCTGTGCCCCAACCTCTGCTCCTCCCAGGAGGTCCTGGAGCCTGGTAGTCAGGCCAAACTTCCTCTCTCCTTATAAGGTTAAGTCTGGCAGCACCTAGAATTCTTCCTTATGCAAATGAGACATGCCCAGTGTCCTGAGCCCAGCCAATAATGCGCACTCACCCCAAAAGCCCCTACCCACCCCACAAATATTTAAGCACCCCCCCCCCATTAAACAAGCTGTGTCACTGAAGTTGTCACCTGAGAGTCTTTTCTTGTGGACACCACCACCTGAGGTCTCTTCTGCTCCTGGCACTTCTGGTCCCCACTTCCCATCTCAGGATCTTCAGGCAAATAAAAAAGGGGACATGACAACAGGCACCAAGGAAATCCAGAAAACCATGAGGACATACTTTAAAACTCTATTTTCCACCAAATAGGAAAATGGATAATTTTCTTGGTATATATCACTTACCAAAGTTAAATCAAGACCAGATAAGCATTTTAAACAGAAATATAACTCCTAGTGAAATAGAAGCGTCATTAAAGACTCCCAACCAAAACAAGTCAAGGGCCAGATGGGTTTAATGAAGACTGTTTTTTAAAACCACACTTTCAAAGAAGAGTTAATGCCAATATTCTTCCAATTTTTCCACAAAATAAAAAACAGAAAGAACATTGCCTAGTTCTTTTTATGAGGTAAGAGTTATCCTGATACCCAAACCATAAAAAAATCCAACAAAAAGAATTACAGACCAATTTCCTTTATGATATAAAATCTCTCAATAAAATACTTGCAAAACAAATCCAAAAACAATGAGAAATATCCATTATGATCAAGTAGGTTTCATTCCAGAGATGGAGAGATAGTTTAACTCATGTAAATCAAAAAATGTAATCCACCATATAAACAAATTGAAAGACCAAAACCACATGACCATCAGGTAAGATGCAGAAAAGGCCTTTGTCAAAATTCAACACTTCTTCATGATAGAAGTCCTGGAGAGATTAGGGATACAAGGATCATACCTAAACACATTACAAGTGATTAACAGCAAGCCTATAGACAAAAACAAATTAAATGGAGAGAAACTCATAGCAATTCTACTAACATCAGGATCAAGACAAAGTTGTCCATTCTCCTCATACCAATTCAATACACTACTTGAAGTCTTAACTAGAGCAATAAGATAGCTGAAAGTGAGGGGTTGGGGATTTAGCTCAGTGGTAGAGCACTTGCCTAGCAAGCACAAGGTCCTCAGCTCCGAAAAAAAGAAAAGAAAAAAAAAAGATAGCTGAACGTGATACAAATTGGAAAGGAAGAAGTCAAAGTATTGTTATTTGCAGATGATATGATAACATATATGTGACCCTAAAAAATTCCACCACGAAACTCCAACACTACACAACTTTAGTGAAGTACCTGGATACAAAATCAACTAACGAAATTCAGTGCCCTCTTTAATACAGATGGCAAATGAACTGAGAAAAAAAAATCAGGAAACAACACTTTAAACAATAGTGCCAAATAACGTAAAATATCTTGGGGTGAATCCAACCAAGCAAGTGAAAGTCTTGTATGATAAAAACTTCAAGTCTCTGAAAAAAGAAATTGAAGATGATATCAGAAGGTGGAAAAATCTCCCATGCTCATGCATTGTTCAGATTAATATAGTAAAAACTGGCATCCAATCAAAAGCAATCTACAGATTTAATGCAATCCCCATTTAATTTCAACTCAATTCTTCACAGATCTTGAAAGGACAATTTTCAGCTAAATATGGAAACACAAAAAAACTCAGAATAATTTCTGAATTAAAAAAGGACAACTGAGGTATCCCCATCATTGATTTCAAGTTGGATCCCGCTGTTGCAAGAACAGTATGGGAATGAAACAGACATGCCGACCAATGGAAACAAGTTGAAAACCCAGACATATCTACACACATATAAAACCCTGATTTTTGATGAAGAAGACAGAAATATACACTGAGAAAAATAGCATCTTCAACAAACGGAGTTCAAGCTGGATAGCTGCATGTGGAAGATTCCAAGTAGGTCCATACTTAGCACCCTGAACAAAACTCAACTCCGATTATATCAAAGAACCATGATAAAAACAGATATACCAAATCTGGTAGAACATTGGGAAATAGCTTTGAATTCATTGGCACAGGAAAAAAAGAGAATTCAGAGGGACTCTATTGAGAGCTGCACTACATCTTGCCCATGTCCTGACAATTTGTGAGGTTGGATTAAAAAGTAATGGACTAAAAAAAAATAAAACAAACAAACAAACAAAAAGTAATGGACCTCTTTATTTGGTGGAGAAAAATTTCAAAAGAGCATAACACTGGGGTTGGGCGTGTTTGCTACTGGTTGCTTTTAGCCCCTCTGTGGTGAAAATGGAGGAAATGGAAGAGCACCTGAGTGCATTTAAAGCTGTGAACAAGGCAGCTGAGACAAAGTTGTAGTAGGAGGGAGAGAGATTAGTGTTTGCACTTCACCCTGGGACAACAGTGAAGGTGCTTTAAAGGCAAGATGCCACTTCTCACAGCTTATAGAACCTAAGAATGCAAGTTCATTTGAGAGATCTTCACTTGTAAGAAGACAGAGCCTTCCGGATGTCATGCGTGAACAGCACCTAGGGAAGAGTTTTGTTTTATTTCGTCTTATTTCTGTGTAGGTACTCAGAGGCTACAGCAACAGTGGTAAAATAGGGATGAACTGGATTTGAAGCTAGCAACTGAGCCCGGCATCATCCATTTGGTGTTGATTTTGCAGGTGTGGACTCGATAATCAATGTTTGTACTAAGGTCCCTGAGAAAAGCAACATCCCAGGGTCAGATGACCTATAAGCTGCCCCTGTTGACACAGGTAAGTGAGCTGAGTGTGAAGCCAGGAAGGTGAGGGCTAAGTAGCAGTGGAGACCTCCTGAGGAGGGAGATGTCAAGAATGTGCTATATCTGCGAAGAAAAGCTGTAGGCAGTAAGTGGAACGTGTTATTGTGTAGTAGCCAACAGGGCCCTAAAGGTCCAGTTCCCCAAACCTGTTATGGCCTAGATAAGCACTTATCAGCCTGTGAGTCCTGACCCCAACCTTTTCACAGGAGTTTCCCAAGACCATCAGAAAACACAGATGTTTCCATTACAATTCATTACAGTAGCAAAATTACAGTTACAAAGAAGCAATGAAAATAATTTAATGATTGGGAATCACCACAAGGTGAGGAACTGTATTAAAGGGTCACGGCATTAGAAATCTTGAGACCCACTGACCTAGATGATGCCACCATGAGCCCTAATATAGCTACAAAATTTGATGTTTGAATTGTGCTGTCTCATTCTTGCATTGGTCTGATCTTTCCTTGCTATGACTCCATTCCTCACTTTTGGAATGGAAATACTTAGTGCCATCATGTATTAAAAGCATTAGGTGCAAGACTTTGATCCTAGCACTTGGGAGGCAGAGGCAGGTGAATCTCTGAGTTTGAGGCCAAAATGGTCTACAGAGGAAGTTCTAGGATAGTCAGGACTACACAGAAAAACCTATCTCAGAAATAAATAAATAAAAGAAAAATCCCATGTAATTTGTTGTCATATTTTATAGGAATTCACAGCTAATAGCTTTCTTTGAGTTTAGATAGAGACTTAAGCTTTTGAGCAGTGTTGGGACTGGTAAGACTTTGGGGACTCTTGAAGTTGGACTGAATAATTTGGCACATTGAAAAGGCTATGAAATTATTTAGGGTCCAGGGGAGAACTGTCATGTATTAACTAGGAACTATTCCCTTCAGGCTGATGTTCTTGAATACTTGGTCCACAACTACCATATGTATTGTTTAGAGTCCTTTGGGACATGAGGCCCACCCGGTGGGATCTGCCTTG
The DNA here is from genome assembly GCF_021556685.1 of Rattus norvegicus. NCBI lineage: Eukaryota > Metazoa > Chordata > Mammalia > Rodentia > Muridae > Rattus > Rattus norvegicus. The sequence continues at coordinate 100,091,994 of NC_141536.1, read as the reverse complement.
ATAACTGAGCCTAACCTTGTTTTTGGTCCTGTCTCTGTGTCCAGATCCATTAAAATGTAAATAATCAGTGGCATAGGCTCCCAGTGCCATTGGCAAAGCCACCACTACCACTGTGCTTTTTCACCATAATGGACAGATACTGTGGCTCTGTATGCCCAGTTCAAGTCCTCTTTCCTTACATTGTTTTGGTTCTACATTCTGTTTGTTCCGCAAACAAACATACTCAAAATCAATGAGGTTGGACTTGATCTCATAGAGACCTCCATGCATCTGCCTCCCGAATACTGGGATTAAAGGTGTGAGCCATCAGGTCTGGCAAGGAAGGCACTGTTATTTGACACCATCTGTATACACATATGTGTGACCAGAAAAGGAACTCGCACAATTTGGTAGGCCTGTTCGTCCACACTTCCTGCTTCTACACACAGAAGAATTTCTGCTTCTCCCCAGTAAGTTTGCTGACAGAACTGGTTGAAAAATGAAATTTCAGGACAGCAGTAGTAATGGAGAAATGGTCAGAAAGCAACAGTAGCTCAGGGAAGAATGAACTCTTTATGTGAAAGAGCAGGGATCTAAGGAAGTAGGCTCCCGGATGCTATTTTTATTTTGAGCATTTCAGGGTAACACAGATTGAGTTAATGATGTATAGCTCCAAGGCAACTCAGAAATGGCAGGGCTCAGACTAGCAGAGATGTACTTCTTGCAGACTAGGGATAGATGCCGAGGCAGGTCTGGGGGGCTGTGCTGAGCCCCTGGCTGCAGATTCAGAGGCAAAACATATCATGGCAGGGGATTTCTATCCCTCCCTAGGCAAGTGGCAGTTTGCCTGCCTCTTCTCCTTGTCAGTCTCACGGCGCGGAATCTACGGCTCCACTTCGGTGGTTAAGAACCTTTTATACTGGAGCAGCCCCAGAGGTTCAATGATAGCAATGAGCCAAATGAGGGTCGGAAACAATTAAAAAGAACCCTCGGCTCCATTTCACCTCCAGTGTTTATGTCTTCTGTGGGAGAGATAGAAGTATGCAGGAAATTTCTAAAACCCTTCTGGGGTGCTTTGAGATGCTTCCTATTGTAATGCATTGCTAAAGACCAGAGAATCCGCTCAGCCTGAGACTTTGTTCTTGAATGACTGGACAGTTATTTTAATTTTTTTTTAAGGCAGTGGGGATCAGTTTTAAATTTTCATCTCAATTTTCTTGACATTCTTTTTCAAATGAACTTTTTATGAAAAATTTTCCATATTATTTTAGAATGCAAAAACCTGAATCAGGACCATTTTACAAGCCTCGGAAGTCATTTACATGTATGTATATGGTTGTGCGCATTTTTCATATGTACCTATAAGACAATTCTAATCTTTGTGTGTAAGGTGTGTGTGTGTGTGTGTGTGTGTGTGTGTGTGTGTGTGTGTGTGTGTACATATGAAAAGTATGCATACAGTAGCATATGTGGAGACCAGAGCAGGAATCTGGTGCCCTCCTCTACTGCTCTCTGCCTTATTCCCTTTAGACAGTATCTCTTGTCTCAGACTGAACCTGAATCTCACTGTCTGGGCCAGGCTGGCTGGAAAGCAATTTCCTTGGATCCTCCTGTCTCTACCCCACCAGTGTCGGAATTATAAGAACTAATAGCCATGCCTCACTGGTATGTGGGAGTGCTGATTCATATTCAGATCCTCACAGTTACACAGTAAGAATCCTACCCTCTGAGCCTCCCTAGCACCCCTCCCCAGCTCAAGTTGCAGAGATGCCAGTTATCTCCTATAGACACAGGATGGCCCAGGCTCTGTCCTCATTCTCTCCCTCCCACTGTGTGGGTGATGCCATCCCCTCCTGAGGCTTATTTGTCAGTAGTGATTTCCAAAGCATTGTATAGGATGTGTGACAGAGTGTGACACCGACATGAAAGAGTGTGGCAGAGGAAGTGGAAGCACTGATGCTGACATGGCGTCAAGATCCAGACGCTAAGAGCCTTTGCCTGGAAGTGCTCTGCATGACACTCTTGAGGTAAGGCTGTTGCTTCCACCATCAAGAAAGTGGTGTGGATAAAAAATGAACACCTCAACTGTTCTTACAGTTTGAACAACTAGGGATGTTAATCCATGACTAGCTTCAAAAGACATCGCTAGGCTGCATTTAAGATGATCTAGATTTTGAATTTTCAGAATGAATGGGAGGTGATGGCATTAACTGAGAAGGAAAAAAAAGGAAGAAGAAAAGCAGGCTGCTAAGAGGTAGACACCAAGGCGCTGACGAGGAGATCGAGGAGCATGGAGAAAACTTACATAGCAAGCCAGAAGAAGAGACAGTCACACAGGTGGACTTGGAGCACCCCAGAAAGATCTGAACTAGGGCCAATACAGAGCAGAAAGCACAGTGATAAGAAAGGAAAGCCATACTAGAGAATGACATCACTCAGGGTGAGCATGCAGGTTGGAAGGGGAAAGAAGATAAAACCCTGGGGAAGCCGAGTCTTTACTGCATGAGCAACATAGGAAACAATTAGGAGATATCCAAGAGGAAGGCACTGTCTAGCTAGCCAGGATGGTGTGATAACGACAAGCCAGCTTGTCTCCCAGTTTGCTGTCTCGTCAGCAACTGCATCCCCAGTTTACTGATGACCATGAGAGCCAGACTTCAGTGACCCAAGGACAGCGAGGATCAGAAAGCCAGGGCTATGGGGCACTCACAAAGATTTTGTACGAGTTCAGTGGGTGGGAAGAGTAGATTAAGAACTTAAAGGTTTTCCCTTTTATTTCTTTTTTGTTGTTCTTTGGTTGGTTGATTTTCTGAGATGAGTCCTTTTTTAGGATAAGAGAAAGAACCAATTGAGAAGGAAAAAAAATTGAATGGAAAAAAGAATAGATGAAAAATTGAAACGAGATCCTGAAATGAAAAATGGATGGGCTTATCTGTGCAACTGGAAACATCGCTGGGCAAAAAGAGGGGGGAAAGAGTTGAGAATAAGTGTTTTGAGCATACACCTCTCTTACACACATGGAATTATTTCTCTTTGCACTTTACAGCAAGCTCCTTAATGCTCAGGGAAGAAGCAGAAAAATAGATGTAGATTTTGCTCCACTATTAAAATAACAATAGACATACAAGCATTATTGCCTGTTTTCTAATTTGCTCTCTGTTTCTGTAATAAAACACTACCCAAAAGCAATTTGGGAGAGAATAGCATTTATTTGGCTTACATGCTACCTGCCAATCTGGTGGGGAAGCCAAAGCAGGAACTCAGTGTAGGAACCTAGAGGGAGAAGTTAGAGCAATTCCAAGAGGAAGGCTGCTAGGTGACTTGCTTCTGGTTCATGTTCAGCTATCTTTCTTGTACAATTTAGGTCCAAACTCCCACAGTGGCTGGACCTCTTACATTAATCAGCAATCAGAAAATGTCTCACAGAGCTTCCCACTGGCCAATTGTTAGAAGCAGTTCTTCAATAGGGCCGCCTTCTTCCCAGATGTGTTAGGTTGACAACAAACTAACTAGACCACTATTTATCTCTTCCTTCCTTGTTATGTGAATGTGATCAAATCCTTTGTAAAAATCATCTTTCATTTAAGTAAACCAAAGCAATAGAAGAACTCTCCTAAGTATCACCATCAAATAAGAATCCTGGTCCACTGATGGCTGGGCTGCCAAACCACCCATTGCTCTCTAGCAAAATCTATCGTAGTAGTCTGGCAGGAAGTAACTAAGTTCAAATGCTTCCTCTCTCTCTCCCTCCTAGAAGTTTTGCAGTTTTCATAATAAAACAATATATCCCATAATACACAATATGTATTTATCTCCTTAACAGTGAATATACTAAGTAATTTGTCCCATAATACAAAAGGGGTACCTATGACTGTTCCAGAAGTGAAACTTGGGAAACTTTAAGTCATTACAACATTACAATGATGCCATGGAGAAACTGTCTCATCTGCCACAGGCTGCATCGTGTCTTCCTGCTAGAGAAGAGCAGGTAGAATTTGTTATGGAACATAAGAGTCAAGACCATGAAAGTGTACTTGGGGAACAAGGCTGGCAAAGCACCCTGGGAACTCAGGTACTCGCGAGACAGGAGGATCAAGAACCCAAGAGCTCTAGACTACTTAGAGAATCCAGAAATGACGTGAAAAAGTTAACACCGTTATTCGTTCTTCTCCTGTAACTTCTGATGTAAGTCACTATCCTTTTAATCTTCATAGCCTTTGCTTGCCATCACAAGTGGAATTATTAATTAAATTTAGTGCACTCCCATGGATCCTCTGGCTAAGGAGAAAAGGATAGAGTCGAGAGGTTTGCGCCTATTCGCGCACTAAAATTACCTGAAACCAAAATTATTTTATGTTCCCTTACTCCCCTCTGCTGGTAAACTCTAGTATTAAACTCTTGGTTATTATAAATTAAATTGATATGTGCATTAATTTTGCTTTAAAATCATTTGTTTTTTTAAATGTACCATTTCAGTTTAAAATTCTTAAAACTATTAATTAGAAGAAGCCATTGGTCTATATGCAGGTGTCTTTTTGGTACTCCCTTCCCCAGTTATATTAGATACATATTTAAAAGAGTGGAGCTTGATACAATGTGCAGTGTATTTGAACACAAGATAATAATTATAAAATTAATGCATTTACAAGTTAAAAACAGATGGGCCACTTTCTTGGCGATTCACAGGGCAAAGCATTCTTAAATTTGTTCCTTCTTACAACAGTGTCATGTGATAGGTACCCACACTATGAAATCCATGACTTATGCTTCCTAAGAAGCAGTCAGAATCCTCTGGACAGCCTCAAGTACAAGTCTAAAGTGGATTTCCATATCTGTCGATGTTGTCATTCTTACCACAAGGCCTTTTCTCTTCTCTCCACAATGACATCAGTCTCTTCCTTCAAAACATAAAGAGGCTGAGACATTTAACCACCATGAAGCATCTCACCTCTCAGGACAATTTGAAGAAAGTGATCATAACTAGACTATTCTGGGAAATTGGACTTCACTGAGGGATAGTTTCCCACGGGGAGATTTCCTACCGTCAGGGAAGGTGACTTAGCAATCAGAGTTATTATGTCTTCACAGGGGTAACTGGAACTTTACCAGTAAGAATTGTGTGTTAGACTGAACACGGAATTAAGGTTAAATGTGTTGGGCTATACAATTTTATTCTCCAAATTTTAGCTTTCTTATCCATAAGTGGGGCTAACAGCCTCTTCCTAGGTATTAAATGAGAATTAACAACTGACCTGCTGTGTTGAATGTACCGTGCTGCTTACCAACTGGTCCTTTGATGGAGTGTCCCAGAGGGTTACAGAGCTTAAATTTTGCAAGAGACTAGATAAAAACATCATAGACATTCTCAGTTTTGAGGCTATGCAGAAAAAAAAAACCTCTTTCTAGAGATCATTCCCTAGAATAGTCCCCTACCTGTTTTCTAACAGTGTGCCTAAGGGTACAGAGCCTTATCTTGTGGCTATACAGATGGGAGATGGCTACACAGCCTCTTCGTGTGTTTCTACTTATCTTCTTCCTGAGTTATAAGGCCAATATCTGTGGCAAACAGTCAATTCTGCCTGTCATCTCTGACATATGGTCAGTGGAAGACTGGCTCATGAATTTGAGTTAGGTGTTATCATAAAACCACTCAGTTGGTTGCTGGCATCCCCTGAAAAACAGCACTGTCTTAACCATTGGACCAGAATGAAGACATCACAACATTGGTCCCATTGAAGCTCATTTTTTTTTCTCTTTCCTTGAATTTTCAGGAAAGTCTGCAAAACAAGAACTAATCTTATCAGTGGTCTGGGGAAATGAGCCTGCTGCATAACTACAGGAACCTGAGTTTGAACCCTCGTCCCTGTGGCTAAACACCTGGAGGTGAAGTTCGGCAGGATCCAAGAAGCAGAAGAGATGGTCATTCAAGAAAGATGCTGAGAAGAGTTGACAGGGCACAGCACACTCGAAGGAGGCCTTTTCCTTCCATTCAGCATCTCATTCAACTGTCAACAGTACCTGAAGGCTGAGACTTCTGACTTCGCCCAGAAGTATAATCTAAGTATATGCCATAAAAATATTTAACATTTATCAAGGTACTTGGTACACCAGACAAAATGTTGGGGCTCCAGGATGAGTTGTATTACTCTCCTAATATCTTAATGAGGTAGATTCTATTGCATATAAAGATTCTTTTCCAAGACAGGGTTGCTCTCTGTAGCCCTGGCTGTCCTAGAACTCATTCTGTAGACCAGGCTAGGCTCAAATTCAGTGATCTCTCTGCCACCGTCACTCAAGTACTTAAAAGCATGTGCCACATGCCCAGGTTACTTATGAGGAATTTACAAATCACAGAAGTGCTTGGTGATGGCAGGACACACCTTTAATTCTAGTACTCCAAAGGCAGAGACAGGCAGATCTCTGTGAGTTCAAGGCCAGCCTGGTCTACAAAGTGTGTTCCAGGACAACCAGGGCTACATAGAGAAACCCTGTTTTGAAAAACCAAAAGAAAAAAAAAGTCACAGAAGTTCTATAAATCACCCACGACTAAGTGGTAGATCTGGAATTTTAGCCCCAGTTGTTTGACAACACCAAGGCCATCAAAATGTCCTGCTCTGATTTCCTAATGCAAAGAGTGTAAGTGACTGAGGTTTGTGTTCTGACAGTGGGCCCGTCACTGTGTTCACAGTCTGTACCGCTGCAGCCAATGACCCTCTCATTCCTGCAGGATTCAAACTCTTCTACCAGGTAATGTTGGATGGGGGGCTTCCCTGCAGTTTGTTCAGTTTTAGCACTGTGCTGTACTTTGAAGTTCTTACGCAATTATACTTTTCTGCTCTCCTTTCCCAGGGGTCTTGGTGTAAAGGCTCCCCCTGATTACCCCTGCTGTCTTCCCTTCCACTTTAAAGTGCTCCCTTCCAATAGGCCTCTTGTACATCTGTTTGTCTTAGCATCTGCTTCTTGGAAGGCCCAAAGAATATACCATCCACGCTTTGTTTTGGAGATGAGTTTAAAACTCTAGGCTCATCTACTTGTGCAAGAATTAAGTGGGGACTGCTAGAGAGGTTTTGGATCAGAGTCCTCATTTCATTTCTGTTTCTGAGATAATACACTGACAAAAAGCAACTTAGGGTATTGTGATGGTTTGCACATGCTCCGCTCAGGGAATGGCACTATTAGAAGGTGTGGCCTTGTTAGAGGAAGTGTGTCGCTGTGTGTGGGGGTGTGGGGGGGTTGGAGACCCTCCTCCTAGCTGCTTGAGGATGCCTAGTCTGTTCCTGAATTCCTTCGGATGAAGATGTAGAACTCTCAGCTCCGCCTGCACCATGCCTGCCTGAATGCTGCCATGCTCCTGCCTTGATGATAATGGACTGAACCTCTGAACCTGTAAGCCAGCCCCAGTTAAATGTTGTCCTTTATAAGACTTGCTTAGTCATGGTGTCTGTTCACAGTAGTAAAACCAAAACTAAGACAGAATCTGGTACCAGCATAGTGGGGTATTCCTGTGACAACATGATGATGTTTTAGGAAGGACTGTGAAGGACTTTGGAACTCTCAGCTAGAAGAGCCATTGGGATGTTAAGAGCTCTGTGGGATCTTGGAAGATAAAGTTGAGAACAGTGCACAAGATGTTGGCCTGGCTTATGAAATTTCAGAGGGAAGATTAAAGACTCTTATCAGGGCTGTTGTTGTTCTGATTGTGAAGTTTCTGTGGTTTTGGTTAGCTGGGGCTGAAGAATCAGCTGTGATTAACAAGATGCCAGAGCTACTAAAGCAAAACCTTTGCATTACTGGGATTCATGATGCTGGTCAACTGCAGCTAAGAAATTAGTGGTGATCAAGAAGAGACCAGCATCATTGAGGTGAAATCTTCTGGGAAGTGTTTTCTGAGAGTACAAGAGGATGTGTTCCAGAGATAGCCAAGGTTGTATCTCGTGCTGTGGCTGGACGTGTAAGAGTGTGTAAGAGTGACCCAGGTGGTACTGGTTTTGAAGGCATGAAGGGGTCATGAAGAGCAGCTGAGGCTCAGCCCTGTGAGAGGCCATGAAAGGCCACTGGTAAAGGTGCAGCCTCAGTTGCAATTGATGGCCCAGGACTGAAGGGGTCATGCAAAGGAGTTAAGGCTTGGCACCATGAAGAGAGCCTAGGAGAGGCTATTGGTGAAGCCTAGTTGCAGCGGAAGACAGCAGTGTTTTGGAGATGGCAGTACCATGAGATGACCACCAAGAACAGCAGCAGCAGTGGAGTACAGGCATCTGGAGCCTAAAAGATAAGGTGTGTGCTACAAAGGGCAGAACTGGAGAAGTGACCCAAGCCCTTGGAGGAACCCAGATGATCGTGAGTGGATCCCAGACATTGGACAGTTAAGAGTTTGATTTCCCTTTTGATTGTTACTATGCCCTGATATTTTTCCCTCTTGAAGAAAGAATTTTAGTGGAGCCCACAGTTAAGAGATTGGATTGTAAAAAGACTTTGAATTTAAAAAGAGATTGGATATTTTAAAGTGATTGAAATTTTAATATGTAAGAATTTGTAAAGACTATAGGACTCTTAAAGTTATTTAGATCTTGGGGATGAGTAAGAAAGTAAGGATTGAGGCTTAATAGTGATATGTTTGTGTGTCAAGTTGACAAGGGGTCAGTTGTCCTGGCTGGTTTTGTGTGTCAACTTGACACAAGCTGGAGTTATCACAGAAAAAGGAGCCTCCCTTGAGAAAATGCCTCTATGAGATCCAGCTGTAAGGCATTTTCTCAATCAAGGGGGGAGGGTCCCTTATGGGTGGTATCATCCCTGGGCTGGTAGTCTTGGGTTCTATAAAAAAGCAAGCTGAGCAAGCCAGGAGAAGCAAGCCAGTAACACCTCTCCATGGCCTCCTGCTTCCTGAGCTGCTTGAGTTCCAGTCCTGACTTCCTTTGGTGATGAACAGCAATGTGCATGTGTAAGCTGAATAAACCCTCCCCCCCCCCCCAATTTGCTTCTTGGTCATGATGTTGTGTACAGGAGTAAAAACCCTAAGACAGGCAGGAGGGGTTTTTTTGTGTTTACAATGCCAGGTTACAGTCCATCACTTGAGGGACCTCAGAGGGACAGAAGCTTGAAGCAGCTGATCATATCATATCTACTACCACAACTGGAGAAACAAATGTATGCTTACTTAGTGCTCAGTTGTTTTTCTCTACCCTTACAGTGCCCAGGGTCCCCGAATCCAGAAATTTCCTACATTAATTACAACAATTGAGACAATCTCTTATGGATAGATCCACAGGCCAATCAAATCTAGATAACCTGGATAATGCCTCACAGAGATTTTTCTTCCTAGGTAATTCTAGACTGTGTCAAATCTGTAAACTAACCATCAAAACTTCACTGCTAGTCAATCTGACACCAAGTAACATGTTTAAAAGTGTGTGTGTGTGTGTGTGTGTGTGTGTGTGTGTGTGTGTGTGTGTGTAAGTGCCTGTGGAATCCAGAGACATAAGACCTTTCTGGAGCTAGAGTTATAGTTGTGAGGTGTGGGATATTGGTCCTGGGAATCAAACTAGGGTCCTCTGCAAAGGGTTTGAATGAGAGTGGGTCCCATAGGCTCCTAGGTGTGCATATTTGGTTCCCAGTTTTTAGTACTATTTGGGAAGAAATAGGAAGTGTGGCCTTATTCAAGATGTGTAACTAGGGGAAACTTTTTTTTTCCTCAAAAGTCTGTAACATTCCCAGTTAGCTCTCTGTTTTTCTCTACCTTCTATTTGTGGACCAAGATGTAAGCTCTCAACCGGTCCTGCTGCCATGCCTTTGCTTCACCTTCTGAAACTCCCCAGTTAAACCCTTTCTTTTATGCAATGCCTTGGACATGGCATATTATCACAACAATAGAAGAGTAATTAAGTCAAGCTGTATATACTCTTAACTGCTGAGCCAGCTCTCCAGTCCCCAGACATGCCACTATTTCCCACACTGTCTCCAAATCTCATATTTTATTTTCTATGAAGAATTTTAAATAATTTTTAATATTATTTATTTATTTGATATGTATGACAGCTTTGTCTGCATGAATGCCTGCAGGCTAGAAGAGGGCATCGGATCCTATTATACATAGTTGTGAGATGCCATGTGGCTGTTGGGAATTGAACTCAGGATCTCTGGAAGAGCAGCCAGTGCTCTTAACTACTGAGCCATCTCTGTACCCCCCCCCAGCCCCCTATTTTTTTTTAAATAATGCAAAATACAATTCAACTTTAAAAGCCCCAGGACCATAGCTCTTTAAAAGTCCAAACTCTCTTAATGATGATCCCATATAAAATAAAACAAGTTTATACTTTCAAAATATAATTACACGGAACATTCTTATTCAAAATTGGAGAAACAAGGTACAGCAAGCAAACAGCCATACCCAAGGAAGACATTTCCATCAGCTGGAGCTCGCAGTGTAATTTTCCTGCTCCAGAGGGCTTGAGTAGTCCGCCCTTCCCTGCCATCTGCTGCATACAGCTTCTCTCTTCGGTTTAGACTGTCTCTACCATATACCTCCACCTCTCTTGGCAGCCTTCCCATGGTCCTGTCAACCACAGGATCCTGAAGTCAGTTTTGCAACTGAAACTTTACCTTCACAGCCCCACTAAAGGTCCTCTCAGGGGCCTCTGCAGAGGGACTCTAATCCTGTCACACAGTACAAATCTCACCCACTCTCCATAACCTCCACTTTCCATGCTGTCAAAACAGCACCACATGAATGATATGTACATCTCCAAGTTCTGTTGGAGCTGGAGATGCAGCCAGGCCAATTTGGACCAACGTTCTATCCTCCTGTGTGTGCTGACTCCAAGGGAATACTTTCCTGCTGTCCCAGTGAACCACGGGAGTTTTCCCTTTAGTGATGCTGGTCCCTTTAAAAACCAGTTGCTTCTTCAGCCCTAGTCTCATCAGAACACACAAATTCTTAGCCAAATATTGCAGAAATACCTCTTTTACCTTTTCCTGGTAGAGTCTTTATTCCTTTCTAAAATAGAAAGCCCTGCTGCAACTGTCCACATTTAACTCAGTGTTATTACTATTGAAGCTCAGTGTTATTACTAAAATATCCCATTAGACTCTGCTTCCATATTCAATAGTTTTTCCAGCTCAATGTACCAAATCCTTCTACATTCCTCCCACAAAAATAGTTCTAAGCTGTCTTAGTTAGGCTTTCTATTGCTGTGAAAAGACATCATGACCATGGCAACTCTTTTTTTTTAAAGATTTATTTATTTTATTCATATAGGTATATTTTATTAATATATGGGTATACTGTCACTCTCTTACGACACACCAGAAGAGGACATCAGATTTCATTATACATGGTTGTGAGCCACCATGTGGTTGCTGGGATTTGAACTCAGGACCTCTGGAAGAGCAGTCAGTGCTCTTAACCGCTAAGCCATCTCTCCAGCCCCATGGCAACTCTTATAAGGAAATATTTAATTGGGGCTGGATTACAGTTTAGAAGCTTAGTCCATTATCATCAGCATGCAGGCAGGCATGATTCTGGAGAGGTAACAGAGAGTTCTTTATTCAGACTAGTTGGCAGCAGGAAGAAAGTAAGGCAGGATCCAACTTGAGCATCTGAGACCTTAAAACCATCCCCAGTGACATAGTTCCTCCAACAAAGTTACACTTATTCCAACAGGGCCACACCTTTAGTGCCACTCCCTGTGGTCCTATGAGGGCCATTTTCATTCAGACCACCACAAAGCATAAAATCTACATGTCAGGTCTATCATAACTGTCCACTTCCTCTCACAGTACCAATTTCTGTCCTTGTTTTATTTCTGTTGCTGCGATAAAATATTCTGACAAAAAGCAAATTAAGAAGAAGTTTATGTCAGAATACAAAGCCAGGCTACAGTCTATCACTGTAGGGAAGTCCAGGCTGGAACTTCAAACAGCTAACAACATCATATCCACAGTCGAAAGCAGAGAGAAATGAGGGTGTATATGCTCACTTCTTGCTTGCATATACTCAGTTTGATTTCTACCCTCATAAAATTTAGGACTCCTGCTCTTCCTGTAAGTGGCCAGAACCTGTGAAGATGGTTCACTACTCTCTTGACCCATAGAACCTCACAAAATCATGCAAATCAAGAGGTTCAAACCTTCGTGTCCACTTTAAGAACATCCGGGAAACTGCCCAGGCCATCAAGGGTATGCATAATTGCAAAGCCACCAAGTATCTGAAGGATGTCACTTTAAAGAAGCCATGTGTGACATTCAGGCTAAAGAGTGGGGCTGGACACAGGGACAGCGACCAAAAAGGAGTGCTGAATTTTTGCTGCATATGCTTAAAAATGCAGAGAGTAATGCTGAACTTAAGGGTTTGGATGTAGATTCTGTAGTCATTAAACATAATCCAGGTGAATAAGGCACTTAAGATGCATGGAGGAACCTACAGAGGACATGGCCAGATTAACCCATCCATGAGTTCCCCCTGCCACATCGAGATGATCCTCACTGAGAAGGAACAGAATGTTCCAAAGCCAGAAGAGAAGGTTGCACAGAAGAAAAAGATATCCCAGAAGAAACTGAAGAAACAAAAATTCATGACATGGAAATAAATTCAGCATAAAATAAATGCAAATAAAGTAAAAAAAAAAAGAAAAAACAACAACAACAACAATGAAAATTCAAGACTCCCTATCTAGGGAATGATGCTACCCACAGTGAGTGGGTTTCCCCCATCAATTAATTGTCCCACTGACATACCTGTAGATCAAACCCATGTAAATCCTTCTTCATTGAGACCATTACCCAGGTGATTCTAGGTTGTATCCAGTTATTAGGATAACTGTGACAAACTTAACCATCATTCATCACCTATATGTGAGTGATTCTGTACTGTTATTCTGGTTGAGTCATTTATTCTGTCATTGTTATTTTGTTTTCTATATGTAAACACCTGTGGATATAACAAAGATGCATATATATAAATATAATTACCATTATTTTCATTATAAGAAGAGTTAAAATTTTAAAGAGTTCAGCTCTAACACTGGAGTTCAACATAAATAGAAAACATTTCTTATTAGTCAAGAGCTGATCTGAGAGTGTTAAAAGACAATCTGAGCCATCTGAGACAAGAAAAAAATGTGATCTTGAAAAGAATATACACAACATAAGCTATGTTTTGGAGTTATGATTGAAGCAAGAAGACAGGGAATAGATTTCGTTTTCTCTTTAATGCAGTTTCTTATTAAACATTTATAGCTTTCTCCAGGAGTTTGTCTTTAATGCTGTTTTCACTCAGTCATTTCACCTTCACTTTTGAAAGATTAATTTAATCCTTAAAAATTTCACGTATGTGTATAATACATTCTGATCACATTTATTTCCCTACCTTTTTCTTACATAAATTTTTAATTTTTTGAGAATGTCATACACCAATACTATTTTACTCGTTATATCCCCTCCTCTCTCTTCCTGCTCCAACTGGTCTCATGTCCCCCTACTCCCTCTTAACTTTATGACCTCTTTTCCTTCAATTACTATTGTTACATATATATATATATATATATTTATGTATACTGTTACATATATATATATATATATATATATTGTGCTAGTCACTGTTCTATTGCTGTGAAGAGATAACATGACTAAGGCAACTATTATAAGAGAAAGAATTTAACTGGGGCTTGCTCACCGTTTCAGAGGCTTAGTCCATTATCTTCACAGCAAGAAACATGGCAGCATGCAGACACATGCTGGAGCAGTAGTTGAAAACTACATCTTCATCCATAAAAAGAGAAAGAGTCTGGGTTTGGCATGGGCTTTTGGAACCTCAAAATCCACTCCAAGTGACACACTTCCTCCAACAAGGCCAGACCTCCTAATCCTTCTAATCCTTTCAAACAGTGCCACTCCTTGGTTACTAAGCATTCTTTGGGGGCCATTCTTATTCAAGCCACAAAGTCCCCACTCCCTGCTCCATAGGCTTGTATCCATATCATAATGCAAAGTATATATTCAATTCAACTTCAAAAGTCCCTATAGTCTATCAGTCTCAACATTGTTTAAAAGTTCAAAGTCTCTTCTGAGACTCAAGGTAATTGGTTAACTGTAACTCTCTATAAAATCAAAATTAAAAAAAAAAGCACATCACAAACATCAAACATTCAATGGCACAGAATATAGATTACTATTGCCAAAAAGAAAAAAGAAAGAAAGAAAAGAAAAAGGAAAGGAAACAGAGCAGAATGAGCAGAGTGAGGAAATACTAAAACCAAAGCAGGCAAAGCAAGACCCATACCCAGCAGGGCATACTCCAAATACTACATCTCTATGCCTGATGTCAAAGCACTCTTCCAATTTTCAACTCCTTTCAGTTTTGTTGGCTGATTGCAATGCACTTTTCTCTCTCTCTCGGGCTGGTTCCACACTTGCACAGCAGCTCTCCTTGACTGGTATCCCACAACTCTGACACCTCCAATACCATGGCGTTTCCAACACAATTCAGATTTAATATTAACAGCTTCACACAATTGCCTCTCTAGGCTTCCATGCAGAGACATCCTTGACACATGTGTGGCCTCAGTGGCTTTCCTTAGTTATTACACAACTCCTGTTTTGTTTCCTTGATCCTAAAGCCAGGATGATATGCCTGAAGTTGACAAGCTCTGCTGTGGAGCTTGAACTTGGACCCCACCTTCAATTACATTTGCATAAGCGTTTCGACGTTGAAGGGTTCCTTCAATGGTTATGTTTTTGCTTAATTCCTTCTCAAAAGTTGAAAGCTTACCTGGGTGGTCTTCCCCTAAAGCCACCACTCCCTTTATTCCATTTAGCATCAGGCTTTCTTTAAACTTTTCATCACCTTGAGAACTGGACTTAGCTCCCTTATACTTTCATCTCAAACTGTACATTTTGTATTTCTCCCTGTCCAGCTTGTTCCTTTTCATTATACATCTGCATACGAATGACCATAAACACACAACACAGTCACTACTAGGCTGTCTTTAAGTCATTCAATGACACTAATCCAAATTCAGTCCTGGGGCAGATTTTTTTATTTTTTTTTATTTTTTATTTTTATTTTTTTGGATAAGGCCAGAATGCAGCTACATCCTTCTACAAAATGTTCACTCCCACTCAGTTTAGTTACTTGCTCTGCCTCTTGACCTAGGGTTGCCTTTATTTAGCTCTTGGATTAAAGGTGTGCGCTAGGGCTGAGCCATACCACAACAGGGCTTTTCTAGTTCACAATCTAGAGTTTCAAAATGTGTTCAAATAGCCTAAAACACTTTGCCCCTCTGAAACCTCTTGGACTGGGCCATCATCATCTACACTGCTGTCAGAACCACTGTCTTCCATGCACCTATAAGGAAGACCCAGTAAGATCCACTTGAAATATCCAACTACCTTTCTAGTTCAAAGTCCCAACATCTTCTTCCATATTCCTATAACAGCGTGGCCAGGCCTGTCACAGTAATACCCTACTTCCTGGTACCAACTTCTGTTCCCAATTTCAGTTACTATAACTGTGATGAAACACCACCACCAAAAGCAACGTGGACAAGAAAGAGATATTTAGCCTTATATATTCACAACACTGTCCATCATTGAAGGAAGCCAGGAAAGGAACTCAAATAGGACAGGAACCTGAAAGCAAGAACTGATGCAGAGGCCATGGAGAAGTACTACTTACTGGCTTACCCATTATAGCTTTCTCAGCCTTACAAAACCAAGAACTGCCAGCCCATGGATGGCACCACTCACAATGGGATGCATCTTCCCCATCAATCACTGATTAAGAAAATGCCCTATAGCTAGAACTTGTGGCATTTTCTCACTTAAGGTTCCCTGCTTTGTGTAAAGGTGACATAAAAACTACCCAGCACATACATATGTGGATGTAAATAGAAAACACTACTTAATATTCAAAAGCTGATCTAAGCACCTTAAAAGGTTAGCCATTTGAGAATCAGAACAATGTGGCCTAGAGAAGGATATATACGACATAAGTTATTTTAAAAATTATGACTGAAAGCGTACACAGTCACAAACAAAGCAACACACAGTGCGGGGAGGGGCGGGGTGGGCGGGGAGAAGGAGAGGATTACTGATGTTTGAAAATGGACAGACAGCAGCTCAGGGAATACAAGCCGAGACGGTGATGTCTTGCATGTAAATCAGACAGCTGAGGTTTCAGTAATGGCATGGCAAGGGTAACAGGCCTTCTGGCCCTTTAACCAAGTCCTACAGAGGAAAACTATTTCTCTGAGCCGCCTCCTAGACTCCGTATTCCTCCACTACTCTTTCCTGACAGGTCATCTTTGTTGTGCAGGACTACCTATATAAGAAAATTTAATACTACAACCAGTCTCCCAAAGAAGGAGTAATGGCCACGATTCCAATTCCCTGCTTGGGTCTGGATCTCAAACAAACAAACAAACAAACAAACAAACAAACAAAACAAAACAAAACAAAACAAAACAAACAATAACAACAAAACCAGAGGCGTTTGCGATTCATACTAAACTTGATTCCTCCCACCTTCCGTAGAATTGGTTTTCTCAATGACAAGACCTTTAGCTTCAGCGGAGAGACAAAAAGGGCGGAGTTGAGGGGAAGTTATGAGCTGTCTTTTCGGATCCCCGAAGTATATGTCTGAAGAGCAAAGCAAATATTTTTAAACACGCTTTAGACATTTTTATTCCAAAGAAATCGGCAAATATAAAGAGGAACTCACTCTCTTCACATTTCTTAAGCCTGCGCACCAAGCTCGTTGTGCTTTCTGCTTTGCCGGAACCTTTCAGACAGGCAGCTCCTGGTCACCCCAAAGGGTCCTCAGTTTGAAAACAGGAGCGGACCAATCAGGTGCGGAGCGCTGTTTGGCGCTGGCATTTGAGCCTGGCTGAGACTGCCCAGGTGTGGTCGTGTCAGGTCTGATGTGTGCCGAGAAGGTGGGGCGCTGGTATGAGCCGAGCCACTAAGCTTTAGCAGGCCGGGGCCACAGGCAAGGCTAATGGGCTAAGGAAAGGGCAGTGGGTGAGACGGGGTGACTGCGGGGACCAGCCCGGGCGGGGACCGGGACTGGGAGATCCCTGAGCAGCCGGCTGGCCCGGCTGGAGGAAGGACCTTAAGGTTGCGGTTCCATCTCAGGAGATCTGAGCGAGAAAGGCCACCCTGCGTGGAAAAGGATAAGTGGAAGTGTCCGTAAGCGAGGAACAAGCAGCGGGCGTTAGTCTGGGGAAACGGGGGAGTCAGAGGAAAAAAGGGAAGTTTGTGGAAGTAACTGACAGGGCCGAGTGGCCCGGAAAGAAGGCTGGTGGAAGTGAAACTAGAGTGAAGTGTGGCGGGAGAGAAGAAGGTCTGTGTAAGTGGGTCGAGGGAAAGTGGAGGAAGTGGCTGGAGCCAGAAGAGTGCCAAAGGTGGCCGGAAGGCAGCGGAGCAGAGCTCTAGTCTGAGGGTGTTAGGAAATTGGAAGAGTTGGTTGGTGGCAAAGAAAGTCAGGACCCGGAGTCGGCCTCGGAGAGTGGGCGACGTGTTCGGGATGTGGGATCAGAGACTGGTCAGATTGGCCCTGCTGCAGCAGCTTCGGGCTGTCTATGGCATTAAGGTCAAGGGTGGCCGCGGTCAGTGTGATCGCAGAAGACAGGAAACTGCAGCTACGGAAATAAGGGTAAGTTAAAACGTGTAGGGGCAGGGTCACACCCATATTCTGGATAAGAAAGACACGTGGTTAGAATTCAATCTCGGAGGTAATGGTCAAACGTGCCTCCCTATATTGCCGTGGGGTTTTGTTTTGTTTGTTTTACAGTGCTAGGAATAGGATACTAAGTTTCCTACTTAAATACTGTGCGAGTGATGTGATAATCTGTTGTGTTTTAAACAAGCAGTATGTGGGGGAGGGAACCACTATCAGGCTGGGGTGTGCAGTCAGTGCACTTCAAACGAATCATTAGAGAAATCATGAGAATCATGAGAAAGTCAGCCCAAGTTTAGAAATAGCTTCCTATGATCCTGCTGTATTCAGCAATTTAAGAAAACAGGTCTGCCGCCGGACAATATCACGGTTTCTGAGCTCTTTAGCAGTCCTTGATAGGAACAAAGTAGGTTTTTTAACAAACAAATTGAGAATTTAGATTTGGTTGAAGTCTTGTTTTAATAATTCAGCATTAAGTTCTTACTTTTGCTAAAGTTTCAGGATCCTCACCTCCACCCCCTGCTCCCCAGTTACTTTTGTGTGTGCACTGGCTGACCCATTCCATGACATGTATCTGGGGGTCAGAGGACAACTTGCATGAATCAGTTCTCTCCTGTGTTGATCTGCCCTGGGGATCAAACTCAGGTTGCCCGGCTTAGCAGCAAATGCTCTACTCATCTCACTGGCCCAATAAGCTATTTATTGATTTAGTGGTAGAGGTCAAGAGATTTGGGTTGAGATTTTACTCTCTATTGAGTAATCAAGACTTTCATTGTGAAAAACTGAATATAAGTCATTTTTAAAGTAAGTAGGAGCTGGGTGGAAACACACCTCTTTAACCCAGCACTTGGGAGTGCAAAAGCAGGTGACTGAATTCCAGGCCAGCCTGATCTAGGGAGTGAGTTCCAGGCCAGGGCCACACAGAGAAATCCTGTCTCAAACAAAACATAAAGGGTATGTGAGTAATTTATTATTAGCACTTTGTAATACTTGAAGACAAACAGCAAAGTTAATTTCCATAATTTTGTTGTTTTGAGGCTGAGTATTAAGTAGCCCAGGCTGACCTTGAACTCCCTAGCTGAAGCTGCCTGGAGCTCCTGATCAACTTCCCCCTTCCCAGTATTGAGATTAGAAAAGTGTGTCTCCACACCTACTTAATAAGTCTGTTTATGGTTAAAAGTTACATTGGTTACTTCTGTTGGTGAAACTGGCTTTCTACCACCTTAAAAATAGGCATTTGCTCTTTCTTTCATTCCTTAACAAATTCTGACACTTGCCTTTAGAAACAGGTCTGAGTTGACTTCTGCTTTGCAGTTAACTGTGAATGTGGACTGCTTGTTTATTCTCACTAAGCTTCCGTTTCTTGTTCTGTAAAGTAGTAACTCCTGGTAAGTTCTGTCGGTGAGCTTGACATAGTACCTTTCACTTGCCTTCTTTGACAACTATGATAGTTATCTGGACCCTAATTAATGCTTGTATGGTATAAATCCAGCTGCAAATGCTAGCAACATTCTAATGAGATACAGATTTTCTATAACACAGTGATGTAAGATTCAGGCTCAGACATATAAGACAGAGAATGTTATAATGGTTTGATTAAGATTGCACAGCTAAAAATTAGACAAAGCCAGCATTTGAAAACTGGCAGTCTTGCCAGTGGGAACCTAATTTCTAACTTCTTGACTGGGTGGTCTTTTTGCTCGGAATATTTGTCAAAACAAATCAAGTGCTAGAAACCGGACAGTAAGATTTCATTGCTGGGTTGAATCAGCAGTGCCCAAGGGTGTTCTCAAGCAGAAGGACCTGAGCAGCAGAATGGAGAGCTGCAGCATCTCAACTGAAGCAGCAGGAGTGAGCTGCACTGGCTTAATTTCAACTATGCAGACATGTACAAGCTTGACTTTTTCAATCTGCTAGAAAGCCACAGCCTTTGTAATTAGTGACACGTTTTTTAAGAAATTCATAGTAAGAACACAGTGGCAAAAAGCACCAAAAATATGTGTGAACTTTGGGAATCCTTGGTGGTAAACTGAATGTTTATTCTTTAAAAGTGAGTCTCAAGGTAGCTAAATGAAAATTGTTTTAAATGTGCAATCTTTGGTCTTGTGTACCTTAGGACATAGCTGCAAAGCACTTTGCTGTACAAAGTGTGGCAAAGTTAAGTCATACGGTCTCAAAGTACCCACAAGTGATGAATTTTACCATCAGATGTGGCAGGAACTCACGAGTTACTGTTTGATTTACCAGCTGAGTTGGCCTTTTGTGTAAATTGTAAGATAACTAGAGAAAAGTACAAATAAGATCACTGAAGAAATGTGTAGCATAGGGAAGGGTTAATATTTGGGTTAAATTTGGTCTAAGCACTAATTGTATCAGTTTTCCACAATGAGGTCAAAGCCTGGCTGGGTGCACTAGAGTATTTGAAGGCAGTGTTTTATCTTGGTGTGTTTTTACTCAAAACATCTAGTATAATGTCTTGGGATTACTTGGGAGTAAATGTACTTCAGTTAATTGTTTTGTTTTGGTTGGTTGATAGCTTGGAGCTTATTTCTGATGTTTTCATTCCTAAGATCTTTACTTGCCTAATGTTAAATAAAGATTTCCCTTTATGCCTAACTGAGTTTATGAATAACCGAGTTTGTCATTTTAGGGTAAGATATTTGGAGTTCCCTTTAATTCCTTGCCTCATTCAGTTGTTCCAGAATATGGACACATTCCAAGGTGAGCAGACTTCAAAATGGAGAGACTATTTTAAAGTGGTTTGAAAAATAGTTTAAAATAGTTGATTGATGCATACATTTGTTCAAAATCACATGGTTTCATCTCTGAGTGTTGCCTATTATTCAAACAGGGCTAAAAGATGACTTAGTGGCAAAGGTGCTGGTGGCATAACCCTGGAGCCAAACCCATGTATAAAGGTGAAAGGAGGGAATGTAGCTTCACAGAATTGTTCTCTGGCCTCCGGTATGGGAGCTGTGGCTCCAGTACATACACATCATACTTTTGCTGGTATAACAGTTAGATCCAGGAGGAATGGCTGAGACTGTTGTCATCTCTGGGAAAAAACACAAACCCAGCTGTCATCCTGTTCTAGGGCTGACGTTTGAGCACTGTCAATACAGCTCTATCATTGTTGCTGGCGTACTTTCTAATTTTTTTCTTACTGGCTGTTAAATTTAAAGTTAGTATTGGTTGAGATTAGTTTGTAGGTAAAATTGAACCTTCACTCCCTAACATGAGAATGATTATAAGGACAGGAGAGGATTCTGTTTTTCCAAAGGAAAATATCAGGATGACAAATCCTGATGTTTGGGGGGCAGGGAGTGGTATAAGATAATACGTATGCATGCTATACCAGGTGACCACTGTGGATAGACAGTGGATAGAGTGAGCCCTGGGCCAGGTAAAGCATGGTGACTAATATTTGTAATGGGAATGCTTGGAGACTGGAGGAATTGCAGCTCAAGTCACCGTGACTACACAGAAAATGTGAGGCCAATCAGGGCTACATGAAACTTTGTCTTCAAAAAAGGTGAACAAAGCTCAAGTCATTCCATGGGTAGACATCAAGAAGAGGCACCTAAAAGCAGTTTGAGAGCCAGTAGTTTAGGGAGCTAGCAGGAAAGCCAGAGGAATAGTGAACAGGACACTTGAGCAGGGGAGTGGTCAGATGTATCACCTGTCTGTAAGGAAAGCAGAGTGAGGAGACAGTGAGCTGACTTTGATTTGGTGATTTGGTTGATTTGGTGAGTCAATGAGCATTGGTATCCTTAGAGGAAGCTGTTAGGAGCAGTGTCTGAGTGAGGCAGAGCAGCGGATGCTATAAACAGGGCAAGTATTTAGTTATGAAGAAAGGCCGAAAAGAATGTGGACTTGATAGGACATGTGTGTCAGGCAGAAAGTCCTAACAGTGTGAGGTCCTAGTGAATGTGTGCTGCTTATGGGCAGTGATGTCAACGACCCCAGAGCTTCATAGCCCTAGCCATGAGGAATGGAAAAGCCTTCTCCACAGAATGAGGCCCAGAAAGAAATGACAAAGCCTTCTTTGGGGCCTGAGGGCAAGTGTTGGCAGTATGTTCAGATGTCATACCGTAGCCCTCCACCCCACCTGGAGTGAAGACTGATAGTCTTTAAAGACTGCTCCTACAGAGATTAGCAATTAGATCAAGATTGCCTTCTTGATCTAGCTGTATATCATAATGTAAACCCTGCCTCTTTTTTCCTGTGTGAAATAACCTGCCTGCTTATTCAGCAGTGTGCAGTAACCCCACCTCCTTGTTTAAGTCTCTGTAGTAAACACGTTGAACTTAAGTGTGCTTGGTTTCTTTATCAAGGAGCCTAGTGTACCTGACCAGCTAGGTCTCTGTGTCTGACTTTTCTTTACTCTTTGCCACCCTTAGTCAGATCTGTCCCTGGAGCCTTGCTGGATGTGGCATACATTGACTCTGTCATGAGTAAAACTGTTGACCTTAGAAGAAAAGTTAGGAAGGGAGGAGAACAACTAGGTAATATTTTGTTAGAAGGATCAAGGGGATTTGGAACAGGAAGCTGAGAAGGCATAATGACCTGCTTGTTTATTTTAGCAATAGAATAGTCTTATTGAGGTGTGTATCCAGACTCTTGAAAGAACATGGTTTCTCTTTCAGCTTTCTTGTTGATGCATGCACATCTTTAAAAGAACATATTCATACGGAAGGGCTTTTTAGGAAGTCAGGATCTGTTATTCGTCTGAAGGCACTCAAGGTATGCCTAGTTTTGACTGTAGTAGTACCATTTCCTGATTTGATTTTTACAGTTGAAATATTTTTCTAAAAAAATTTTAAGTTAATTTATATATGCTTTAAAAATACAGTATGCATTCAGATTTGTGTTCTTCATTCTTATACTATACAAAAAGAAAGCTCGGCTTTATTATTATTTTTAGCCTTCTAGAAAGAACTAGTATTTTAAACCAGAGTGTTGTTAGTTAGATATGATAACCATTACTGTATTTAATATATTCTTAAGCTTCTCGAAGGCTCAAGATTCTTATGTCTGTTTTAGAGTAAACTGGATCATGGTGAAGCCTGCCTGTCTTCTGCACTTCCCTGTGATGTTGCAGGCCTGCTTAAGCAGTTCTTCAGGGAATTGCCAGAGCCTGTCCTCCCAGCTGATCTGCATGAAGCACTTTTCAAAGCTCAGCAGTTAGGAGCAGAGGAGAGGAATAAAGCTACATTGTTGCTGTCGTGCCTTATGGCAGATCCTACAGTTGATGTATTAAGATACTTCTTTAACTTTCTTAAGAGTGTTTCTCTTAGGTAAGTGGTAATTAAAAGCCTTAGATGAGTTTGTTGTCCAAAGATGTTCTCAGTAGCTAATAAATTTAATTTGGAATGAAAATAATTAATGTCTTTACTATAGGAAGTATGCCTTGTGTCATTTTAGGAACAATATACCAGGTGATTTAATATTTTGCCTCATTAGATCATTATTTGATGCCTAATGACATTGTCCATTGGATGAATTCTGGTTGCTGTGCTTTTAAAAATGTCTTGTGTTTCTTAATTTTCCTCTTATTGCTGTTAGTGAACCTGCTTGTTTATGATTGATGGCTTCTAATGCTTTGTTTTCTATATGTGGCTCTAAAAGTCAGATAAACAGACGATCTGTGCAAATGAAAAAAGTGTGTACTGATTAGTATGGTCTCTATATGAACTTGAGTGCAGAGGTTGGCACTCAGGCCTTTTTGCACATCTGACAGACTCACACTCAAGCCTTATTTATTTACCCTTAGTGCTCCTTCCCTCTTTCCTTTGTGCCTTCCTTCCTCAGGCCAGGCATATGGGTGGATAGACAGGGCTGTTTTCCTTTTAGGTAACAGGTAAAGTAAAAGTCCTCAGCATGTTTTTGACTTCCTGGAGACTTACCTTTTTCCTCATTTAAAAAAATGTCTTTTGTCATCAGGGCAAGTGAGAATAAAATGGACAGCAGCAATCTTGCAGTAATATTTGCACCAAATCTTCTTCAGACAAGTGAAGGCCATGAGAAGATGTCTGCCAACACAGAGAAGAAGCTGCGTCTTCAGGCAGCAGTAGTGCAGACGCTTATTGACTATGCATCGGACATTGGTAAGAGGTAGCTAGCTGCATTGTCTAGTAGTGTGGTTTGATTAAATGAGGGAGACGCTGGCCGCTTCCATGTGACCTTTGAAGACAGCTGTTAGAAAGGCAATACTAGTACCTGTGCTCTGGGAAGGGAAAGGAAAGAAGGAATAATTAATTGCCTTGTGGACATTTTGATATAGGACGAGTACCAGATTTTATCCTGGAAAAGATACCAGCCATGCTAGGTATTGATGGACTCTGTACTACTCCATCCCTGGAAGGCTTTGAAGGAGACTATGAAACTCCCGGTGAATGTAAGAGAAAAAGAAGACAAAGTGTTGGAGGTAATTGAAGCTCTCATTTTAGGGTGGTGCTGAGATTGGCTTTTATCTAAAATCAGCATTAGCCGTGGTATGTGTCTCCCAGATACCTAGATGGAGAAGTATATACAGGCATATTAATTCAAGTGATAAATCTTTAACAGAAGGTTCACTGGGCCATAATCACTCAAAACTTCTCTCTCTCCACACTAACTGATTCTATCTGGCTTTTCTTGGCTTCTCCTAAATTGTTCTTCTTGGCCTGAAACATGTTCACACGCATGGGCACAAAGGGCCATCAGGACAACCTTGGATGTCAGTTCAGAGATGGGATCTCTGTTTACTGCTGGGCACTCCGGGCTAGCTGTCCTGTGAGCTTCAGGATTCTACTGTCTTTGCCTCCTAGTTTCCTGGAAGCAGCACTGAGAGTCCAGATTCCTACTGCCATTCCCAGCTTTCATGTGGGTTCTTGAGATATGAGCATAGGTCTTTACACTTGCAGAGCAAGCACTTTATCCACTGAGTAGATCACTTAGCCATCTCCGTTTGAAGATCCTTTCTGTTGGAATCTTTTGGCTTAGTTACTGCTTTCTTAGCTTCTTTCTTTGCTACTTCTGTACGTTCTTTTTACTTCTATTTTCATAGAGCTACTATGTCATAGGACACAAATTGAATAACTGAGAAATCACAGTTCTAGAAGCCAGTCTAAGTGTCAGCTAGACTCTGAAATCTGTAGGGCAGATGAGATTGCTTTCTCATCCCTACCTGGCTTCTATCTAGAACACAGTTCAACCTGTAAAGCTTCGGGCCACAAATGTGGACATTTCCTAGACACAGGTCATCTTTATTATGATAAAATAATAAAGCATGCTATGTTACATTTTGCTTGCTTATGTTACTATTTATTCCTTGCCTTTCAGATTTTGTGAATGGAGCCCTAAATAAACTTAAATCTAGCAGAACACCCTCTATTACACCTCAACAAGACAGAACAGGTAGGTGTTTGTTATAGATAATGAAAATTAAATGAAAATGTCTTTAGTGCTCTGTAAATGACAATTATTGTAATTTAGCTATCAGATAATTGCCTAATAATCAAATTCCAGTAGTATTTCTTTAAAAATATTGTATTGTGCATACTCTTGTTACAATGCTATTAGTTGTATTAAATGTGATGAACTCAAAATTTTAAGTAGGGAAGAATGTCTTTATCTGTTAATTTTAAAATAATTTTAATCATGATTTCAATTGCTTATAATTTAGAGCATTTGGACATGGCTGAACCTCACTTTGTGTCAGAATAAGAAAGTTATACATTCTATTATTCTAATAATGTTTGCTTGTAAGTAAATAACTGTATTTGACCAATCAAAGATAACGTGTTTTGTTTCCAGTGAAATATGAATTGATCAGTGCTCACTTACGAGAAGCTAGTAACAGTTTTTAGTTTTGAATGTAGTTCTCTTCCCTGTATTGATATTATTTCATCTGTCCATTATTCTGTTTAATTTGCATTACTTTTTAAGAGCCTTGCCAAGCTCAGTATGGCTGCTTGTGTCTTTAACGCTAGAACGAGACAGAAGAATCTCGGGTTCAAGCCCTGCCTGGGCTACAGAGTGGGAGGATCCCACCTCAAGCCATAAAGGAAATGCATCTTGCCTCTCTGTGACTTTGCTGTTTTATTTTAAATGGCTGGAGAGTGTTAAGTTGGCAGAGCAGTAGTGGATCACAGAGATGTACCTCACTTGTGTTGTTAGCATCTGGTAGTGCTTAAGGAAATCGAAGCTCTGTATGCCCCCATGTGTATGGAGAAGCAAGTCATTTCTCTGTGGTTTTCAGCCCAGGCCCCTGTATCACCACTGATTCTCACACCAAGTGTTAAGCGTAAACTGCCAGGAGAGACTTCCCATACCTTGTCGAGTAAGAAAAGGAAGTCCATCAAGAACAACTTGAACTTTGAGCTGTTGCCAAGTCATCTCTTCAGCAGCAATTCTACACCAGTATCAGGTAGCAAGGAGGGTCCTCATCATTGGGTTGTAAACAGTAACACAGGCCCTGTTCTCAGCAAACAACTACTAACGCCCCCCACGAGAGCCAAAGCTTACGTTGTTATGGTGAATACCTAAGCTTTGGGCTTCTGTGGATGGTGCTGCTGCTCAGGCAGGTTTTATGTGACGGGACACGTTGGCCCTTCGTAGGTAGGACTCTGTTATTAGTTGGACTAAGGTTATAAGTTTCTCCAAATCCATAATATGAGTGTTACTCAAGTAGGTTTTACCAAAGCTCTTAAACTTGGGTCAAGGTAAATGACTTACTGTTTCAGACTTTTGTCATTTCTTCATTTCAGTGACATTGAAAATCGTATTAGGTATCGAACACACATTTTTGTTGCCAGAGTCTTAGAATTAGTTTATTCTTTTAGCACACACAGAATATGGATTGGTTCATGTTACCTATGAATCCCATGATTTAGTCTTATTAACCAAAAGTGAGGTGAACCCCAAAGCTTAGGGCTCCCCTAGCTGAGTCTTAGATTTTAATAGTTTGTTTTAAGCACCATTGAATGTTTCAGTTTGAGCACAAAGAGCTGACTTACAAAAGTTCATACTTTGCTTAATTTTAAATTGAACAAAATAGCAAATTGTGGTTTTCCAGAAGCAAAACCCTTCCTCACAGGTTATGCAGGGCTCATTAAAATAGAGGCACAAGAAAGCTCACAACTATAGCTTTAGTAACCAGAGGTTGGAGACTTAAACTCTTAAAGAAACTTCATACTTGTGTGATATTTAAAAGCCTATCCTGGCTTCCCAGTGGCTGATGGGAATTGTAGTCTTTTTGTCCGCTGCTCCCTAAGTGGAAAAGGGAAACATTCTTATGTTATTTTGAGCTTAGTTTGAGTTTTCTTTATGAAATGTTCAGTACTAATTCAGCTACTACTAATTCATCATTCTTCTTTTGACCCACTTATTCACTGATTAGTTAAATATTTGTAAGTCTGAAGACAGGTTGGTTCCTACATTCACGTTTTTAAAAGACCCTCTTTTTTTCTTTCACTGTATAATGTATTAATCTACAGCTCATGTACCACTACCTACTTGTAATTTTATGTGTGATTAATTTACATTATACTGCCTATTGCCACTGCTTCTTGTGACCCTATATATTTTCAAGATGACTAAGTCACTTTGGATGTATTATGGATCATTAAAATGTTCTTTGGCCCATGCATGATGAAGTCACTAAGATCTATTTATTTTCATGACTAAACAAACCCACGAGTACCTTTTTTGACACTTTGTGGATTTTTTTAATCAATAACTAATGAATTGACTGTTCATTGGAAGTATATGGCTATACTTATTAGGACATAAGTCTAATTTATATGTAACCTCCATTGTCTATCTGTCCATTTTTCCTATAACAAATTACATGATTCTATCTATTCAGATTAAATAACACTGAATAATGAGATTGAACACTGTTTTAAACATGAATTACTTTCCTGGAACATGACAGGGTTGAGTGGGTTAGGAAGGCATGACTTTGGATTACTAGATTTTGTTTGACCAAAGTTATTGGTGAATTATACTTTTCTGGTAGACGCTTGACTGGCAGTTGTATCCTTAAAGCTCATACTCAAATTTGTCAATAATTTAGTTTTTTGAAGTTTTTATTAGTATATGTTATGCATAATGGGTTTTATTATAACATTAATGGATATCCTTCCCACATCTAATAATCCTTGGTAGTAATATTTATGTTCATCAAGGAACTGTATTTCTAGAGTCCAAAGCCATTTAGTAAGTGCTAGGCAAATTCTACTTTCTCCACAGCTTGTTCTTCAAACTTTGGCAGGGTTTATCCCTCCCTTGTTGCTAAGTGTTTAAAGCATAACTACTATAAGATTAGAGTTAATCTAACCCTTGATTGGCAACTTTTAAATAGGAGATTCATACTTCCATTTTTGGTCCCTTTTTGAGACCTGAAACCTCTAACCAGAAAATGTACTACTTGTTGCTGCTTGGGTGGTAGAAATTGGATTTAAATCTGTTTGCTGCACTCTTACGTTTTGTAAAGAAAGTTAAGTATGTGTGACATATTACCTGTCCTTCTAGTTCACTTTGATACAAGCCCTGAAGGGTCATCTCAGAGTTCTCTCTCACCAATTGCCATGAGTGGAAACCACTTGACCAGTACAGACCTAAGGCGAAGTAAAAGGATTGCCAGCAAAAAAGTTTACAGGTAATCTGTCCAAGACATGGCGTTTTCGCTGACTGATTAGTGGTATGTGAAATGTCCACCAAGAATTACAGCTTAATCAGATTCTTTAAGTCCCTCAGTCTTACTAATTATAGGCCCTTCATATGCCATCAGAAAGAAAAAAAATACTAAATTGAATCCACTGTCTTTGATAAAAAATCCTGTTCTACATTGATGATGTAATTTTAAATTTGTTGGGCTTATAACTAATCCATTCTGATGGTCCTGGGTTGTGTGACTAAGGATGATAAGTAATTGTCATGAGCAGATAAATTTTAAAAAATTATCACTTAGTTATTAGCAATATAACTTTTTTGGGCTTAGTCAAATTTCCATTTTGTAAGAAATTGTGATATTTATACCAGAAACTGACATTTTAAATTGCACTCTCTAGGGTAGAATCAGGAAAAGCAGGCTGCTTCTCTCCCAAAGTCACTCGTAAAGAAAAGGTCCGAAGATCTCTCCGTCTGAAATTTAGTCTGAGGAAGAACAGAGATTCAGTAAGTGTTGTGTTCTTGTGACAGAATAACCAGCGGCCTATACAAAGGAGGGTTGTCTTTGGTTGGTGTTTTCAGAAGTGTCGGTTCATCCTGGTGGGGAGGATGTGGCAGGCAGAGCCCTTCACATCAACAGGAGCTAAATACAGAGAAGCAATGCAGGAAGGGCTGGGGCACGGTCCAGGCCCAAGCACCTCTCCTCTCCTCCAGCTCCCACCTTTACCACCTCCTAGCAATGCCAGCAGCCTCTGAATCATTGATGGATTACTTCGTTTGTTAGGCCAGAACTTTCTTCTAATAATCTCTGGAAAAGCTGTCACAGACCCCCTCCTCCCCAGGTGTGCCTATCTAATGTTGTACCCTGTCTTAGTCGTGTTCACAATCATCATTATCATAGTGCCTTATGGCTTTATTGTTAGCATAGCACCAATCATAGTAACATAAAACTGTATACTGCACTCGCTCACATTTGCCTTTCTCCTAAAACAATGACCCATGCACTGCCACTCTGTCAACATCTTAATCTCAGAACGTCAGTGAGGCAGGGATCCACCCGTTCAGTCTCAGGACTTGGGACACAGGAACACCAGTGGCAAGGGTGTGTTTGTGTGAGTGCATGCATGCAGAATTGGTTTTGCCTGAACATCCAAGGAGGGGATAAACAGAAATCAAGAGCTCAGTGTTACAACACTTGTTCAGCACAATAAAAGACAAAATACTCCCAAAATCAAAAACAAATACCAAACCCT
Source organism: Rattus norvegicus (assembly GCF_021556685.1). Classification (NCBI taxonomy): domain Eukaryota; kingdom Metazoa; phylum Chordata; class Mammalia; order Rodentia; family Muridae; genus Rattus; species Rattus norvegicus. The sequence continues at coordinate 100,062,438 of NC_141536.1, read as the reverse complement.
GCAAGCAAAGACAGACACTTGCCTATTTAAGAGGGCACTGTTGGCCAGAGAACTTAAATGTGGTATTTTAGACAAACAGTGTTGGCTAGTTTGAAAAGTAACATGAAAATAAGGGGAAAGAAAACAAACAAACAAAACAAACCCATAAGGGGTCCTGAGCCAAATGCTAGGAGGATACAGTAAGGCCTCTTAGCTTGACTACTTGATTAAGAGTACTGAAGGCCACCTTGTTTCGTTTTGCCACACGCACACACACAAACTTGAGTTCGTTTTGCCTCATACACACACCGCACTTGTCACAGCTGTCACTACAACAAAGCTCCTTTTACTGCTGTCTCCCCTTTCTGTTGTGCAGGCAGATTGCACATTCTCGATGCCTCACTGGCAGTCTTGAGTGACACATTTGTCTTGTAGAGAAGCCTGCTTAACTTTTGATCTTAGCTGTCTCCAAATTGTCTTCTTCTGGATAACTTGCAATTAATATAAGGCTGCATGTTTCTACCCTTTCTGCAATACTTGCCCTCCAGAATAGACCTTAAAAAAAAAAAACAAGTTAAGTCATACTGCTTTTCTGTTCGGAACACTCCAGTGATACTTTTCGTTCTGAATGAAACCCCAACTTAAATGAAGTGCTCCACATGATCCATGTGTGAAATTATACCACCACCACCCCCAGCAGTGTTCCCCACTGTTTTACCATTCTCCATGTCACTTTTGACCTTGTACTATATTGATATATAAGATACTATTTTCTAAATCTCAGAATGTAGATACTATGAGGGAAGACTTTTTACCACCCCTCCCCCCATGCACGTACACACACAACCTGTACACGATTTGTCAGCAGGCCGAACCTGCGCTTTTTATAATACTAAATGAATCCGTTGTGCTCTTTTCATTTTACTTTGCAAAATGTTACCTAATATTTGTGTTGGTTACAAAATTACTTTTCAGTTATATAGCCTTTTAGAATTAGTTACTGATTATAATATAATTGATTTTAATAGTTTTAATTAACTGGGCTTACTTCACTAAACCATTTTTAAATTTTCTTTCCTGTACAGAATGGATGTTCTGTCATCAATAGACATGAAAATGTTGGTCGACGACTAGCGAATCAGCAGAATCTAAAAAATAGGATTGAGTCTGTAAAAACGGGTCTGCTTTTTAGCCCAGATATTGATGAAAGATTGCTAAAGAAAGGTACATTTACACAATACTGTTAGACTTTTACCTCAAATTCTGGTATCTATTTCTTTAAGACAAAATATACTACTTTGTGTTGTGGAAATTTAAAGTTCTCGTTTGAGTGGTGAGAACACTGGATTTGGCCGTGCAGCTTTGTGCTGATTGGAGGATGCTGTAATGTCAGCATTGGACAGTGTTTACCTTAAGTTATAGCATCTTCAATGTTTTGGAATAATGCTCAGTAACTTTGTTATGTGTTCGGAATATATTTCAAAACTAGGCAAGATGTAAAGTATTAAAAGCACCAACTGCTTTATTTTAGGCTCAGAAAAGATCAGCAAATCCGAGGAACATTTACTAACTCCAGATCAACTAGATGGAACAGGTTACCGGATGTCTTGGACAGAACCCAGTAATTCAAGTTTTCAAGACATGAGTGCAAATGGAACTTCTCCAATAATGCAAAATCTTGAGGTGAAGAGCTTTTCTTTGGAGTCCAACATTACTGTAGAAAAATCACCAGTCGTGTCCTGTGAGCTCAGGCCTTCCACCTTCCATAGCCAACCCAACAGCAGTGTACTGGGCAGGTCCCTTAGTGGGGACGAAGGTAACCTGGCCTTTGAGACCTTGCAAAAGATTCAGAAAGCATTTTCGGAATCTGGGAGTGATCTTCATACAGCAGTAAATCATGAGCAGTCGTCAGTAACAAATGTGGGAGAAGAAGGTGAATCCAGAGATGTGAGTGAGTCAAAGGGACATGATGGGAGCTATACAGGGCAGGATGAGAACTATGCTTCAGAAAGGAATCTCTCACCGTCTCAAAGTCCAGAACTTGCCAGAGAAGCCAGTGAGGAATGTCACTCAACTCAGATGAAGGTGGGATGTGAAAGCCTGCACTCAGAAACACCCAGAGCTGACCTCCTTCAGCAAGCATTCCCCAATGAGGAGCCAACCAAGGAAACACAGTCCCCAGGGAGCCAACTAGATACCACACCGTCACAGGGGGATGAGAATGTGGTGGAGGAGAACTCAGGGGCATGTGAAGCTCCTGAGGAAAATGATGCACAGTCTTTAAAGCAGAGCACGTGCAGTGTGACAGTCATTTCAAAACCTCGGGCCCAGAGACTTGCTAGACAACGGTCACTGGTGGAAAAATGTGACAGTGCAGTTCCTGGGGGTCCACAAATGACAGAGCACGGGAAGGTTTCTGATCACATACAGTGGTTTAATAAACTTTCTCTAAATGAACCGAACAGAGGAAAAGTGAAGTCACCTCTTAAATTTCAACGTACTCCTGTCCGTCAGTCTGTCAGAAGAATTAATTCTTTGTTGGAGTATGGCAGGCAGCCTGTGAGGCAGAAGTTGGCAGTCTTTGGTGATGCAGCTTCTCCTCTTGTTAAATCAGTGAGCTGTGACAGTGCTCTTCCCTCTTGTGTACAGAGCACATCAAAAGGTCCATGTGTTCCACATACTAAGCCAGGTCTTGAAGCACAGAAGTGTACGTCTTGTGATAAGTCCAGTGTTGAGTTAACATCTAAATCTTTCACAAAAATGAAGAGACATCCGGATCCTTTGAATGCTTCTCTTGCCACTACGAGACTTTGTAAACAGGAGAACAAATCTGATGTCCAAATTAAGTTTCCTTTGGATGATCTCACTAATCATGATAGATTAAAATTTGTTGTAAATAACAATGTGGACTTTCCTCCAGGGATAAAAAACAGAGTTCTTAAGAAACCATTAGAAAAAGAAAGGGTCTGGTACAAAGGTTCTCCTAAAAATCCTATTGGAAAGACTCAACTGCTACCAACGAGTAAGCCTGTAGACTTGTAACTGTCAAATATAGTGCCGTCATCAGTGTAAATAAAGTTAGCGATTGCTGGGTCGGGTTGCAGAATGCTCGAGTGCCGGTGTGTAGATAAGGTGGGGCGGTTGCAGGATGCTTGTGTGCTAGGGTGTAGCTCAGGATGCTTGTTCAGCAGATTCTCTGTAAAGTGGTCCCCACTGCTCCAGTAATTTCATCTTTCATACTTGGACATAAAGCTATTTTGTATTTCTTTATTACTGAAGCATTTAGACTTAACTTTATGGTGATTTCCTGAAGCAGAGTTTATAACTTTAAAGACATTGTTGGCTAGATTTATTTATGTAAGAAAGGGACATGAGTTTTATTCTGCATGCATGATCAGAGAATGCAGGAAGTTGTGCTTGTACCTCTTGTTATTCCTTCACATCAGGAACATTGTCCACTGGAAACATCTAATACGTAAAGGGAATGATAAAGCCCTACTTATGTCTTGAATTATTCATGTTTGTGATCTTGACCCAAAACCAAGAAGTTAATTGGCCTCAGTGGTGTTGGAACCCTTACTCTTGTTGGGACAGAGGGATTTTGTCAGCATCGCCTGTGGTTTCACTTCAATTTTGAAATAAAGACAGTGAATAAAACAGAATGACGACCAATATGCTTTCTATCATGATGTTGAGGAAACTGATTAATCTTAAGCCATATGTCATTTTTAAAGGTGATTTTGATCATATTTTGTCCAATATGACAATGAAATTTTTGGGAGGTATAATTAAACTTGAAAATTTTAATCAAGGTGGGTTTTTTCCTATGAAGATGGTTGATTTTAGAATTTGAATTGTTAATGTACCACTGTACATTTGACATAGATGAATATCTGATAGTGTTTTGTGTTTAAATGTTATTTATTTAGTATAGTCATTAAAAATAGCTTCTGGGAAACGTCTCGGTGTTGTATTTTAGATGCAAAGCATTGCACACACTATTAATTTGTATCTGTGTGTGAAGAACTTCAAGCCCTTAGGTTTACTTTTGCAGGGTTCTATGTGGACATGTGGGGTTAGACTTATTTTGCATGTGTGTTTTTGTCTGCATGTACGCATATGAATCCATGTAAGCATGTATAACACATATGTGCCTTTTCTCCTTTAAGACAAGAACAGCTTGATATCCTGGATGGTTCTGAGCCACTATGTTGGTTCTGGGAACCAAACCTGAGTCCTCTACAAGAGCAGCAACTCTTCCACCCCGAGTCATTTCCAATGTTCATTATTCTAGTCTGTTCATTAAAACAGACTAGCCATGTGCATTTTAGATATGGCTGGATCGGGTTGTATGGATCGTTTACCTAGAGTTGGTAGAAATATTTCAGATTTTGGAATATTACATAGGCCTTACTGGTTGAAGTGCTTCAAAATTTTAAAGCATTCCGAGCTAAGCTTTCCTGTATAGTCAGAATGCCTTATATGATTTCAGTGGGTCTTTAATGCCTGAGCAGGGAGGGCATGGTTCAGATCGCTCAGGGATAGAGGTGGGGGAATATGTAGATCTTATCTCCATTTTAAGTGAAAAAAAATTACAATTTAAGGTGGAAGAATGAGTTTAACTCTTTAAGATTACACATCATTTCATATTTGGGTGATGAGAAAGTTTTAAAATGTTTCATTTTTGTATTTTATTGTCTTACTCAAAATGAAGATTGTTGCTAATTTCATGGGCTAAAAGATCAGACAGTATATACATTTGTGATTTCTGAAGTTAAAAGTGTACAGTAACTTCAAGAATTCTCAAATTTTTAGTGTAAGAAACTAGTGTTTGGGTATTCTCATAAATAAGCAGTAGATTTTAATACACAAAGAACTAAAGTTAATAGGTTTCTGGGTCACATTCTATCATCAGTAAGAACTTAATTTAGGGTTTTGAGAACTAACAAGTATAGGATATATATGATTCCAGATCTTAGTCAAGTGTACTGGCACATGCCTGTAGTCAACTATTCTGGAGTCTGAGGTAAGTAGGATCCTTTGAGATCAGCCCTGGTAAGACCCCTGTATCCAAGCCGCATGTGCGCTGTTACCCTCAGGCTCATGCTGAATGCTTTGTTCCTAACTAGTGGCACTATTTCCTGGTTGTAGAACCTTTGGGACGAAGTGTGTCACTGGGGAACCTCATCCCTCTTTGCTCTGCTGTCTATCCTGACTCTCCATGGGCTCCCACCATCATGTCCTGAGATCTCAAAACTTAGGAACCAAAATAAATTTCCATCTGCATTTTGTCAGCAGTGCAAAGACCTTCACACCCTGTCTTGTAAATATAATGTGACTCATACATTTTGGTATGTTTTAGTCAACTGCACAGCCAGCATCCTATTTTTCCAATTTTACATTGAATCTAACTGAACTCTGTAGATGTCACCTTGAGAGTAAACAGCGCTCATTAGCAGTGAGTACTGTGCACCATCATAAGCTTTCAACTTGGATCCAGCAGTGGATCGCGTTGATTGGAACAAAACACATGACGTCTGGCTTTTCGAAGAAACTTGGCTGACAAGACTCCCGGCCTCTATTCATTGCAGTAAGTGAATGCAGCAGGTTTGCTGCTGGCTGCAGACAGACAAACTGATTTCTAACCACATCCTGGAACTTACTGTTTACCAGAGGTTTCTTGATGAAGGCTTTGTAGCATTTGTACTGTTACTTTCAGGGCTCAGAATCTCATAAGATCCTGGATCCTACCGTTGGCACCACAAATATAAGTTATTTTGGTAAGTTCTGCACACCTGCAAGGGTGGTTTCTCTTGGTGAACTTTAGAAGCAATGCTCAGCTTCTGGGTAACCTAGGGTGTTAAGGAAGGGTGCAGTAGAGCGATCACTGTCACCAGAACCCCTTAGGACTTGGATTTCTCTTAGTCACCCCTATCATTGCCATATTCGAGTCAAATGCACTGTGAATGTAGGTCATGAAACAAGTTGGAGAGGGCTTAAGTGAGGGGACAGGAAAGGAAAAGTACTAGAAAAGAGGTATGAAAATTCCAGCATGAAACAAGTTTGCTAATTTTAAAATCTGGAAGATGGCAAAATTAAAGATGTGTTATCAGTGGTGATCTACGTTTAGGCAATCGTTTGAGACTGATAAAGGAAGTAAATGGTGTTCGTAGGGGTCGATGGAGAAAGGGAGCACTCTAGAAACAGCCAAGAGAGACACAGATTGCCTCTGTCGGAGCTGAGTAAGGCTCTAGGCCAGAGACATCTGCAATGCCTTTCAGGAACTCTGGGAAGGTTTCTCCCACCTGCTGGGGGCGGGGCCTAGGTGGAGCTTGGTTGCGGAGGGAGGTGACGCAGGAGCTATCCAGCACGTCAGCTCCCTGTTTTGGCCCAGATTGCTAGACGCTCGCCCGCGGCCACACGGTGAGTTCCGCAGTGATACAAGTGATGCGGCCTGGCTAGTCTTTCAGCTGGGTTCCTTAGGTGGGGGAGGATGCCTAGCTGGGGTCAGACAAAGGATGGATGCGGGGATTGCAAGGGGTAGTTATAAATAAGGCGTGGGGAAAGAGTTCCGAGAGCAGCGATTGGATAGTTCATCCGTGGGCTGGCCAGTAAAGAAAACATTCTGTATTCGGAGTTGATGGAGATGATGGAGCCTGGTGCCCGCATCCAGCCATTTCATCACAACAGCAGATTATGCTGTTAAAAATAGCCGTCCTTGGCTCTTTGAAGAGCAAGGTTTTAATGTCTACGAGTTGCAAGAAAAGGCCTTTACCTGCAGAAAGATAAAATGAATATTTATTTTAGGAAAGATGTTTAGCTTGTTCTCTACCTTTCAAACCCCTATCCCTGTGAATGCTCAAAAGGGTTTATTTGGCTGTTGCCTGAAGCACCGACCCTAAACAAGCAGCTGCCAGGAAAGCTGTGTGAACAGGCATATCCACGGGTGCCAACATGTAAGGCAGGTTGACACTTGAGATTATTCCCCCATTTTACCATCTTCCCTCTCCTCCCTGCTGCCTCCACAAATCTTAACTCCCAGACTGCTTACCATCAAGGGGCTAGAAGTGCAGAGGGCTTACTGTGTAGCTGGCTTTGTTCCATGCCCCTTACATGATTTTGATCTTTATCGTCACAATAACTCTGTAAGATAAATGGTTACTATCCTCGTTCTGTAGAAAGGGTGGCTGAGGAACTTGCCTAAGTAGGTGATGTGCAGTCAAGTAAGCATCTTTCATGTTGCTCACTTTCCCAGAGCAGGATCTGACCGAGGTGTACCTCTGAGCTGGCTGTACCTACCTCTGAGCTGGCTGTACTTCTGTTCAGGATCTTAATGTATTTATTGCCTGTCTGCTAAGTTAAAACACCCTCAGCCACCACACCAGGACTTTCTGTGTGTTTTGTTTTGTTTTTTACTGTTTGGGTCTCCCCAACTCCCCTTTGCTACTCCTTTCTTCTCTTAAACTGGGAAATCTCAAAAATTATCACCCTCTTTCTCAAATCCAAAAGTACTCAGATTGCAGGGATCACAGACCCTAGGTATGAGAACGTATTCCTGTCCCTAGATCCTCAGGTGTGAGTTGGGGACTTGCTTAGCCTCCACTCTTTGTCTTCTTATTTCTTTCACACAGAGGTTTCCTACCTGGCTTGGACACAAAAGCAAACCCCTACAAATTTTTCATTTGAATCTCATTTTAGGGAGGTTCTTCAGCCTTGACTTGTGATTTGTAATTATACCACCACAGCTGTGTTCTGGCTTGGCCAAGTTATATAAACTTGGTCCTTCCTTCTGCAGGTTAAAAATGACCTCAAGGATGGCCATACTATCTGGTCTTTTGTTTTGGCTGCTGCTTGAGTGGAATCCAGCATTCGCTTATAGTCCACGGACTCCTGACCGGGTCTCAGAGACAGACATCCAGAGGCTGCTGCATGGAGTCATGGAGCAGCTGGGCATTGCCAGGCCACGTGTGGAGTACCCAGCCCACCAGGCCATGAATCTTGTTGGGCCGCAGAGCATCGAAGGTATGCACTATTCCAAACTGACGGTGTTTCCACTGCATTCCTGAGACTACTGTTTCCATTTACAGGGTTTTTTGTTTGGTTTGGTGGGGGTGGGGGGGGCAGTGTTTTCTTTTTCTTTTCTTTTTTTTATTTTACTAGTAGAATCTTATATTTTTGGTGTGAGCCTAGCCTTTAATGGCTGAGCCATCTCTCCAGCCCTAGTAGAATCTTATTTAGACCAGACTTACCGTGAATTCCATATGTAGGCAAGGATGACCTTGAGCTCCTGATCCTCCTTCCTCCACCTCCCCAGTGCTAACTTTGTGAGATGCTGAGGAAGGAAGCTGGGGCTTCAGGCTTCAGGCTAAGCAAGCCCTCTGCGGGCTAAGCTGCACCCCTGGCCCTATTTCCCCCTTGTGCTTTGCACAGTGATACATGTATAACACATTCAGGAGAGTGACAAGACCACCTCTCAGGAATTCTTCCTGTTTTCCAACTCCTCATAACGTTCTGATAAACCCTAAGTAAAAAGCTGTATTTGGTTTGCCTTCTATGTACTTATATATGAACTAAGAGCCTTCCCCTTGGGAGTGGGCAGTGGGTCTTAAAGAACTATATAAATCCTCACTTTGGATTCTCCCAGTAGCCACATCCATCAGGTACTGTTTCTGATGGATTCCAGACATATAATTTTCATACTATGATTGCCTCACAGTGCTGTCTGCTCCAGGGGTCTATGAATGCTGTGAATAGTGTTGATATATGATCCCCAATTCTGTCTTGTTGCCGACACTTTGAGCCATTGATGTTGCTGTGTGTTTTGGTTGACATTTGATGTCAGGAGTAGATTGGCCCAAGTAAGTTGAATCTGCAAGCACAGAACCATAGCAAATGGCTTATATCGGGATAAATCAGCTAGGACTCCTTGCCATTCTTTTACGGAGAGTCTAAACTCTAAATGGCGCCAGCCACCTGTTCCTGTTTATTTAATTCGTTTGAGGTGGTAAATATCTGCTCTCTCCATGAATTGAGTGCATGGTTAACCACTCTGCTGTTGTCCTGGAGAAGGCTCTCCCTGGTATCAAAAGCCGGCGTTTATTCAGAGCCTCGTTTTATTCACTCAGAATCCAACTCTGTGTTGTCCTCCACATGTCCACGTGCACCTCACGGGATGCTGGGGCACCTCTGTCCCACATGGTTCAGGCCAACTGAGAGAAGGGAACCAACACGAAGTGATTGCAGTGTCTCCTGATATACACTGCTTCCATGGAGCACAGAGTAGGAGATAGGTCAGGAATAGGTAACAGGAACAGGCCCACAAGGCAACGAACGCTCTTAGAGAAGTCCCATGTGAGCTGGATTTTGAAGTTTGCATAGGAAATCCCCAGGGGAGCACGGCGAGAAGGCATGGAGGAAGGAAAGGATAGATTACAGTAGATTGGAGTTACTGACTTCCTATCATTAATCTTGAGGTAATGAGCTGCCATGGCAAAGTCAAGGCTCCGCTAAGGGATGGATATTGATTTGTGCTTCCCATTGACTATTGCTCTACCATGAATTATCACAGCATTAGCAGTTTCACAGGACACCCAGTGTCTCCACCTCTGCTGGAGTCACTTTGGCAGTCTCTCACCATTCAGAGTCAAACCAAGGTGAATTCTGGCATTGACCAACATTACAACCAAGCTGGTGTGGGAGCTTTGAAAAAGCCCATTAAGGTGATTGGCAGACTTCATTTCCATGCAATTATCAGCTGAAGGTCCGTTTGCTCGATGGCTGTCAGCCGAGCTCCTTGGGCAGCGTGCTGTCTCACAAATCCCTATCCTGAATAAGAATGTTCTTTTGTGACATTTCACTCCTCCACAAGAAGCCCCTTTAGTCTGATAAGGCCAATGCAACAGAATCATGGAAGTGACTATTGAGCCACCTCTGTCATCTAAGACAAAGATAACCAGTTATCTCCAGTCTCCACACCATGCAAGGGCGGAGAATCTTGTGTGCTCAGCAGGTAAGAATCTTGGAGCCATTTTAGAGTTCTGCCCCTTGTAGTTGAGGTGGAAACTGACAGGAAGTAGTTCAGAGATAGTGGGAGCAAAGAAAGGAAGTGCAAACCCCGAGCTTTTCCCAGTCTACCCTGGGCTTTTAGTTGGATGACCTGGTTCTTATTTATGTGAACAGATCATTTCTTCAACTCACCCATGGGTCTGTACTGTATGCTCAGAGGCTCACTCACTCATGTGGAATAGCTCCTTCCATCCTCTTAACAGCATCAGAATCCGTGAAATGTGCCCCTCCCAATTCTTATAGAGAACATACCCAGTGTATTCCTGCATAATTCAACACACATTGAATTTGGTCATTATGAATTATGCTACCAAAGCTCCCTGGATTTAAATGCTAACTCCATCCCTTACTGGTGCTGCCATCTTTTAGCAAGTTATTTGTTTCCTTCGTTTCTGTTTGGCTTAGGCATGCCTCTATAGGTACCTTAAAAGCAGCTGAGTAATAGCATCTTCCAAATATAGAAATTCTAGGCCAAAACCAAAACAAAAGGACAAAGTAAAGACTGCTAGGAAGTGGCCGTATGTGAAGGCAACCTCATGAGGTTCAAGGGCAAGAGAACTGAGTCTGTGCTGTGTGCACGATGCTTCCTTGCTACGTGTGGTCTCGGCAACCTCTCTGAAAGGTGATTTTCTTATGGATGAAATAAGACTTCCTTCACATACAGTCATGTGAACTGTGAATAAAAAGACCACAAGACCCCACCTCTTTGTGCATTAGCAGGAAGGCTATGCTTGGTTGTCAGTTTTTATTTGTTGTTTGAGACAGGATCTCATATAGCTCATGCTGGCTTGAAGACTGTATGTAGGCAAGGATGACCTTGAAGTTCTCCCAGCTCTGCCTTCCACCTCCTGGGTTTCTGATCATCTTTCTAACACTCATCATCAACATCGGTCCATCTCTGTACCTTACATTTCATCACTGCCCATCTTCCCCAGCTGCTGGAGCAGATCTCTGTGACATGGCTAAGTGCTACTACTGTTCCTTAGAAGCAGGGTGACTGAGCAGCTCTCCCAGGGACAGACTTGGGAGCTGCTTACTAAGCCTGAGGACTGACTGACACTCGTATTAAATTGGAGTTGATCAAACCAGGACAGATAAAAACAGTATCAGGTTAAAAATAAAAAACTAAAACAGCAGCAAACTGTTCTCTTAAACTGTCAGCTGTTTCTTCCTTCCACACTTCAAACCACTGAATGCTTAGCACTGTGTTGACACTAAGTCTCAAACACTGAAACGGATGTTATAAATATTAGCATTTATACTTACATTGTTAAGAGTATATCAAAATATTTCTATGTTTGGGAGCCTCAATTCTTTTTAAAAATAAAGAAAACTGAAACTTTTAAAATTATATCAAATGGAGGAAAAAGCCCTCTGTAAGCTAGCATTCTCGAAAAGGCAAGAAGGTTTTAAAGAGCCTTCGTTTGGCCAAACTTGCTGAATAAAGGAGCTGCAGTACCTCGACGCTGCCACAGGGTGGCAACAGCTGCCTCTCAGCTGACAGACCCGGAGGAGAAAACATGGAGGAGCAGAAGAGGCATCTCACTTTGTTTTTGCATAGTCTCGCTGTATTTAGAAGGGGAAGAGGGGAGAAAGAGAAGAGGGAGGAGGAAGAAAAGAAAAGAGGAGAAGGAGGGGGAGGAGGGGAAGAAGAGGAAGAGGGAGGAGGAGGGGGAGGGAGAAGAAGATGAAGAAAAGAGGAAGAGGAGGAAGAAGTAGGACTGTCTCTTGGCCCAGGTAACTTTTCTGAAGTCTGTTTCTAGTTTTCCCCATTCTAGAGGGACCAATGACAGCAGGAGTTTACGATTCACTTTGCCTGCATCGGGATCTCTCTCCAGTTTGGCCTGTACCCTCTGAGGCTACCTTGAAATCACCCACACAACAGAAATTATTTTAAAAGACCTTGGCAAATGATTTTAAATCCTGTGTGGATTAGCTGCCTGGATAAAAATCTAAAGGATTTTAAATGCATATAGGACAGGGAAGATGAAAACTATTGTCTTTAAGGCACTCCGGGGTGTCTGGGAAGGCTTGAAGATGGTTCTCTGGATGTGCATCACACAAGAGGGATGTCGGGGAGAAGGGGGCTTTTCAGAGCCCTCTCCATGTCAGGAGACATGGCTGAAGCTACAGTGTGGATGAGGTGTCCAAGTTAAACATCACTTATGGGGACAGAGCACCTAAGACAAAGTCCTAAAGAGCTCGACACAGAGAAATCCAGGCAGGAAATCTGCAAAGGAAACTGGGGACTGGGGAAGTGGTTCCACAGTGGGGCATTTGCAGCCCTGAGTTTGAAAACCATGAAGGGCAGTGGGAGAAAGAGGCCAACAGAGACTGGTCAGGAAGATGAAGCAGAAGGAAGACCAGAAAAAGAGGAACTCCTGTCCTGTCTCTGGGGACTATGAGATATGGCCATACAGGAGTTATTTGAGCTTTGAGTAGAGCCAGTTCTGTGAAGAATTGGGGTGAGGGGGCAAACCCACATTGCGCTGGATTGAGACAATAATGGAGGGGGAAGGGAGAAGATATAGATGGTAAAACCTCACTCCCAGAACAGTCAGGTCAAGTCAGAATGGTGGCGGGATTGGGGATGGGTTGTGGTAAAGAACTGGAGGAGATTTTTATTAAGGTCGTTATTTTCAATGTGAGCGTGTCCAAATCACTTATGTTCTAGTTGCCAGGGGTCAGTGTAGAAAAAGAGTTGAAGATGAGCAGGCGAGAGAAGACTCAGGGACTCTAATCTTAAAGACATTGTATATCCTTGCAGCAGTGCGATCAAAGCACAGCCTGTGTCCACAGGATATAAAGACAGTTTGCTAAGGAACACAGCCCCAGCCCGATGTGCTAGCACACACCTGCAGTCCAAGCACTGGAAAATCGGGTGGAGGCAGAGGGATCATAAATTCGAGAGTAGCCTGCTTTAAATAGTAAGTTCCAGGCCTGTCTGGGTCCGTAATGCGGCCTTGTCTCAAACACAAAATCACAGATTCCAAGTGATAGACTCAGTAGCTGTAAACAAGGTTATGGCAACTTAAACAATAAGCAGAAATTGTCACTATCCATGATTCTTGAATCATGAAACATTTAAACAATATAAAGTATTGGTTCATTCTCTAAGACTTTCTTATGATGCTGTCTTAGCTAGGATTACTGTGCCTGTAATGAAACATGACCAAAAGCAACTTGGGGAGGAAAGGGTTTACTTAGATTACACATCCATATTGTAGTCCATCCCTGAAGGAAGTCAGGAATTCAAACGGCACAAACCTGGAAACAGGAGCTGATATAGAGGCCATGGAAGGGTGCTTCTTATTGGCTTGCTCCTCATGAATTGCTTAGCCTGCTTTCTCATCGAACCCAGGAGTACCGGTCCAGAGATAACATCACCGGCAATGGGCTGGACCCTCCCCCACTATTCCCCCACTAATTAAGAAATCTACAGCCCAATCTTATGGAGGCCTTCTCTCAATTGAGTCTCCCTCCTTTCAGGTAACTCCAGCCTCTGTCAAGTTGACACAAAACCAGCCAACACAGATGTCAAAGAGGGATATAGAAAAGCAGCAAAAGTAGAAAGGTGAAATTTAATGCACAACAGCTGCTAACTTAGAGAAGTTAGTTATTTGGAGCCCTGCTTGTCTTTATCTGCCTAGGTGACTTGTTCTACTGCCCCTGCTCACAGCTCTTGAATGTCTAGATCGGGCACTGGCTGAGGGGTTTGATGAGAGCCTGCTTCATGTTTCATAGGTGGCTGACTCCTCACATGGCAGAGGGGTGGAGGACATTTGTTCCATCACCACATTGGGGTTAGACTTCAACACACAATTTTTAGGGGTGCATAAACACTTGAGTGCTTAGTATAGCTAGTGCCCATCTGTGGGTTCAGGGACTGAACTGGACCCTTCTGTTCCTCTGAGCCCTGCTTCTTGTGAGTCCTGTATTCTGATTTATTCTTCTGAATATCAAGTCTCAAATGTGTGCAGTCTTCATGGAAAAACAGCATTTAAACCACGTACCCAGTCCATTTCTGCAACAATAGCCTGGATGGAACAAGTGGGGACAGTGCACTTTGTTGCCCCTAAATTGTGACGAGGTTAAAAAAAATTTTCTCATTTTTTTATAACCCTTTTTCTCCCATCCCACTTTCCATATGATTCACATGAGAGTTTGGCAGGGGGAAAAATTCTACGCAAAAAAGACTACACGTTCCTCCCTTCCCACTACTTGAAGGCTGGCAGCTAAAACTCCTTGCCCTTTCCTGTAGTGTGGGCTTAACCCAGGAGGCTTCTTGGCTCCTGATGAACCTTGGCTCCTGGGGTTTTTCTGTCAGGCATATCTGTGCCAAGTCCATATCTGTGCAAAGCCTGTGGTGTTTAAACTAGAACTCTGTCGTCTAATGTCACCTGATTCATACCATCTGGAAAAAAGACCCAGGCAACAAGAAGTGAGTCACCTGGGGAGCTGCAATGAAGGATTTTCCACAGATAATTGACAAAGTGGGTTACATACGTGAGGGAAACGGAAGAGCGGTAACCAGATTTTATGTAACATTTGTTATGGCGTGCAGAACTGCTCTCCTATAACCTGCCTTATTTGATATAATCATCCTATCAATTGGGACTGTTTACGTTTTCCCACAGTGGCTTCAGGGTTTTTAAGTTTGTTGGCAAGCCAGCTATGTTAGGTTTGAGTACATCTATGCCTGTAGACTTGTATATTTAGTTGAGAAACGATTATGAGGCTAGGCATCATGGTAAACCACAGGTGATTTAGACGGCTGGTATTTTGGGACCTGAGGCTACAGGAAGCCAATGTTCTGACAAGTTTCCCTCTTGGAACAAATTGGAGCAAACATCTTGGTCACCACAGTCCATAAAGAGTTAGTGAAGCAGGCTGGGTTTAGCAGACCACAGTGAGGCATGGCAATTAAATCTGAGTGTGCACATTGGCCACCATGCACCATGTGTCGTATGAGTTTTAGCAGAGGGAGAGGCATATGGGATGTGGGTTTAGGGAGGGTGAGAAGAAGATGGATGATTATATAGCTATCAGGATGTACATTGAGATAGGCTACTCTAGTTCACTCTCAGACGAGTTACAAGACAGTGACGTGTGCCAGACGTTTACTTTCCCAGTCTAAAAATGGAGATGAGCTGTCTGGTCCATCTCACAGTGTTGTCTCGACAACCAAAGTAAGGGACATCGAGGCACTTTGAAAAGGTAAAAGTGTTCTACAGACATGAAACGTATATGCTTGTTTGTTTAGTGACGCCTGGGATCCAGCGCAGGTCCTTGCCCTCCTTGCTCTACCGCAGTGCACCATCCCCATCTCGCAAAGCACCACCATGCTTTCTCCTTCTTCTGCCCTCCCATGTTCATTTCCAGTTATATATAGCTCAAGGTTGGAAAGGTGATCCCGTCTTCCAGTTCCCTGTGTCAGTGCCTGAGACACAGCCCTTCCAATCGTCATCTATTAATCTTTAGAGTAATCCGTTTCCCTGGTTTTGTGTGTAGCCCGTTGGTAGTGACAGGAGTTAGGGTCACAGGGCTGTAGGGAGGAGCAGCGCTTCGTGAAGATGAGCGAGCGGCAGCTTTCCCTCACGCGCCCTCCCCTTCTCTTGCTCTTGTGACTTTATGACCATTTCCGCAAAAGTTCCAAAAGTGGAACATGCTGTAGATGAACATTAGGTGCTGCTGAAAGGCACGTTTGTGATGACTTAGAAATCTGGCCTGCAGTGACTTGCTGATCTCTCGGGCCGTTTACACCAACCAGCATCCTCCCAGAGTGCCCACTAATACATTTCCACCTTTATTCATGCAACAAGTAACTACATTCTTACATCGTTCCAGGAACTCCGGCCTTCCTGTGTTCCAAAACTCTATGTACTGCTCTCTTAGAGTTTTGTAAACCAACTACAAATCGGGCATTATCTTAACCTCTCTGTGAGGATTCAGCTCTGGTCAGAGGAAGATAGCCGTTTTCTAGAACATGAGGGTCGTGGCAGGTTTTGCTTGCCGTGCTCTTCTTCCTATGCCAGTTGAGGTTCGCATTGGTCTTCAAGAGCCATTCACAGATAGGACTAAGAAAGATAACACACAAGAAAGATCTGGAAATATGGGCTGGGTTTTTGCTCAGCACCTCTCTCCAGCGAAGTGGCGAGCTAAATGAGAAACGGTAAAGAGGAGCTACAGGCCCACCCAACGTCTCCCACCCCGACCTGCAGCCTTAGTTTAAGGAGCCTGAAAATGAGATACGGAAGGGACACGAGAAGCTTAGTGCATGTTTGTGGTGTACTGCGCTAGAAGCTGAGAGTCCTATACACAGATTATTACAGAACCAGTCCTGTCCGGATCAAGGCACTGAACCAGGGAAGCTGACACTGGAATCATCACCATCATGCTTGAGCAGCTTCTGTGAGGATGTATATCATGGAGACATGGGTTTGAGTAGCATAAGTAAAGAAAAAATAAAACCTTCTTTTTAGCCATTGTGTCAATACAGACTGGTTACAGGGTAGGGTAGGGGTGGCAGGAAAGGCCATTTGAGGCTGTCAGCAGGTTTGTCTAGGTCAGAACAATGGCTAAACAAGGCAGGTGGTGTATCCTGCCCAGCCCCTAAGCTCACACAGGGAGCCTCTACCGGAGCCCACCTTGTACTTGTCCCTGAGTGCTTCACCTGGTCATCACCTCAGCGGCGATGGCAGTAGTGGTCAGTGGTGTTGGCAGGAGGACAGTTCATATATTTCTGTCTGCACTGGTCAAATCCATGCACGGAGCTCACGAGCGCCATTGGAATACCAGGAGACAGAGGCCGGCGTCCCATCCGCTTGGTATTTATGAGTGTTACTCAGCATAAGTCAAATACTCCGTGAAGTGAGCCTCTCCCTTTTCCAGGCGGCTGTTCACTTGGACACATTTGTTAATAAACGCCCAGAGGGGCGAACACTGATCCGTTATGGCATTTTTAGAATATCCTCAATATACAGATGGGGGAGGGGTGCTCAACCCACAGGAAAGAGACCTGACCAAGGCAGAGTGACACTTACCTAGGGGCTGAGATGACTGTGCTCTCCCAGGAGGGGACTCAGGAACTGGTAATCATCCTCCCCAGGAAACTTTCCTAATTTTTTTGTTGCCCTAAGCAGAGGGGACAGCCTAGGTCTGCCTTACTGAGGAAGGCCCACGGGACCTTCCTAAGGCCATCTCCTAGTGGGACAGCTCAGCAGGCTTCCCTGAGCACTTTGGACAGAGGGGTGAATGACTAACGCTTTTCCCCCCAAGCAGTGGGAACGGATGGGCATGCTGGGAAGAATTCCTTTGCTCTAAACCACTGAGCGTGCCTGTCTCCTGAATCCAACCAACTAGTCTCTTCCCTTGTCTCTTCCCCTCTCCCCATGTTTCCAGGCCTTCAGCAGATGGTGGGAGGAACCATTTGTTGAGTCTGTCCAGACCCTGAATAGTTCTTGGTCACTGAAGTGTGTAAAAACATGGCAACGATGTAGGTGCTATTGTCTAAACATGTTTACAAAGAAAGGGGAGAAAGAGCAGTTATTCTGACAGACAATGATACATCGCACTAATACTGTAAGGCCTTTTCTTTTAATGTGTGAACAGTGAATAGGACTGTTGGCATCGGCTCTCATTTAACTAGGCCTGTATACAGCACACTAGAGCCTGGTAAGTGCCTCTGGCTTTTTTTACAGGCAGAGTTTTGGTGCCTTGGGGTCTGGGCCATGGACCAGCAAGATGTGTCTGCAGGCAGGGAGTGGTCAGTTCACTCCCAGCTGGCCAGATGGGGAAGGCTGGCTACAGTAAACTGCCAGGACCTCCTTCACATTCCTCCTGAAGCCTACTTGCCCTACGAAAGCCCTTCTCATGCCCCTGCCTCAGGATGTCTGTGCTGTTGAGGTTGGTCAGATAACCTCCCTAATTTTCAGGGAGGACATTAAAAGTGTGAGGAGCTGAGAAGCCGCTGGCAGAGTATGTCCTGCTCTGGGTTGCAGCAGCAGCAGCGGTGCTGCTCTGATGGAGGAGTCAGTAAGAATGGGGCAGCACTTGGGATTGGAGCTCTGCTCTCGATAGAATGTGCTAAGTGTCTAGAAGCAGAGATGTAGGATTCATTCTGCAAAGGTGGAGATACAAGCAGCCCGGATGGCTAAATGAGTTCCAGAAGATGATGTGCAGCCTTTGTGGACAATGGGACATGCATGGTGACACTAGTGTCCCATGTCCTCTGGTGTCCTCATGCCTCTCACATACTCCGCAGTCTTCTAACCATGGGGTATGCCTTGTAGGGCAGGAGGCCAATCTTTTGCTTGCATTGTCCCCTGAACTCAGAACATACGCCTCCATGAGTTCTTGTTTAACAATAGGGTAGAATGATGAATTCTTTTTCGTCCTTTCTACCCAGTGCTAAAGCTCTAAAATCTGGAGGAAATATGATAACACTTACCTAGCCTCAAAAATATGTTTGAGGGGGAGCTGGATGGCTCAGTGGTTAAGAGCACTTGCTGCTCTTTCAGAGGACCAAGGTTCAGTTCACAGCAACCATATGGTGGC
Organism: Rattus norvegicus; assembly: GCF_021556685.1. Lineage (NCBI taxonomy): Eukaryota > Metazoa > Chordata > Mammalia > Rodentia > Muridae > Rattus > Rattus norvegicus. The sequence continues at coordinate 100,043,838 of NC_141536.1, read as the reverse complement.
CCAGCACCATGTATCACTCCTGTCCAGAAACCTGATGCTTTCTCCTGGCCTCCACAGCTACTAGGCACACACACACATGTGGTGTGCATACACATATGTGGACAAAACATTTATACACATAAAATAAGCGTTTATGTTTATTAAATACTTGAAATAGATAGAATCTCCATGTAAAGGGTAAGAAGAGGTCTGTACAATACTTATTCAAAGGAAAATGTTTTAGTAGAAAGGAAATAATCCCCATTTTATGTCTACTGTGGCCAAGTACAGTATATATTGCAATTTTCGTCCTCATAAATCCTATGTGGATAGTTCTGTTTTACAACGGAAGTGGTTGAACAGTACAAAGACAGGTCAAGGGCGTAGAATCTAGATTTGGCTCACTTATATTTGAATCTAGAGCAGAATTTGCACTCTCACCACTGTTCATAATCTGTCTAGGCTGCAACATTACCTACTGATGGCCTGCACCCCTAGCCTCTGCCCAGTAGAGGGCGGTAGATTTTCCCAAGTGGAAAAACTAAAAACATCTTCAGGTGATTTTTAATACTCCTTGGAGGTTAAAATCTTCTGTTGAAATTTACTTCTCTGCAATATATATGTGCACGTGGATGTCTGTGTATATGCATATGCATATGTATATATGTATATGATATAATGTATATATACAGATATACATTATGTATGTATGTATGTATGTATGTATGTATGTATGTATATCCCTCCTTCCTTTTCCTCTCTTCCTTCCTGTCTTTCTTACCTCTGCACATTCAAAACAAAATTTGAGGAGTATCTTTATGGACTCTAATTATGTTTAAACCTTTCTTATCATAAAAGTAATAAAAACATTATATATCATTAGTATGAAATGTTGAAGATTGTTTATGGTCTTACCACTTAGAAGTTTCCACTTTTGGCATCTTTTTGGTTTATTTATTTGTGTGTGTTGTGTGTGTTTTTGTGTGTGTCCCTTTCACTTTGGTAATTTCCTCTTAATGGGTAGCCTTGAAAATAACACTTCAAGTAAAGGTTTTACAATTATCTGTGGGGAAGTTGCTGGGGGCTATGTGCACATGACTGCAGAGGCCAGAAGATATGTGATCCCTGGGTCACATGAGGTTGTAAGCTTACTGTTGTGGGTGCTGGGAACTGAACTCAGGTCCTCTGTAAGAACAGTAAATGTTCTTGACCACTGAGCCATCTCTCTTACTTTCATAAATAGGGTTTATTCGTAATTCACATGTAATATTCCAGCAAGATATTTTCTATATCCTAACAAGTTAGTGCATTATTTTTAGTAACTGGATTATATCCCATTATATGAATACACGCAGTACAAACATTCCCCACGTGGTGAGCACTTAGCATTTTCCCAATTCGTTATTTTCATAAACATTTCCTTATGACTATATTTGCACATGACCCTTCGTGTAGACTCTTGATAAATTTTCTAGGGTGTGCATTTCTGGGAAAAGAATAATTTGACCAAACTCTTTATATATTTTTAGGTTCTATTTTCTAAGTACTGCCAAGTTATTCTCAACTGCTTAATAGATATCTGTAGTGTTTCTCTCCCTCCATCCCCTCTCTCCTCCTCTCCCTCTACTCTCTATCTCTCCTCTCCTCACAGGAAGGTTTTTTCTACGAGCACTGCCCTTTAAAAAACCCCTTGAAAGGTAAAATTGGTATCTTACTGCTTTAATTAGTATTTCTTTTGTGATCTGCAAACTTGAACGTCTTTCCTTCCGTGTGTTTTTCTTTATTCGTGTTTGTTAACAAAATGCATTTCTTCTTCACAATTGTACCTGGCCCTTTCATATTGCCTGCCTTGCGTGCCATGTGTTTTCACATTCAGACTTGTCACAAACATTTTTCTAAGATTTTTATACAACTAGAGTGATACTGCGGTGAAAATCCAAGAGAAATCATGAACTTATTTGTGCAATGGCCACCAGGTGGTGCCATTGGCTCAGCAGAGAATCATTGTCCTGGCAAGTAGGAGGCTATCAACTGAAACGTGGTCATGAGGTGGGCTAGGCCTTGAGAGCTCTTCACCTGCACAGAACGCCATTGGTCGGTTTGTAATTAACATGACAGTGATCATGAATGGCCCGATGCATTTGTGTGTGCTCTGGGACAGAAGGTCAGGGCCATTTCTGTTTTTGTTTAAAATAGGTAACAGCTGTATTTTACACAGTACACAGTTGCCTAATAAACTATACAGTTTCATTGTGTTTGTGTCACAAAAATCCATTTTAGACTATTTTTGTCATTCCAGAAAACAAAACACTTTTTCTTTGTCATCCCTGTCCTCTCTCCAGTCTCACTGTCCCCTTTCCCAATATCCCAAAAAACACTGACTAATCTCGATTCTGTCTACTGGCTTACTTGTCACAGTGATTTAATGTAAATGAAGCCTCCTATAAGTGTTCTTTGTGATGAGGATTCTGTTGCTTTAGGCTTACCAGTACTGCCCCACCGGACTTCCTGGCAGGAGACATGAGCACTTTCAGGTCTGCCTGAAACAGTGATCTTTCTATCTGATGGCTCTTCCCTGGTTAGCCGGGAATGCTGGGATGGAAGATTCCAGGGCCCCAGGCCTTCCAGGAGCTTGGGTTTGGTGCACTGGGCATCTATGGCTTGTTTGTTAGTAACTCTCATGACCCCACTGACAACTGAGCTGGCAGCAGTGGGGAGGTCAATCTGGAGAGAAAGAAAAACCAGGTTTTAAATGGAGTCATGAGAGAAACAGACCCTTTCCCTGTGACCTGCTGTGCCAGCGTCAGCTTCAGTCCCCCGTCCCTGAGCAGGCTGTAATGCTGCCTCCTATCAACTGGTCACCCTTGACTTAGCCTGACAACAGGACATATCTGAAGGCCATCAAAACTAAGGACATCGGCCTTACTTACTGTTCAGCTGGCAAGACTCTCAGCACAGCATAGCAGAAAGAATACTTAATCTAATGCCTGAAGCTCACCAGAAAATTCCACTGACTGGTGCCTGGGGCTGTTATGAATATCCAGTGAGAAGTGACACACTAAAGCAAACTGGCACATGAGACAGAATCAAGGGACAGGGTGGGACGTTTGGGAACTTCTGTCCACCCACCACATTTCATAGTAAATTGAGTCTGAAGCGGTGACGTTCTTTGCTGAAGGCCTGTGACAGCTGTTGATGGAAGGTCAATTGCGGATCTGGGAGTCACGCCTTTGCTTCCTCTTCTCTTCCTTTGCCCACCCTTTCCCAACTCCCTTCCTTGGGATCAAAAGAATCGGATCCAGTCACTTTAACCGATCTACTGGATCTGTAAATATTTGTGCTGAATGGGCATGAGTTAAAATAATGGCATCTGAAGAAACCATAGATGGCTTTAGGAACATCAGAGAGCAGTGTCAAGTTCAGCCAGGCCTGAGTCTTATGCAATTGGGAAACTCATGTTAAGAAAAACAATTCGAACTTGTATTTCAAAAGGGCTGGGATAGATGGCTCAGTAGTTAAGAACACTGACTGCTACTTCAGAGGATCAAGGTTGGATTCCCAGCATCCACATGGCACCTTCTAACTGTGTCTAACTACAGTTCCAGGGAACCCAGTGCCCTCTTCTGAACTCCACAGGCATCAAACGTGCACATAACCCATAGACATGCATGAAGTCAAAACACCCATTCATGTACAAATGGAAAATAACAATGATCACTGCAAGGCCTTTGAAGCAGCACATGCAGTGTGGGGCCTCGTTCAAGGTCCCTGTCAGTTTACCGATAGCACTTTGTAAAAATAGGATAGATCTTCTCATTATAGAAATGGCACTGAGAAGCATTGTATAACCCTCTACACTCATGAATGAGGACAATCCTAGAAACAGATGTGTACTGAACACTTGTTTCAGGTGAGGAACACCAAAGAGAGCAGCACGGTCAGGAAAGTGCTGTCTCACTCGGGATGTGTGTGGCACTGAAGCCAGGGTAGAGACCGAGGCTGGTGTCCTTCCCAGTTACCCTGTCTCAGTTTGTTCTCAGAGAATCTTTCCTAACCATTCTTCTTCCAAATCCTTTGTCCAAAGGGAAGTTAGATCAGCATGAATAAAGCCCTTTAGCATTGAGAGGTGAGAATATTCCCAAGATTTACATGAATTTTTGAAGTTCTGTGTCACTGGACAAAAAGTCCCTTAAATCCACATCACTGTCTTGAAGTGAACCAAAGGAAGATGCATGACCAGGGTTGGCCTTTCCTCAAAGTGTGCCTCATGTCCCTGAAATAATGGGACAAATGCACACCACAGTAATCTATGCCAACACCCACAAAATGTATTCTCATTCTGGAAAACAACACATTCATCCATTCTGTCTATTTAAACAATAACATCTGCATTAGACTTTTTCCCTTTGTTTTCCCCCTGTTTTCTGCCACTTCCCAAATGACACAACTTAGAAGTAGAGATACGTCCAGGCTCAGGAGAACTTGGATAGTTGGAGAAATGTTTTATTTGCTTCATTGATTTTTATCGTGGGGTCTAGGTTTGCTGAGTTTCTGTGATGAAGAGGACAGTCAGAGTTGTGGAGTGGAGCCCCACTTGGTAAACACTGCAGTGCCATTTTCCTCTCCTCAGAACGCCCTTGGATGGCAGGGAGGAGAACTGACAAGGGTCTGTGTGTCTAGCCATTGCAGATGCATCAGCTTGGAGGCCAGATTCAGTGTTCTTCGGAAGTGAGCACAGGGGAGCTCGAAAGTGACAGTGACTTCACAACACCTCCATGAAGCGCAACGAGGAGGGCTCCAGAGCCTGTGGTCTGAGGTGTGCATGTCCATTTCTGATGCCATAGCCAACCCCATTGCTTGGTGTATCACTCCCTGTTTTGAATCACAGGTTGTAGACATCTTCACGAGTGAGTAATTCTCAAACGTTTAACAAATCCATCCTAAGGGGAAAAAATGAACAATACAGGACAGCAGAAAGGTATTTGAAACATGGTTTTAATTAAGAGCATTTCCTGTTCAAAATCCTGTATGAGCCATTAAGAAAACATCTCAATAGACAAGCAGTAAAAGCCAATCCCAATAGAGATTTCGAATCTTATAATAATTGGTCGTGGGGAACGAGGCAAGACTATTCCTTAAAAAAACACTCACTTCAGGGGCCCGTGAAGTGACTCGGCAGGTAAAAGCACATTGCCGTGCAAGCCAGGAGACCGGAGTTTGATTCTCAAGACTCACATGAATTTGGAATAAGGAAACAGTCTCCACAGAGATGTTACAAACATACACACACTCATATGTCAATACTCACAGTAAAAATAAAATATCTAAAACCTCGACCACACCCCATATGATGCAAACACCCTGTGCAGCAGCCTGGTGTTTTCCAGTAGGCAAGACTATAAAAGATGCTCACAAGAACCAGAGTGGAACCGTCTGGATGCTGTCTCCCACGTAGATACTCTGTCCCGCTGCGGTGTGCCCACTGCCCAGGCACTCACTCAGTGCACCATTAGCTATTTCTTCATCCATACCCAAGTCCAAGGGAAACCAAAATGGACATGTAATAAACAAGTATTTTGTTGTTACTTATTTATAGGGAAGAAGACTAGGACTCAAAGGGTCGAGAGTGTTTGTCCAGAATTACATAAGGTTGTAAGTTGCACATGTCCTATGCATTGTAAGATGATGACCACAATTGAACTTTATTAACCATTTAATATTGGCAGGAATTCATGCCAGAAGCCTTAAGAAAAAAAATTTATCTCATCCAGATGCCATCCGGCAAATGCTGGTATTTTTAGTGTCTTCACTTTACACAAGAGGTCATACAGCCAGTTTGATGGAGCCAAGACTCAAACTCAGGCAGTCAGACTACAGAGGCTGTGCGTTTCAGAGCCTACAGCAGTGTGGCCTCCACACACATGGGTCACCAGCCCCCTATGGCAGGTGCCAGATGGGTCACGTGGATTGCCAGACTCCCTAAGTACAAACCACACAGAATATACTGAAGATAGTGTGGAAAGAGAATGTTAAACATCCCAACGACCGTTTATATCAACAGTATGTTGAAATAACAACAATTTGGATAGACTGAAATAGAGTAAAGTGAATTTATTTAGTTTCGCCTGCTTCTTTTTGCTTTCTGAAATGAAGCTATCAAACAATTTTCAATTATGCATAAGGTTTACATTATATTGCCATCAGGGGTGTTTCGGTATACTAGTCCAAAACTATATATAGAGACTGAAACTTATCCAGACAGGGGTCGATGCTCCTTCGTAACCTAGTTAACCTTTTGGTTAGGATGGTGGATTAGGAAGCTCCTAAGTGTAAGTCTCCTGTGATTTATAAACTTGAATCCCCATTATTATCACGCGTTGGTAAAAGAGAAATCAAAAGGATCAGATAAGTGATGTTTCCCTTGTCTCTAAGGAGAGCGCTCCTTGCTGACTCTGTCCTGCCTGCCATCATCCCTCTTCTGGTCTCCATAGCTTGAATTGTCATACTCCCCACTTACCTTTGTGATACCTTTCACATGTGTTTCCTGTCACATGCCTTTGGACCCCAGTGCCATCTGTAGTATCTGACATATAGTTGACAAATGACAAAAAGCCAGTCCTTTTGCTTGTGTGGTTGTTGTTGCTGTTGTTCCTGCTGCTGTCGTTTTATACCTAACGACAGTTACCAGGCAGAGATTATGTGGGTACAAAAAGAAGAAGCTGAGAATGTTTGTGGAGATGGGAAAGCCACAAGCAGAGAGACATCAATAAAACTTGGTAGAGGATTTATTTTAAGCCCCCGTCCCCCACAGCACACGCATCACATGCTCTCCCTACTCCCCTCCTCGGGACAGACTGTTTTGTAAAATGGTGATAGCTGGTAAAAGTCAGAAATAGAAAAGAATGTTCTGTTTGTCCAAAATAAATGTTGGTGTTAGCAATTTACAAAGGATACTTACTTTTCTGCGGCAGCTTTGGGTGGAGAGAGGAAACAAGAGATTGCTAATTAATGTGGTTACTCTTTGGTAAGGTCGAGTACTCTGCCGTGACTTGAAGACCTTCTTTGACCCAAACTAGGGCCCTTGTCTTATACTGAGGACAAGGGCTGAGGGTCAGGGATGGACGCTGATATTTGGAGTGATTATTTCTCCACTCTGTGTACCCATGTGTATGCTAGTATGGGCTTTATACCCCAAGGGTAGCTGGCAGATGAGACTGTGGCCTGGTATAACAGAACTGGGGCCTGTGCCCTCTCATGTCCACTCTATGTTTTTACTGTTTACTCTATGTTTTGACCATGTGCTCCTGCGGCCTGTTTCCCTTAGGTCCCGGATAACTGGAAAGCGGACCCTGGGTAGACACCACTGAAGAACTTTGGGTCTGGGGCAGAGGGTCACCCACTTACCTGGAGCCCTGTGTCCACCCACCCTCATCATTCCCTTTTCCTGTGGCTTCTGTGGCTCTTTATTTGTTGAAGTTTTAACCTTCTCCTCAGAGTGTGATCCTCTCTGATTAGGAGTTTCTGAACTGTTTCCCAGGACCTAGTTTGGCCTCTGCCCCTGCTTACCTTGCTTTCTGACTATCTACCATTCTCAAATTGGCTTTGTACACTACTCTCCATACACAAGACCGTGTCACAACTTCAACTGATCCATTAGCTGTAAACCAGGGGGCTTGGAGGTCCTGTTGGTCTATCAGTGCTCCGAGATCAAACTGCCTTAGAGGTCTTTTAAGATATGGATATGTTACATGACGGGTTACAGTTGAATCACTGCTCCTTATTGTGAGATGGTGCATAGGCCTGGGGGACAAAACAGCTTTGGGGAAAGGATGTTGTGATGAGTGCAGCTTCAGAAAGCAAAGTGCAACGCAGGTAGAAGCGGATGCTGGACCACTGGCGTTAACACGGTCTCTTTCCTAATGTTTCCTGTGTCCTCACCTAACCCCAACCACTCCACAAGCCATGTGCCACTTTATTTTCAAGTACTGCTGATATGTTAACATGGCTTCCACTCTGGTGGGCCATATAATTTCACACGGAATCAGAATTAAAGTTTTTAAAGCATCAAAAATGGGCCTTTTTTTTAAATCTCAGTATAAAAGTGTGCTTGGCCTCTATATAATTCAATGAGTTGATCCTTTATTTCAGACAGCAAATAAAAGTGATATGAAGAAGGTATAAGCACTTCGGCAAATTACTTACTCAGAATGGCTTTTCTCAAACCTGTCAGATCTTAAGTCTCCTAGAAATTGTCTCATGTCCTTATTATTCTGTTTAATTCTTTGCATTTTGTATGTACGGAGAGAGAGAGAGGCAAGTCTCACGATGGCTTCACGAAAATTAAATTCTTAGAGTAAAATTTGAACTTTGGCAATTGAGTAAACAGCCAAAACAAACATTTTCTTCTTTTGAAAAGCAAGCAGTGTCTAAGCAAAATACCTTAAAAGTGAACTAAAAAGCTTTCCTAAAATAAACAGCTTTGCCCGGGATCCTAAATTGGGACCACATGGAGATGTGGAGCCTATGAATGCAGTGTCCCTGTACCACAGCTCTGCCTTTGCTGCTCGCGTGCTCGAGTAGCTCTTGCAGCCTCTGGTCTCGAAGGAGCCCTAGGGTTTTAGATCCTAGCAAGAGGAGGAGAAGACAGAAGAAAGAAGAGGAATGAAAGCAAATGCCTTTCAATCCAAAGCATCTGAATAACCAGTTTCACTCCTGGATCTGCCAGACTCACCCAGTGCAGATCTCTCTATGCTGGCTTGTGGAGCTGATCCTGTGAAAGGCCAGGTGAAAACCTGGGGGCGGGGTTCAAGAAGAGTAAGCAAACCGCCTAGGCCAGCCCCCGCCCCGTGGCAAAGCGAAGAGAAGCCAAGAGGGCAGAGATAAAATCATTCCTTGGTTTTCCCCATTTACTAAGTGCTCTGTGCTTTGGGGTCACATGTCATGAGTAAGGAATGTAGTTGTTGCAATATAAGCCTTGTCTATTTTAAACATCCTTCATTATAGGAGACGGACTCCGCACCATCCATGTTGAAGAGTGAAGGGTGAAATGCTTATTTCCTCGTGCTGGAAGCACGTCTGTCTTCCACCATGTTCTCATGGTCTGCCGTATCAAGTGGGCAGTTACATCAGATGCTCGTCCACGACATCTTTTGTCCCATTTAAGTAGATGTTCCTTGAGAGTGGTGGTGTGAGTGGGTTTGGGAAAGACTGCTCTGAGATCAAAGAGAAAAATGAGCTTAGTATATATTTAACTAGTTTTAACTGGTAGGGGCTTATAGATATTATCAAATATGTGTCAATTGTTTTGCACATTCGCTTAAAACCTCAAATGCAGGACTGTGGTCTTTGGAATGAAAGACATGTAGGATATTGATTGTGGCTCTGTGAGTTGCGCTGTTAGGAAAGAGCTGCATAGTGAAACAAGCACCTGATATGTGTTGAGTGCTTAGTAGTGTCCAGGCACTAAGGTGGGCGTTTTGTGTAGTACACAGTGTCTGGTTTGATTCCCCTACACACATCTCATTCCTGCGTTAGACCGGAGGAATCTCAGACCCAACTGGGAGATTAAGGAATGGCACGCCATGGTAGCAGGTGTGCTTGAATCCAGTCCCAAACATCAGGAATCGATAATGGTTCTTCCTATAACAGGAGTTCTGTTGTCTATGACTCCCTAGCTAAAGAAAATAGTGGCTTTTCATAAATATGCCTGACTGCTAGACCATTTGTTTCTCAGAAGAAATCATGGTGTGTGGTGTGTGTGTGTGTGTGTGTGTGTGTGTATGTGTGGTGTGTGTGTGTATGTGTGTGGTGTGTGTGTGTGTATGTGTGTGTGTATGTGTGTGGTGTGTGTGTGTGTGTGTGTGTGTGTGTGTGTGTGTGTGTGTGTCTATCATGTCAGGGACAAAATCCCGAAACGCTCAGAGCAAAGGAGACTGAGTGAACCCCTCAGAGTTCAACCCCTCAAACACAGCTCTTCCCAGGGCCCTAGTGCTTCCTATGCTCCCTAATGCTACACATGGACTGTGTCCAGCCTCCTCCTCACTTTCCACCCCTGCTCTGTGGCTTTTAAAACGAGGACTCAGATGCCTCTGTTACTTCACTTCTCTCCGTCTTGCCTGCAGGATGAGAGCCTCTGTTTCTTTCCTCACTTCATTTCGAATTTCTATAGATAAAGTCTCTCTTGCACCTCAGCTTTCTCTGAAGTGTCTGAAGGGAGTGGGGTTGGGGCAAGAACAAGAAGATGAAGCCAGGCCCCCTTTAGAACAGTTTTGTGGCTGCTCTACTCTCCTAGACGGTGATTGACAAAAGAAAGCGGGTGGTGGCTTCCTAAGTGATGGATGGAGACACTGGAGGAACCCAAGATGGGACTGAAGTGTATTTTTAGTGTCTGCAGCTTGTGGCAACATAAGTGAAAACTGCTGGATCCCTTCCCTTCCACTGAATGGCTTGTATTGAAGAGTCTATGCCCTCTCCCTGCCAGACTTTCCTCACGAACTCCCCTTTTATGAGTTGGGTGACTAGCTCCTTGGCACCAGGCTGCCCCGCCACAATTCTCCTTTATTGCTTAGCATTGATGCCCAACCTCATGGCTCCACAGACAGCCTCAGCATGGGGCGAGGGGCACTGATGGAGCTCTGCTGGCTGCAAGCTTGTCAGGGTGTTACCAAATTGTGAGGCAAAGTCTGCTGGGCAGGGATCCGTCTGGACACACTGAGTCTTCTGGCATGAGGCGGCAATCAGACACGAAGGAACTTCAGGAGTGAGGACAGAGGCTGGCTTCCCATCTCAGAGTGTTTCTGCTGGTACCTTGCCTCCACAGTGGGAAGCCAAACCCCTGGTCACTGATGTATTTGACCCTCCTCCCCTGAGGCTAGATAGAAACTACCAACGATACCAGTTATCCTGACAGGTCATTCTGCCACTGCTGCACCAGAACTGAAGCTAATCTTAGCAGGAAAAAAAAAGGAAAGCCACTGAAGAGAGTGTTCGTGGGCTGCACCAGGCCCTATGGCATGCTTCTGATGTCTTTCAGAGTAGAAACCATGTTGGCAGAGTACCCATATTCCAGAATTTTCTTACGAGAAGTAACCCTTGTCCTAAGGACCTCACTAGAGCTCCACAGGGTAGAAAAGTGCTTTGAAGCTGTTGAATCATGTGTGACCCAAACATGGGAGAGTGATGAGGGAAAGAGAGGAGACCAGGCCCTGTCTTTAGTTGTTCCTGTTTCTGACCACCATTGGTCTCTACGATGATGGTTCCATATGGTTGTGTCTTGGTGTGATGAGATAAGCTCTCTAAAAGACATCACCACGTCCAGGGAACTTTACCAGCAAGGGACATGCTTTACTGGCAATTCTATAGGACTCGTTGGAATGAGAAGTGGGGCCAGAAGGGCTTTCCTGTGAAAACGAGAGAGTGCCTCTCTACCCAGAGTACAGCTTGAAATCAAAAGATGTCACCACAACTGCAGTTCCCTTAGTTCCAAACCTCGAGTGACTTTGCAAACACTTTCCCATAGCCACAATGGGAACACTAAATTCCAGGAAGCAGGAGTAACACCCTAGGGTGCTCTCAGAGCTAACTTAATCTTACTTTATTCACTGTTCTAAAACATGTGGCTGTCATATTTTAAGTTTTGCCACTGAAAACCCATTGACAAGAGCATTAGCCTGGGAGACGGAGATACACAAACTTAGGCCCCACCTCTTTGTCTACTGCATGAAAATCTGCATTTGACCAAACACCTGAGTGCAGCCCTGGTAAGGAAAAGCAGGGACAGGGGCTTTAATGCCCAAGCTCACTTTAATTTTAATCATGTAATCACTATAAAAGGGTGTGATATGGCTGGAATTAACAGCTTCCAAGAAGGGATGAAACAAGGACTTAAAAAACCAGCTGGGACTATTTAACAGAGTTTTCTTGCGTCCTTTAGAGTAGAGAACACCATGTGGCTCTGTAGTCATTGATGTCAACAGTGATAATCCAAGATTATTATAAAGAAGCCAAACCACATTCTCAAGGTAAGATTTAGATGTCCAACGTTTTCTTTGAATGATTAGAAAAAATGATTGTCGACCTTAATACGGATGTTTCAGTCATCTGGATACTGTGGGGAGATTCATCTTCTCTAACAAAGAGAGATGCAACACCACAGTTGGAAGCCTCACTTGGGATTTGGCTCATGGAGACTCAGATGACTTTAGAATACTGTGTAATACTATAGATTTACCCTATAAAAAGCTTGGAATTCATTCAATGCACCAGAAAGCCCATACCCAATCAAGGCTAGATAAAATTTAGGGATTTATTGGTATTTAGTTTTTATAACTTCACTTTTTGCATACTGATACCTAGCCAAAATCATTTAAATGGTAACATTCTGTTAGCTCCTTGGCACCAGGCTTCCCCACCACAATTCTCCTCTATTGCTTAGCCCTGATGCCCAGCCTCATGGCTCCACAGACAGCCTCAGCATGGGGGGAGACACCATGGCCATAGCAACTCTTACAGAAGAAAACATTTAATTGGGGATGGCTTACAGTTTCAGAGGTTCAGTCCAGTATCGCCATGGAGGGAAGCAGGCAGACATGGTGTTGGAGACATAGTTGGGAGTTCTACATCCAGATGCAGACATCAGGAAAAGAGCGCCACTGAGTCTGGCTTGGGGTTTTGAAAACTTCAAAACCCACCTCCAGGGACATGCTTTCTTTAGCAATGCTACACCTCCTAATCTATTCAAATAATGCCACTCCCTGGTGACCAAGAATTTGAGTCTCAATCCATGAGCCTATTGGGGGGCCTTTCTATTCAAACTACCACACCCTCCAATGCTCAATCTTGATAGATTTTAGATATTTTGTCTAAGTGTTGATATATAGAATATGTTTAATAGAGATTTTAAGTTGATTGAATAATGACTTTTAAATACATTTGGCTGATGTGAGTTAAGGAGGCTGAGGTAAGTGGACCAAGCAGAAACTACAGTATCACAGCATGTTGGCTAGTATAGCATGTGATGTAACAGACCTATTCTAAACAATATAATGAATCAGAAAGGTAACATTTGGTTGCATACGCCACTATTTTCTAGATGTGCACAGGTCAGCATCTTTGACATCTACGAGGCCCCTACAGTACCTGCCTCAGTGCGTGCATCTGGACTCAATGTCATTAAGTATGATTTGAAAAGAGTTTGTGTTTTAACATATCTACCTAGTTGTAAACATCTGCTGCTACCTAACAAGTGCTACATTCATTTAAATGGCACCGTGCACAGAGGTAAATAGAGCTCTGGCAGGCTTTCCATAAGGGAAACTGTGTTTGCTTCCTTCATTAATTACTAATGGAGCATTAAAACATGCACTCCCTCTGAGCCAAGTTGGCTAATTCCTGGCGCTTAATTCCAGGGTGCTTTCAAAAGCAGAGACATGTATTGACACACCAGAGAGCATGCCCTGTAACAGGCATGCGGGTGACTACACTGCCAAGATCATACTAAGCTCCAAGTGTACCAGTACCAAATGCACTGATCCATTGGTTTAACCTTTGCAGTTGGAGGTTAATTTGGAAAAATAAGCATATATCCCCAGAGCACTTCTGAGAGCAGCTACTACCGTGTGACTTGGATAACTACTAAGATCCAGAATGGTTAAAAATAAAGGCAGACCAAATTCTGCCTCTCAGTGGAATGAGAGTAGCGAGCTAAGAACAGAATTACAAACCAAAGCATGATTTACAAATTAATTTCGACAGTCAATTACCAGCAGAATTAAAATGAAGAATTTATTCCCTCGGACACATCAACTAACACAGCATCGGAGTGATGACATGAAAACAATAAGAGACTGACCAGTATATATTAGTCATAGTAGATCTTTAACATGTAGCACTGTATATTTAGCATATATTTTAATATAGATTATGATAAAATATGAATAAGAATATGAAAGAAGATCATAATATTGAATATTGGCTATATTTGCTTATAAGTCACACAAAATACCTTATTTTAGATGTTTTCGTAGTTATAGTGGTCCACAATAGAAATACTTTTCTTTTCTTTTTTCTTTTTTTTTCTTTTTGATCTGTCTGTTTTCAAGACAGAATTTCTCTATGTAGGCTGTCCTGGAACTCACTGTATTCAACAAGTTGATCTCAGATTCAAATATCTGTCTGCCTCTGCCTCCCAAACACTGAGATTAAAAGCGTGTACTACTAGTGCCCCACAAAAGTGTTTAAAGTTTTACTGTATACATGTGGGTGTTCTGCCTGCATGTATGTTTGTATGCAATGCACATGCAGTGCCTATAGAAGTGAGAAGAGGGTTTTAGATACTCTAGTACTGGAGTTACAAATGGTTGTGAGCCATTGTGCGGGTGCTGATAATCGAACCAGGGTCCTCTGGAAGAGCTATCTTAACCATTGAGCCATTTCTCCATCCCCAAACATTTTTTCAAATATATAAATTCTGTAGATATCCACTTGAATTGCAGAGAAATGATATACAATATAGGCATAAACAAAGTAATGCTGCATGTTGGTGATGTCTGGATTTGAACTTTAATCAAACATAACAGAGACAGTGATGGAAAAACACCTCAGAAAGATACCAAGCTATCCCCATGACGATCCTGCTTGGAGATATTTACAGCCCCAAAGAAAACAATGTGCCTATCCAAAGAAGAACAGGTTTGGCCAAAAAGACTAAACCAATGAAGTCACAGAGGACAAGATAGCTTTGTCTGTTGGACTTAGGTAAAGTGGCCAGATGAGAAGGTCATGCTTCTCATGGACATGGAAGGATGAGGCCGTATTCCCCAGATTTGACTGTAGTTTCATATGCAACAATTAATTCTTTGATTTAGAATAGAGCACCCCCCACATGGACATCTATGAGCACCCATTGTAAATTAATGCAGCTATGAGGGAAGAACACCAGTTGCCCAGTAGAGTTGAAAAGTATAAAGTCTTCCTAAGAAAGGGTTTGGAAAAAGGAAGCTTCTTGACCTTGTAAAATGTTGGTGGTACGAGTGAAGTTGTACATGGTAGGTGTAGGTACACAGTAGGTGTAGGTACAGTGAAACATGGTATGCATGGGAACTTCTGATTCATGCATGGCATTCACGCATGCCAGGCAGATTGGATGACAGCTTATCTATTTTAAGTACAGTAAAATAAATCATGGATTCAAGGGTTGATTTTTTTTTTAAAGCAAACTAAAGGAAATATCCAAATGTTGATCGTAAGTCTGAAGAGGCAATGGTTTTACAAGTCTAGACAGATAAAAAGAGATCGCAAAGGAGAGTTAAAAACAACACGGACTATGCAAATATTAAAAACTTATGCTAGCAGAATATTCTAATAGCAACCAGAATGCAAAGTCGGACAATGTTGGGAAATGTTTGTAGAGAATGTGACAGACGAAGGCCTGATATCTTTATTAAATGAAATGTTTGTACAAATTGATAAGAGAAACATTGTAATTCTAGAAGCATAAACAGACAAGTCATGAAAGGAAAAGAAAACCAGTAAACAAACATATGGAAGATTATTTGATTGATTTGGCAGTCAAATCTATTTAAATGAACAAGAAAAATATGAAATTTTATTTTTATGAAACCCAATGCTAGCGAGGACGTTGTAAAAGTGGTGCTTTCATGTTTTAGTGATATTTAAATTAGTACCCCCTTTTTGGAAAACACTTGGCAGTACAATATCATGAGCCGTAAAAATGTTTATAGCCTTTGACCTAGTAATTTGACTTGCTTCTGGGAACTTCTCCTGAAGAAAATTAATCCAAAATATGGAAGAAATTAAAGACCTAAAATAAACTGGGAAATGCTAAGTGTCTCACAATAGAGAATAGTTAATGTGTCATGGTACACTGATTGGATGTAAAACAACGTTATCCCTCTTAAGTACCGAAATGGAGCACAGGCAGACAAATGGAAAGGTTCTTGTGATTTAATATGATATAAAGTCATATGGTATCTACATTTTTGTGTGTAGATGTGTACATGAGTGTGGGTACCCACTAACGCCTCAGGCAGTTGACACTGCTGATTGTGGGGGCTGAGAACCAAACTTGGGTGCTCTAGAAGAACAGCAGGTGATTATTCCAGACCCTGTAAAGATTTATGCAGAAAAATAATACCCAGAAGAGAACAGTTGGAACAGTCAAATTTTGAGTTCTTAAGCTGATGTTAGTGAGTTTTTTCTTTAATCCCCCCACCCCCGTTATATTCCTTCCTTCTATTAGACCTCTGTGTCTGTTGCTCCCTGTGTGTCCCTCATTCCCACCTGAGTCCATACCCAATTTCCAGAGTCCTTCTCACCTACATGAGCATTCAGAGTCCTGCTGACCTTTGTGAGCATCCAGAAACACAGTTCTATCCATGGACCTGTCTCATCTCCAAGTTCCATAATGGCGTCTTAGCATTTCTATGCATGCCATACACAGTTCGCATTCTAAGGAAATGACTGATGCACAGTGTGTGTCCATCTCTGCAGTTAAAAGTCCAAACCCCAAGAAGGCAGGACCTGTTTCCTATGCTTCCCTTGCTTACTGAGTGAGCACAGTGCTTTGTCTGCTGAGTAGATGCCAATTTAAAGATGCTTCCTCCCATGCTGCAGGGGGAGCTCACGAGGGTCTTCAGCATCTGGGTCCTTTCGGCAACATCCCCAACATCGTGGCAGAGTTGACTGGCGACAATATTCCTAAGGACTTCAGTGAGGACCAAGGCTACCCAGACCCTCCAAATCCCTGTCCTCTTGGGAAAACTGGTAAGGAACGTGGCCTTGGGTTATAATGAGAGGTAATTGGAA
This sequence comes from Rattus norvegicus, assembly GCF_021556685.1. Taxonomy (NCBI): domain Eukaryota; kingdom Metazoa; phylum Chordata; class Mammalia; order Rodentia; family Muridae; genus Rattus; species Rattus norvegicus. The sequence goes on along the minus strand of NC_141536.1, from coordinate 100,027,035 downwards.
ATTCTGACCCCAGCTACAGTGTGAGCGCTCTCTGAAGAATGTTCCTCTTTTTATTAGGGTGAGGCCTCTCTCTTCCCTGAAGCACAGAGCTCCCATGTTGGGTGGAGCAACATGGGACTTGGATATGACCAAGCCAGTATGGAGAGGCTGGCCCTGGATGACAGGAAATCTTGAGTCACTGGCTGGCATCAAACCCATCAGTCACCTTTGACTTGCTTGTAGGGTTTTGGATGGGAAGAGTGATAGACTAGCTCAGAGTGTGGGAGTCTGGAAAAGTTGATAAGATAGCACAGAGGTTCTTAAAGTGAGGTCCCTGAGCCAGCAGCAGCAGCGTAGCCTGGAACGTAACATAAACTCAACATGCGGATCCTTACACTGAATCAGACTTACTGAATCAGAAATGTTATACCTGGGTCCCAGCCATCTGTGTAGTGAGCAGCCCAGGAGCACACTGAAGTCTGAAATCTTCTATGAGAAAACAAAGGAAAGAGACCCAGAGCTCGAGCCAAGAGATCTGATTTCTAGGGTTAATGGTGCAGTATGATTTCACTTCTTTAGGCTTGTGTCTCGTCATCTATAAAAATACAACACACTCAATGCCTGAAAGAAATGTACAATGTGAGTTGCAGGTTTTTCTGAGCAAGACCTGTGGTGACATAGTACTTTGTATGTCCTTGACTCTGGGAGCAGAAAGCAGAGTAAACTGACAGAGGTAGATGAGATCCCAGTGCTAGACTCGGCCTCAGATTCTGCTTTTGCCTTTACTATCATTCTATGAAGCTAACATACTTACTCCACACTGCTTTTGTGCCTTAACAGGCAATCTAAGAAAAAAGAATCACTTGCTAAATTTAGCTACTGTTAGGGAGGACTTTTGAGACCACCTTATCATGCATGATGCAGCACAGCACAGTTGAATGGTCCAAGAATGGACCCTTGACTTGCCTCTGCCCTGGCATGCTCTCATCTGAATCATCACCCTGTGCAGATCAGTGAAGCTCCTCGATCTGACATGGCCACAGGGTTAGAAAGTTACTTTTAGAACATGTTTTCAGTCCCCTAAAATCTCAGGCATCTCAGACGGGCTTCATCTCCACAGCTTGATCTCAGTCCACTTAAAGGTACTTGAGAAATTATCACCAAAATGTTGCAAAGATGCTGCATTTGGACCACTTTGCTTGCTATCCCTCTCCCACATAATGAAGGCATTAGAAATAGCTCAGTGTGAAGTGGGGAGTCACAATGGGAGTCGTTTGGAAGACCAATAACTTCTGCACTAGCCCCCTGGGGCTCAGGACTGCCATACTGCATTCTAAAGACTTTAGTTTAGTCCTAAGAGCTAGACAGCCCTGCTAGTTGCAAATAGATCTCTCATTCTTGACTTTGACAGGTCATTATCCCTTTGTAATACACAGCGCCAAGACCTTTGAATTGGGGACCTTCTTTCCTATCCCAATCTTGTACAAATACTTGCATCCTTTGTTTCCCCCCTCTGATTTTCCACCTCATTTTATGATGCTGGGACTTGAACCTAGGCTCTCACATATGCTAAGCTGGAACTCAACCACTGAGATGCATGTCCTGCCCCTATTTCTCCCCTTTTAAAAAATGTCGTCTAAAATACATCGAAGCAGGAAGTATTCAAAACTCACTTTTAGGGGATCATACCTAGCGATTATAGATCTTATAGAAAAACAGAAGCTAGGAAAGATAACCTACCTTTTTCGGTTGAATGGAAAACATGATGCATACTTCAGTGAGCCACCACAGTTGGGCACCATGGCTTATTTCTGTAATCCTAGCCCTCCCTCAGAAGCCATTGACAAGAGGATTATGAGTTTGAGCACAGTCTGAACTACAGAGCAGGCTCTTGGTGAGAGCAATCAAAACAAAAGCAAAACTAAACAACAACAACAACAACAACAAAACAGATATCTTGGAATAAACTTTCATTTAAAGGGAGGTGGCAGAGATGGGCCTTAAACATACTGTAAACTTACCATGTACCAAAGGTATCATGCATGGACATTTTCCTCTCTTAGGGCAAATATCTGATTTACCTAGTTAAATAGGTAAATAAACAGAAATGGAGAAGCTGGGTTAACTTTAAGAAGCTAAACTTATGGTATAGTCCTTTGTGTTCTGAGATTTGATTCTTAAGTTTTGATCTGTCTCCCTGCTGCTGTAATACACAACACCCAGACCTGTCTAAAGATACTGGAATGGTTCCTAAAGACAGCATTCAAGAGAAAGAGAGACTCATGGATGGAAACATATTGCTTAAGGAAACACTTGATGGTGAAGCAAATGAAACATTCTAGAGTAGTGGTTCTTACATTCTAGTAGTAGTAGTCTGGGAAGACTGGCAGTCTTCCCAATGCTGTGACCCTGTTGTGCTGACCCCTAACAATTATTTTCATTGCTGCTTCATAACTGCAGTTTTGTTCTGTTATAAATTGTAATATAAAAATTCGTGTTTTCCGATGGTCTTAGGTGACCCTTATGAAAGGGTCATTGAGCCTCAAAGGGGTTGTGACCCACAGGTTGAGAACTACTGGTCTTGTGGTTCTTCACAATAGAAACTTGAGTTTTACTTATATGCAGTCCTATCACAGGGAGGTGAGGGAATGACAGAGGTACATTGTTTTGCTGTCTTCACTTTGATGCCCCCAGTTGCCCTGGCTGGCAGTACCCCATACTGGCAGATGGGGTAGAGTTGGGGAAGTGGATCATAATAAAAAAGTTTTGGGGACAGGCCTGAAGGTGGACTACATAACTTCTGCCTACATGATATTGGCTCAGTCAGGCATATGATTCCACATTATCAGAAAGAACGGCTGAGAAATCAGCTTTGCTATGTGCCAAGGAGAAAAGGGAAGTAGGTTTGAAGTACACCTGATAGGTCTTTGCTCCTGAAGCAGTCTCATCCACCAGGGGGGATTGAATCCAGAGGAAATGTGACTTAGAGTATCTGATATGAACAGACTATGACCCTTGTGTGCCCAGATGTGTTTGATAGGTTATCATTTAGAATAACAACAGATGCTATGACCATTTCTTAAAAACCTTTGTCTACAGCAGATGACGGATGTCTAGAAAACGCCCCTGACACTGCAGAGTTCAGCCGAGAATTCCAGTTAGACCAGCACCTTTTTGATCCAGAACATGACTACCCAGGTTTGGGCAAGTGGGTAAGTCCATTTTCAGCGGCTGGTAGAGTTTTCACTCAGGTCTGTGGGAATAGTAATGCCAGAGTTAAACAGCATGCATGGAGAGAAGGAAGATTGCTTAGGAGTTGATTCCTCAGAAATCTCCAGTGAGGGGAACTCTATGCAGTTATTATTCCAGACTAAACTCATGCATCTATACAGCAGGATACTGGTCCCATCGAAAGAGACAGCAAATATAGACCATACGCTCTCTAGAGACTTCTATTCCATTCTATTCCACAGACCGAGACATAGTATTCTCATGTCTCACTAGTGCTTCAGGCACTCCACGGAAAGGAAAAGACTTTTTCAAAAGAAAAGATACTGAGAAAGTTGCAGAGTTGATCTCTAGACTAAGGGAAATGGACGGTCCATGTATATCTCTGCAGAATCAAGGAAATGAAGACATCCAGACTTGTAAAAAGACACGCATAAGTCTGCTTTGTGGAAAGAGGGACAATCTCCAGATGCGTGGCAGCGAGCTTGCTGTTGGTCGCATGCAACTATGAGTAGCTGTCAATGAAGGGTGTTGTTTTATAAGCACTTGGAAAGCAGAATCATGCCACTTGGCACTGGTGTGCTAAAAACAAGTTTTGTCGATCTCCTCCTATTATTCCGCTGCCAGCATTATGTATGCCAGCTTAATGAGGGAAATGAAGTAGGCATGGTGCACTTGGATCTCATCTAAGTATTTGACAAGATCTTTTATGATCATTTGGAAGAGGTGAAGATACCCAGCCAAGTCAACAGAATGCCACCAAAAGACAGCTTGTTAGAGAATCTGTGTCAGGACGGGAGGGAGATGGTGCAGGGAACCCTGCATGTTTGAATGCTACCCCACTCCACGTGTGTATCAATGTTTGTAATAGAAGTACAGATCACACACTTCTCAGATTCTCAGTGGATGACACAAAGTTGGAAGGGAGAGCTCTGGATGACAGAGCCGGGATTCAAGATCACCACAGGCTGGAACACCGAGCCAAGGAGGATTACAATTGAATGGGAATGTGTCTAGGTGCCTGTGGTCGGGCCTATGTAAGCCAACGATGAAGTCATGTGAGAGAAAACCGGGAAACACTGAACGGTGTTAATTCACAGATGAGAGTCGACGGTCAATGCATCTGTGGGATGAGTGAATGGGGAGGGTTCCCTTCAAAGACAGTCCAGGCAACCTCAGCCCCTCAGCATCACCAGTCCCTTCTAGGTCAGTGCTAATTGCAGTCTTGGTTGTTGTGTTACATTACACATTGAAATTGTGAAGCTACACTTTCCCTTTCCTTCTGCATTGCTTTGGAGAAGAAAAATTATCCTAGATAACCACTTTCGTTTTTTCTAGCATCTTTCTTCACATTTTCCTAAGTCAGTTCAGTTCCCTTCGCCTTCAAAATACATTTCCAAATTAAGGCAGGAAAGCAACACACTTGAGTTAACCTTTCATCTCCAATTTGTATCCCTCCCCATCTTCCTCTCCCTCTTTATCCCCCAGCTCTCTTTCTCTCATTAATTCTCACTTTCTCTTCCCTCCCCCCTACATAGTCCTATTAGAGAAGACTGTTTCGTCAAATTCTTTTCAAACCTCCTCTTGGCAGAGTTTTAAACAAAAACGAAAAAAAATCTTGAGTGTTATGAAAATCTCCTATAAAATGTATCTCAATGGGATAGTAAGAGGTAAAATAGAGGGGAGACTGAAGACCAAAGAAAATGGAGAAAGAAATCACGTAATTATACTTACGCTGATCCTGTATATAGTGATGAAGATAAGAATTGGTACCGTTTCAGAGGGAATCATCTAATAGAATGGTTATACACTGGAGAGAGAGAGAGAGAGAGAGAGAGAGAGAGAGAGAGAGAGAGAGAGAGAGAGAGAGACAGAGAGAGACAGAGAGAGACAGAGAGAGATAGACAGAGACAGAGATAGACAGAGACAGAGAGACTGACAGAGACAGAAAGGTACAGAGAAACATACATACATACATACATACATACAGACAGACAGACAGACAGAGAGACAGAGGCAGACAGGCAGATAGACAAGGACAGAGAGACAGAGAAAGACAGAGAGAAAGAATCTATATGAAAGTTTATATACATAAACTCTTCCTATGAGGAATTTTAAAAGGAGAGGAGATACATCATGCATTTATGTGCCAGCTTAAAGGAGGAAGGAAAAGAAAGGAAAGAGAAGAAAATTAAGAGTAATGCTGGGGAAAGACCCACAATAGATGGGCAAGGTCTTGCTAAACAGTGGCAAGGACCAAGTTCAGAAGGATGCGAACAGGTTCTGAGCCCACTTTATTTTAGATACTGTGCTAGGTGCTTGGTCTCCAGGACTCATCAAGTGGCCTTGGGTTTTCAACAGTTTTACAGTCTTGAAATGAAAAGCATGAAGCTATAATAAGCCCAAATTTGCGTGGATGCAGTGCCCTTCTGATGGTACAGTGAAGGCTGGGTCCTGAAGCTAGGAAAGATGGAATCCAAAGGCAGAGGAAGATGTGAGGCCAGTGGGCCTGATTGTGACTTAACCACAGAGGAAGCTGAGGCTCTATGGAGAATCCAGCTGAAGTCTTAGGGGACAGGGCACAGTTGAGTAGAAGGCTGGATCTGAGACCAAGAAGAAAGGAAGTGGAGGAAATGTCTGAGTGTGGGCAGAGCCCATCTGGGGTTGTGATGGGGTGGAAGAGGTGCTAACTTCTTTTCCCAATATTTTATTATTTTGTTTGTTTGTAGGCATGGCCTTTCTACACAGTCCTGGCTGTCCTAGAACTCACTCTGTAGACCAGGCTAGCCTCAATCTCCACTCACAGAGCTCCCACTGCCTCTGTCTCAGGAGTGCTGCGATTACAGCTGCACAGCAACTACACCCTCTTCTTCAAAAGCTCTCTATCTCTCACCAAATCCCACTTGCATCCCCCTTTGAAACACTTTCCTCTCCCTCCCCTCTCCCTCCCCTCTCCTTCCCCTCTCCCTCCCCTCTCCCTCCCCTCTCCCTTCTCCTTGGGCTTCTCTCAGTCACCCAGATTCATTGTCTGCCTCAGAGCCAAGACTAGAATTTAAGACCAAGAATAAAAAGGGCTATCACATATCAATGGCAAAGGAATGACATTTATGCCTCTTATCAGCTCTAATGATGTGTTTGTTTAAACTTCAGTTTCCTTGTTTATTTTCTCATTACCACCCAGCAATAAAACAGTGTTTGCTTGATCTTCACATAGAAGTGTTAACTGAGTGTCTATTGCTTTTTTAAGCTGGGATCCAGAAAGCAGCCTGGGTGTTTATATAGAAGGATAGTCTCAAGCGTGTCTGCAACTCAACTATCCTTTCAACTTGCAAAACAGTCATCTCTCAAATAAATTGCACACAAGTCCCTGCTGCTTCCTTGACAGCACTGCCTCCCTGTGTTTAATATTATCTGGAGCTGAGTTGCATCTTTAGCAATGATTTCCACATTACAAATATCAGTGTGTCTGTAGTATTTCCTGCACGGCTCTTTCCTTGTTACTGAATCAAGACCATATGACCTCTGGGTCCTGTGGCGGGTAATGGGATGACACCAAATACATGCTATATAATAAGAAATTCTAAATTTATAGCACTTATACTACATGGAAAGCACCGTGCTAATATTTTGCCTCAATCATTTTATCCAGGCTGCCCACCCTCATCACTCTCATTCTATAAAGGAGAAAATGCAAGGCAGGGGTCTGGATAGCCTGCTCAGCAACACAGAGCTTATGACTGACAGAGCTAGGAATTAAACTCCATCTTTACAAATACACACACACTCTCTCTCTCTCTCTTTCTCTTTCTCTCTCTCTCTCTCTCTCTCTCTCTCTCTCTCTCTCTCTCTCTCTCTCTGACTCATCCCTCATAATATGGCCTCTGGAGTCCTATTTAGGATTGATTGCCTTCACCACAGTGTATATAATTAACTAGAGTCCTGAGGGTCCATGACCAAAGGCTGCTATAAGCCTCCTCACATTCAACTACAACCCTCAAAGCCTATGACCAAAGGCTGATGCCAGCCTTTCCCCTTAATGTACTTCCTCAGTGTATCAAAAACCAAATCTTCCTCCATTTCCAGCACATTGTACAGCCTTCATTAATAGTTGATCAAGCTGAGCCATGGGAGACAGGAGGTGTGTGGTCGGTCCGTCTCCGACTTTGTTTATCCCACATGGCCGTGCCTTGTCTGAATATTGGAATATAGAGTACTCTCCAGTTCTGGCTTATCTTGGGTTTCTATGTCATTAGATTTGAGCTATGTATTTTATGTCTTCTTTTACTTGACACATACTAATTGTACATATTTATGGAGTAGAGTGTGTCATATTTATACATGTCAGTGCATGTACCCCACACATCATGTGTGATGGTCAGATCTGGGTCACTAGCGTATTCATAACCTCAGACTGTGTTCATTTCTTTTTAAAAATTTGTCATTTTATTTTATCCATATAGGTACTTTGTCCCCATGTGTGTCTGTGCTTCATGTAAGTGCAGTATGCACAGAGTCCAGAAGAGAGTATTGGGTTCCCTGAAACTGGAGTTAGAGAGAGTTGTGAGCTGCCATGTGGGTGCTGGGAATGGAACCTGTGTTGTCTGGAAGAGCAGCCAATGCTCTTAACTGCTAATCTATCTCTCCAGCCCCTTAGTTCTTTCCTCTTCCTTCTCCTCCTCCCTCCTCCTCCTCTCCTCCTCCACCTCCTCCTCCTCCCTCCTCCTCCTCCCTTATCCTCTTCTTCTCCTCCTCCCCTCCTCCTCCTCCCTCCTCCTCCCTCCTCCTCCTCTCCTTTTCTTCCTCCCTCCTCCTCTCCTTTTCTTCCTCCTCCTTTCCTTTTCCTCCTCCCTCCTCCTCCTCCTTCCTCCTTCTCCTTCTCCTTCTTTTTTCATGTTGAAAATGTTCAGAGTACTCACCACAGTTCTAAAACACACAGCTTGTTAAAATGGTTGTTCAGCTGTGGTAACACTTACTTCTCCTTAACTGTATGTGACCTGGATTGTCACTATGCTGTCTCCATCTCCTTCACTATCCCCAGCTCTGGGAGTCACCATTCTTCTCTCTGTTAGCATGTGCTCAATGTTTTAAGCTTCTTCATAATCGTGCTGTTTATGGATATCCTGTCACTTTTCATCATGGCCATACACAGTGTCAGATTGTCCCCTGTTAGTGGTAACTTCATTTCCTTTAGTAAAGTAGTGTCCGTGTTTCTCTGGTATAAAACTATCATTTTCCATTTGAAATTAACCTATGGAAAACTACTTTGAGACTATAAATATTTTGGTCTCCACGAGGCTGTTAACCAATGCATTAATTTTGCATTCATTGATGGTATTTACCAGACTCAGTTATAACCATGGTAGTTGCAGAAGGATGAGCTTCTTGCTCTCTTGTTCTTTCCGTTTGCTGATTTGCATCCTACTCCCATGCAAAGCCTCCATTACCTCCTTTCCTGTTTATAAACACCGTCATTTATTTGGTGCCTCTACAGGTTCACTGTTACTAATTTTTTTCTTTTTTTCTTTTTTCTTTTTCTTTTTTTCAGAGCTGGGGACCGAACCCAGGGCCTTGCGCTTGCTAGGCAAGCACTCTACCACTGAGCTAAATCCCCAACCCCCACTGTTACTAATTTTGATGTTCAAAATGTCCTGCATTTGGCCAGTAGGAATTTCTTCAAATTGGCATTTCCTTCCTTTGGACATGACTCTAGCACTTGGTTGAATGTATCTACTCAGATATTTAGCATCATTAATTTTTGTACTTCCTGTAGCCTAGCCCTATGATCAGACAGTTCTCTAAGATGTCTATCTCCCAGAGTCCTTTGGAACTGGTTGTTCAAAATCTTGATGACCTAATGAAAAGTCCTTTAGTGAACTTAAACGAGCTGCTTTCTTAGAACTTAGGTCCCTCCTCCCCAAGGAACTAACAAATGAATTCATTAGAAGAGGTGGTTGGTTTATTTTCATTCATTTTGTGTATTTCTTTTTTCATTCACATGCCAACCCCTGCCACCAAATTCACTCTGATGCAGAGCTAACGGAGAAGGCCCAGGCATATTCACCATAGAGGGGCGGGGTGGGGGGGCATGGACATGTTGGTCCTGACCTCAGCTCTTCAGGAAAACAAGAACCATCTTTGAGAGGAAGACTTCTAGACCTTGTAAACTTCTGGTTCTAATTTCCCCCAAAAAGCTCCAAAGGGAATTGAGATGTCACTGCCTTCATCTCATTTGCAGCATGCGGGAGCTGTGCCCGGTCTGATGGGCAGTGGGCTTCACTGCACCATCTTGCAGGCCCCTCTGTCTGCCCTCCAGTTCAGACAGCTGGAGAGAGTGATGTATATGAGCAGTCATGTCCTCACCCTCTTTATGCCAACCTCCTTCCCAACTCTGGCATGAGCACCCAGAACATTCTGTGTGCATTAGAGTTGTTTACAGTGAGACACTGAGGTTGAGACCAACTACAATATTCTCATTCCTCGAGGGAATGGTCAGCAGGCCTGCCTTTTCTCTCTCCTGGTATTTACTTGATCCATCCCCCAAAGTGAGCTGGAGATAGGGGCTCTGGCCAGTGCTGGTGTTTCTGGCAATGGGCATGCTTCTCCTGGCACACACCCTGCCCCTGGATGTTTGAGGTTGGGCAGAGCTGTTCACTGTAAGTTGCAGGTGGTGGGTTTTAACAAACAAGAAAACCACGAAGCTTATTCTTGGCATTTGTCATTTTCACTTTCAAATCTACCATTTAAATATTTGTTAATAACCAGACGGCTGCGAAGATAAAAATGTTGTATAAACTTTCTCCTCACCAGAAGTCTGTCAGCTCCTTTTTCTAGAAGTTAGCATTAGAGTATTGTAGTTACAGCAAGATGAATTGTCCTCTATGCATTATTTTCCTTATGATTAGAAAAATCACATAAAATGACACAAGCAAAACACCCAAATCCCTTTCTTTGCTTTTACATCCAGGTTAAGTGTTCTGTCTTTTATAATCTCAACTGGAGAGAAATGTGTTGAGCATGTGTCTGATATTCTAGAGCTCATTTAAATCCACTATGCATTTGAAACACAGCCGTATGTGGAAACACTTATACAAACTGTGGTAACAGAACAGCACCCCCCACCCCCAACACACACAACATAACTTTCCTTTCTGCCAAGAAGTTTTTTGGCAGTTTTTAAAAGGTTCACTCTATTAAAAATGTTATAGACCAAATGGTTCTGTGATTGGCTTGATGGGGCCACTAACTTGAGCCATGAGAGGGATGGCTGCAGAAGTCAAAGTCTCGTTTATTTACACAGAGGACTGTTGTTATTGGTCAGACACTGCTCCAGAGAACAGTCATGTGTGTAGTTCATAAAGAGGGAATTAGATACTGAGATAAAGTTATTTATTTTCAAACAAAGGCCATTCAGAGTGAGGAGACGGGCTTCCCGCACCCTGGTATTTTAGCACGCCATCTCTCCCTGTTTATGAGATTGTTGGTGGCACCAAGTGCCTTGAGGCAGTGCAGAGGACTTTGTGAAGAGCAATGCAGTCACCAGCTTTTCTCTTGTGGTCTATCCTTCTGACACGACATTCCTTTCATCTAACTTTGTTTCCAAAACATGTGTATGCTAATAACCAGAGGACACACCAAGTGTTGCTTTAAAAGAGACAGTTACCAAATTCAATCCATACTTCTCCATTTGTGTTTTCTTTTCTCTCCACTCTAGAACAAGAAACTCCTTTATGAGAAGATGAAGGGAGGACAGAGGCGGAAGCGGAGGGTATGTGACATGAGGACCTGGGTGTTTCTGGGATGTTTCATGTTTCTTCAAGGGGCAAGCAAAACATTTGGTTTTGGGGACATAGCAGAATATTTTCTGATGCAATTCCAGAGAATAGAACAGAAGTTGTGTATGTCAAGGGCTACACCCAGCATATATACCCTTGGTTTCTGGGCTGGTCTTCTCCCTGGGCTTTTGGAGTGTTCTGTAAAAATTATGCAACACTTACTACTTCCTGTCTGGCCAGCAACCATGAAGGGTAGGTTAATAGGTAGAACAGCCTCCTACCCATGCAGGGAGGAATGTGCAGGGAAGCTATTAGGGCATGACTTTCCTCAAATATTCTGTAAGCCAGTAGAGGAAGTGGCTCACACATCTGCATCCATTATGCAAATCACAAGACAGAAACCAGGAAGTGTGAAAGTGTATACCACAGGGCATAATTTTGAATTTCTTCTACATATTTTTTTATACTATCCTAGCCAGGCTTGTGTAGCATGCATTCCACTTACCTCACTTGCAGACTGCCCTGTCTGGTACAGCCTTAGTTAGGTCTCATTGGAGGACTGTCCAAGATGGACCTTTGGCCTCTGTATTATGCATTTTGCTACTCCTTATATGGCAATCAAAGTTACACTGGGTTTCCAGTGTATGTTTATAGACCACAGACTTAATAGTGATCAGTATCCATTCTACTAATCTACTGGTACTCTCTTTTATTTGAACAAACAGGAGGGGTAAAAACCTTGCTATTACATAGTAAAGTACTACTATACCAAAGGTTTTCATTAAAATATACAAACCAACCCAAGCCACTGACCATTTCTTTGGAATAGCAAGTACCTGGATCTTTGGAAAAATTAGGAATCTAATTTGTGGCAATTTTGGCCCATCTGAAGAGCTTGGCCAAATTCAGTCAGAAAATGCTTTAAGTGTGGGGTTTCTGGTCTGGGTAGTAATTGTAAGGCCCCTGGGTTGCTTGACAAACACAGATCCACAGGCAATCTCCTATGCAAGAAGCAGAAAGCTGTTACATCTGGAAGCAGATCTTCTTTGGGAGAGTGAATGGGGTTATTAGGGTTTTTCTTGGTGATTACAGTTTCCAATGGCAGATGGTGACAGGAAGGGTGTAATGCGTTCTTGAGAGAACATCAAGAAATTCTATTCTAGGAGCTCAGAATACACATAATTTACCAGGAAGACGGCTTGAATACATCTCCCCATGGTACAACAAGGACATTTCCAAATAAGACCAATGACTGACCCCAAATGAATAACTTAGCATGTAGCTTTAAATGTCTCTACTTCCTGGCCCACCATGCCTTCGTCCCCAACTCTGAGGAGCTTAGGTTGACTTTAGGTCACATTTCCACAAGACTAGTAATTACCAAAATTCAAAATTCTGGCTAAGACATATGTCATAAAGGATTTTTACTTTGGCATCAACTTCTTTCTCATAGACACGGCTTAGAATTGAAGGAAAGAAGGGTCACTGTGACCCTGGGATATCAGCTCTATGTCTTCTCAGTTATCTACAAAGCCCATTCTCATTCCTTTAGCCCTGGACCATTCTAGACTGATAGGCAAATAGAACTTTCCTTCCACAGCACCACACCTCAGCTGCGGCTCCCCTCTTGAAGATCTTAGCCACTCTCTCTGGAGCTTGAATCAATATAACGACATCATAGGTCACTTATCTGAAGAGTTAAGGATTACTCCAGAGAAGCTCACCATCTACTGAGGATTTGAAGAGGACAGCAAGCAAGGATGCATCCCAAGTTGTCCTTCCACTTGTCAGATGAATAATGATCACGTGTAACCTACCCAATAGTGACCATACATAGAGTTCTTTGGAGAACACTTAAAACAAACCACTTAACTCATAATTGAACATCAATATGAAACTCTTGAGACCTGACTCTGGAGAACCCCACTTCCCCTTTCCTCACAATCTTTGAAATTTTCTGGGTTTAGACAGCCTGTCTTGTACCACGGAAGTTTCTTAGCAAGAGGACTTATCCCTAAAGTTACAACCAGAGCCCCGGGGTCATTTTCTGTGACTTTTATAGTCACTCTAGGCCATTTAGGTTCCTAGTTGCTTCAAATATAAAGATCAATGTACTTTTAAGTGATTTTTGAAAATATTTGAGCTCTGTAGCTTTATCTCGTTACCATCTAAAAACCACTAGTCATATTAAACAGTTTATCAGCTACTTACTCCCCAGTTGACAAATAAGAATGTCTCATATTCTCTTTTAACATATGAGAATTTTAAGAGTTAATATTGTTACAAAATAGAAAAGTATTTCTGGTAGTGAATATACTTTTTATTTTTCTTATTTTTTTTAAAGATTTGTTTATTTATTTATTATATGTACAGTGTTCTGCCTGCATGCCAGAAGAGGGCACCAGATCTCATTATAGACGGTTATGAGCCACCATATGATTGCTGGGAAGGGAACCTAGGATCTATCTCTCTCTAGCCCCAAATATACTTTTTCTAAGCACATTAAGTCTGCTTACTCAGAGGTCTTTAGGATAAGCCAGACCACACTAGTTGACAGTTTACAAAAGAGTACTGTTTTGAATACTTTAAGGATGACTACTTCTTTGCGACATACCTATTCCAAATATGTAAAGACGCCATTCACTTTGCAGTCTTCGCCTTTTTTTGTGAGTCACCTTCGGAGAGTGACTGGGGTCCTTCCTAATTCACATGTTCACATACAAGACTGTGAAGAGCATTGACAAGGGCCACTCCTGTGCTCCATCCCATGTCTTTCGGAATATGCCTGATCACCTTTTAAGAGAGTCATGTAGACCAGGCCCAACTGAGAACTGTGTGTGCTTGCTCATGGGCACTTAGCATTGCAATAGGACGGCTCTTCCTTTGTCATGTCAGCCTCTTATGTTTCTGTCCCATTGCTAGAAGGAACTTCACTCAACAAATACATTCCAAAATGTTCAAAATTTTCCTGCTCACCAAAGATGATGGTGCAAAGCTCTGGTTACTAGTTCAAATCCAAACCTCAGGAAATACTGACATTATTATTATTATTATTATTATTATTATTATTATTATTATTACTATTACTATTGCTATTGCTATTATTAGAGAAGCAATGGAAACTCTTTGACTTATTTAGGACATCAACACATGAAAGAGATTCCAGAATACGAAGGACTGAATAATAAACAAAGGCCATTTCTGGATGGCTTTGTGTTTTATTTCACATTTGGGTTTGACTGAGGGGCGGTTGAAATTAATGAACTGTTCAACAGAATCCTTGCATAGAAGAGTTGCAGCCAGGGGATGACCTACAGTCAGACTTAGAATACTAATTCATACTAGGTCATGTTTGTCTTTTCTTTTGAAAAGCTTTCTATAAGAATAATAAATGCGGTTCAGTGTCACCTCCACTTAAATAGGACCATAGAATAATCATTTTCTTTCACATGAGACTTGGTAACCAGTAAAAATCTTTCCCAGTTTACCACAAACTTTTAAGCTAAATATAACAATAAAAAGATTACATTGCATTTGATCAAGAACACCATGGTTATGTGAAAGACGCTATTAGTAACATCTGCCAGGGAGACTGTGTACTGCACTGTGGGGCCATCATTTGGTAGGTGGGTGGTAAGTGCTATGTTATTTTCCTGTTAACCCAACAGTCAGAAAACAATTCTCATTCACTTACGTGAAGGTTCTGTATCTGAAGTTCTCACATAATGGCAAAACATATATTGGTTTTTTTTTCAGAGTGTCAATCCCTATCTACAAGGAAAGAGGCTGGACAATGTTGTGGCAAAGAAATCTGTCCCCCACTTCTCAGAAGAGGAGAAGGAGCCAGAATAAAGAGAAGACAGTAGGTGGAAACCCATACAATGCTTATGTATGTGCATGTTAGCAGAGCCCGTGAGTGACAGCATGCATTTTACATATTTATGGATGAAAAACAGCTGTCCTTGTCTCCATAGCAATGCCTGAGCTTTCTGCTAAATTAGAATAAAAGCTCCTTTCCTTTTGGGGATTTTTTGATGTGGATCTGCAAGAAACATTACAATTAAAATGTATATGTCAAGTATAATAAAAACACGGATATGAAATACTCTGATTTCTTGCCGTTTTGGGTTGTGCTGTTTGGGCCAAGTCTGTAAAAAGCTAGCATTTGATTTTGATTATGTAGTGTATCTAGCCCTTGGGCCTTGTTACACACCAATAAAGAAGTTTGTACTCAAGGGGAGGGGCTGACACATCTCACTCTGCTGCTTCTTAATAAATGTATGTGCAAGCATTGGCTTGGGACGTTTTTTTCTTTTTATATAACAGTATAAAATCAATTTCTTTGCTTAATAGAGCGAGGGGACTTGCAGAAGTGTCTGATTTTAGTGCTAATACTATGAAGTCAATGGGGGAAGGTGTGATCTCATTTCACATATGTTCGAACTGAGAATATTCAACACATGATGGGAATAATCATCAAAACCGAGAATGGAAAAACCCTCTCCTAGGTGTGTGTGTGTGTGTGTGTGTGTGTGTGTGTGTGTGTGTGTGTGTGTGTGTGTGTGAAATGCTATAAATTTTAAAGTGCTTAAGAGAAATGTGAACCAAATGAAATATGTGTAGGTTTTTCTTTGTTTTCTGATTGAAGTTAATATATATAATATATATAATATATACATCATCTATCTGACAAGAGTGAGTAGTGGCTGAAGATTTGGTATAATTTAGTGAGGCAGAAGGATAGGGAAGGGAACCCGGGTTTTCAATGATGTTGAAGCTGGGTCCCATGTACATGAGGACTTCCTGTATTTCTACCTCTCTGCTTAATAGGCTTGAAAATTGTCTACACTAGCAACACAGGTGAGGCTCAACACTAAGACCAACTTATGGTAAGCACTGGTCTGGAAATATAGCAAATAAGGTAAAAATCTTGATGCATATAGATATAAAGAATTAATGTAGAATACTTCCCTTGGCCATTGTGTCTCAGAGGAAAAGAGATTTTCATAGAAGAGGAAGGAAATTTAGAGGACTACAGTAGACTAGTAGACTTGAAAAGAATGTGCTCTTCTAAGAGGGGCCTGGACCACATCTACAGCAGAGACATTCATTGATTTTTCCTTGGCTGAGAAGGGTCATTATCACCCGTCAGTCTTTCCATGGTGCTACAGCCAAGGATCTTTGAAATCAGGAAGGTGGTTGTAGTCAGCCCAAGGACATTTGGGGAACAAAAGAAGAAGATGTTTGGCACAGTAGGCAGAAGTAAAGCATATGGTGCAGAAACTGTCAGCATTGCCCTGACTGAACTCTGACTGTGGGTACCAGCCCACTGGAGGCTCCTGGATGTAATTTACACAGCATGAGGGCTCATGAAGCCCTGGCCTCAGAGGATGTTACAATGGGGCCATTCTAGAAGAGAATTTCCTCTGTGATTGCTACTGGGGTGGGGGAAGGGAGTAGAGAATTGTACAATATTATCTGTTTATGTATTGTTACTGAAGCTACTTTTAATTCCTGACCCATGATTCATTAGGCTGAGTCTTCAAGGAATAACTATTCAAAATACATTTGCCACTATGATACAGAATATTCTAGAATACCTAGAATTCCTGAAATGATTAATTCTGAGCTTGAAGAAATCTACCAGGGATCTAAGATGCTATTAGTGTTGTGAAGCTATCTGGAGGCGATATGATCTTGGAAAACTGGAGGGATCTTCCATTCCCCCATGAATGACACACATGTAGCTGCATGACCAGACACTTCACATCTCCTGACCACCCTGGAACAAGATCTGTATTCCTTCAGTGAGCCTGCAAGGCAACACAAACAAGGTTCATCTTCTCCTCCCCTCCCCTCCCCTCTCCTCCCCTCCCCTCTCTCCCCTCTGTTCTCCTCTCCTATGCTCTGCTCTCCTCTGAAAATTTTCAGAGCTACAAGGTTTCATTGACATGTGCTACTGATCTCTGCTAGCATTGGCTTAGGATCTGAGGAATGGATACCTCCAGGCATCTGCTATACAACACACAGCAAGTCACTAAGGTGCCTGGAACACACAGGGACCAGGAAGCCAGAAAAATTGGGGTGGGGGAAATTGGGGGAGAGAGTGCAGGAGTGGGGTAATCAACAAATTCTAATAAGATTGTGAGTTCTGGAAAGAGCCCTCTCAGGAGAAAGGTAAGTGTTGGTGGACAGGAGGTAAGTATGGAGTGGCATGGTTAATCACTATCCCCATTACTTGGAAGGCTGGGGGGCTGGTGAGATTGTACAGCAGAGTAAGAGGATGGACATTAGGAAACACGGGTTAATAAACACGGTTTGTGAGGTCTCTTCATACAGCAGCAAAGAGAATGTTGTCCACATTTAGTGTGCATTTTGGACGACTTTATTAAAAGATGTGAGGAAAGCAGTAGCGACTACTTAGACAAAAGTCTAAACCACTTACTTTCATTCTCAGGAAGGAAATTCTGAAGTGTCTGCCACTAAGCCAATTATATGCTTGAAACATTGTTAAAGATATATAAAAGAACCATGGATGCATTTCAAGCATTGAGTTCAGGGAATGTTCCTGTGGCTTATACATTGATAAGGAACAGCTACTCCATCCAGTGGGTCAGCTTTTCTCCTGCTGACTCCTGATAGCAACATTGGAGAAAGTAGCTAGCACAGATGCTATCCTTGGGTGTCAGGAGGTCGATCTTGTCGTGTTGTTTTACTTTTGTAATGGTGACGTGATTATAAGACTCTAGACATAGAGCCTTTCCCTACTTCTATGTAGAATGTAGTATGCTCAGAATGGGAGTGACCATGACTCCCTACCCAATCTTATCCCAGCTCACCAACCCAGCCCTACCTTCTTGTTATTCTAACTGATTAGTAATGGATCCCAGAACATAGAATTAGGTTATCGTAAGCAGTGTGGTCAGGCACCAGGCATGGATGGATGCAACCACTCACACATACACAGAAAATAAAAATAAATTAATCTTAAAAAATAAAGATAGGTGTGTTATATGCTGCAAGCTTATCCCAGACAGTAGGATTTTTAATGTATATTTATACAATTGAGGAGAGCCCATGACTGTGCTGTAAGACAACACATTGCTCCAAACACAGAAGATGCTGGCATTAGAAAAAGGCTTATATTGGACACTCAGTTTGCTACAAGGAAAGTAACTGGGACTTCTCTGTAAGGTGATCTAGCTCACCCAAGTGTTCCATGAGTTGAGACTGTGCCACAAGTGACACACGATAATTTATAATTCCAGAAGCTTACAGTGTAGAGGATGATCAGATGTAGAATCGTGGCTGAAAAAAAATATGTGAACTATAAAAAAGACTCAGTGGAAGGGAAGTTTAGCTTGGCATGGTGATTTACATCTGTAATCCTAGTCCCTTCTGGAAGATGAGGCAGGAGGACTGCTGTGAATTCCAGGTCAATCTGAACTACAGAGTGAGACCCAATCACAAAAAAAGCAAGCAAGCAAGCAAACAAACAAAATAGACAAAGAGAAGCGGAGTAGGCGGAGAGTGGTAACCTACTCACAGGAAATACATCAGAAAATGGCTTAGACAAATGCCTGTGGTAAAAGCTTGGTTCCTGTGGGTAGTGTTATTGGGAAGTGACTCGGTCTTTGATAGGCAAAGGTGTCTTTAAAAGTACTCATTGGAAAGTTTGAAATCATTGAGGATATGCCCTCAGGGGAACTCTCCACCCCTCTTCTTCTTGGTCATGCACGCTCTACCATGCACTCCCATCATGACATGCTGCTAACATCAAGGCAATGGGTATAACCAGTCAACAGGTAAAGTGTCTAAAGAGCGAATCTTTTCTTTTTGCAACTTATTTCTTCAAATATTCATTACAATGATAGAAAGGTGATCTTCAAAGACAGGAGAGACATGGGTGGTGGAATATCTTAGCCAGGACAATGCACGTGCAAAATTATGAGAGGAACAAGAGTCTGTGTCCTAAACCAATAGAGTGGAGAGTTTGGAAAGGAAGAAAATCTGGTCTGTGAGAAGGTCAGGATTTTCTTGAGATCAGGGGTTTTAAAAATCATTATCTTACTTCGGATTAGTGTTCCAGTCACTTTTGCTTTTCTCTGTCAACATCCTTTTCTGCAGAATAGTATGTAAAAAAAAAGAACCTGCTGCATTTTCACCAGTGTCTTAAACTTGCTATCTTCTGACTTTGAGCACTCAGTACCTCACTGCCGTGCAGCACCTACTTGCTGACTTATTGTCTTCTCCTCAGTCAAGAGTTACAGCTCCTTGAAGCCATTGACTTGCTCTGGTCCTGCTTTTTACCCTGAGATCTTCCAGAGAGTCTTGCAAAAGCATACCTGGGTCCCAAATGAATGAAAGTTAAGGAATGTTTTAAAAACCTATAAAAGGTTCATCATTTTAGCTTACATATGAAGAAGGATGGGCTCCATAGCTCAGTGGATAAAATGCTTGCCCAGAAGCATAAAAACAACAGTTTAATTCCCAAAGCCACATCTAAAAGGCCAAGAATGGTAACATGCTTGCAATTCTGGTACTATAAAGGTGACTATATACAGTTCCCTGGGGCTTGTGGGCCAGCTAGCTGAGAGTAATTGGTCAGTAAGTGACTCTATCTCAAAACCAAAACCAAAACCAAAAATGAAAACTGAGGTCTGGATTGGAAAGACCTGAGTTCAGGTTCTCAGCTCTGATGTGAAAGCAGATGTGGGAGACTCTGTAACCCCAAGGCTGGACCAGTGCCACTTTAATCCCTAACATTCATTGTCTGACCACTTTAACCAGTCAGTGAGCTCTGGGACCATTGAGAGTCCCTGCCTCAGAAAATGAGGAGTAGAGAAAGGCATCAACCTTCAGCTTCATGTACATGTACATATACATATATGTACATGTACATACCACATGAACACATGTATTCACATGGGCATCTGCATACACAGGGACATACACTCATTCACACACACACACACACACACACACACACACATCACATAAAGAAATAGGGGTGCTGTGACCTTTAGAACATTCTCATGGTTCTCAGGCTTTCCTGAGAGTGGCCCAGCAGAGACAAATGCTTTTTGCCAGACTCACTGCCCTAAGATAATACCATTAAGGTAGAAGTGCAGAGGTCCATCTAAACCCCTCCATTTGTTCATTTCAAGGGTAGCTGTGCATGAATGTATGGTGAGTAGGGTAACAATCCTGCTTTTTATGATAGCTGATTTGAAGTAAGCCAAAGCATTGGATTCCATTATGGGCTTTCATTGGTTGGTGCCCCTCTCATCATGGATACCCCATAGCCAAATGGGCAGCATGTAGAGCGTGTGTCAGCCCTTAGCTGGTATCAAGCACTACGGCAATAGCTTTAGGAATGACTAGAGATAGACTCTGGGTAAAGTTGGCCAATCAGTGGTGGGTTTAATTGGAGGATTGTAGGAGCATTGCAAAGAGGGGTCAGGAGAGTGGGCAACCACCTCTCAAAGGTAGTTCTGGAAGCCTATAATTCCCTAGCTGTCCTGGAAGCTAGATATACCTAACTAGAACTGTATCTTTAGAAAGTAACATATGAAATCACAGGAGGCCTTGGTTTTCCCATGGCTTGGGTATAGCCTGATTCAGGCTTGTTCTTTGAAGCCTTCATCTCAGTTTTCTAAAAAAGAAAAGAGGCTTTATCTAAGCTTAGTTGTCAGGATGTCACTACAAAGCAAATTTCTTTTTCCAAAAGTCCAGTGAGAAAACAAGGACCACAAAATTTCATCAGAGACATTCAATGAAAGAAAACTAAATTGTTGATAAGAACAGATGAATTCATGGAGAAAGGTGGCAAGAGGTTTTTGGGTTTTGTTTGTTTGTTTTGTTTTGTTTGTTTGTTTTGGAGAGGGTGTTACACCTTGACTTTTTAAGTTCGGAATCAAAGGAGGGTGTTGTAAAGATTGTAGTAGAAAAATGCCCTGGAATTTGGGGTTTGAAACATGTGAACTTAGATGTTGTAAAGAAAATTTCTTAAGAGTTACTGCTCTCTCATTAAAGACCCAAGAAGTGCAAAACATGTTAACAAAATCTGCTTTGCCACTCCAGCAATCCCCACAAGCAGGGCTTCCTATGCTTTTTCATCTTTTGCTGTTATTTTCCTTGCCACAACATTTCCTATATTCATTAAGTAGTTATTATCGAGGACATGTTCTGGGTGTCCTTATATCCTGAGCCCTGCTCTGGGTCTGGGAGGTTGTCCAAGTTTGGTTTCCGTTGCTGTGATAAAGCACTGTGACCAACAGCAAACTGGGGAGAGAGGGGATTATTTGGCTTAAGGGAGACTGAGAAGGAACTGGAGGAAAAACCATGGAGGGATGCTATTTTCCTGATCATCTCAGCGAGACTTCTTTCACAACCCAGGCTGCCCACCATGGTCTGGGCCACATGTTAATCGCCAATCCAAACAACCTCTCACAGACATGGCCACAGGCTAATCTGATCTGAGCAATTCCTCACTCAAGGTTTCATCTTCCCAGGTGGCTCTAAGTTGTGCCAAAACTTAGACTAAACTAAAACTAAAATTCACCAGTGCAGAATCTTCTGCAAAAAATAAAAGCATAAAGTCAGGGTTCTTACCTCATAGAGCTGATCGCATAACATGGTGAGCAAAAAGATGCCCAGTGGTCTACTTGTACTCAGTCTTACATCACTGTAGGTGAATGAAGCAGTTAGACATAAAAATTATAATTAGAGCTACACTGATCCTGAGTTTTATGATTCATAACTTATATAACTTACAAGTGGAGAGCTTTCAGCTCATGGAATATTTTTTCATCTGGAAAAATGAATGGGCACAGCCGCACCCACCTCATGAAATTGATGTGAAGGTAAATTCCGCACAAGAAACAATTCTCACTCTGGGATGACCCTGGATGGGAGGACTTCACTAGCAGGCATTAGATGCTTACAGAATCATACCGGGCTTAGTCACTTCGAGGTCACTGGCATCACTGAATCTACAGGTCAGGAAGTGGTGGCAGGCATCACTGCCCTGATCACAACATTAAGGCTGATGTGCGACACGCCACAAAGTCATTGTCTGGACAGCAGAATGCTGGCTTGTCTGCAGCTAAAGTTTCTGGTAGCAGCCACAGCAACTGCAGAAGTGTTTTCTCCCCTCCACCTTCAGAGAGTGCTGTGGAAACGCATGTTATTTGGTGCTCTGGTTTGCCTCCAGATTCCTGACTGGCAACTATCATTTATATTTTCCATGGAGATGTACCCAGACTATTGGTAAGTTGACTATTCTGTCAAGAACCAATGCATCGTCCAGTTGTATTGATCTCAGGTTAGCCATTAATCTACCTTACTTAACAGCTTAAAGGACAAAGGTATGATTTGGGAATTTAAAGATTATTTTTCCAGCCATCTTGTCTGATAAATAAGAAGGCTTACTCTAAAGGAAATAAGCGATCATAGCCCAGCCGCAAGTCAAGCTAAGCCGTGCCATTAGTTTTGATATAGGGATCATTCCCTCCTGCCTCGCATGCACAATGGCATTAATGAAAATGGTGCACACGGAGGTGTCTCCGCCATCTTTTCTGATGCTTTGCCTTTATTTCGATTGCCTTTGAGATCGGGCAGTTTAGCTAACTTAATATCCCAAATGTTAGGAACTTTCCAATATTTTTCAATGTTGCTTTTTTTTCAAGTGCTGGATAGAGGAATAATCTATCACATTGAAATGGGCCGGTAGGCCAGGAGAACTCAAATTATTTTGCAACCAGCCAACAATACCCATGGAGGAACTATTTTTCTTGTAACATCAGATGAACTTTGGGACTGACAGGGGACCACAAAAGAGCCAGAAGGAAAATGAAGAGATGTCCAAACATCCTATTTTCTCCACTACCAATAAGTCAGGAAGAATTTTCCCGAATCATTTTTTTTTACATATGTCTTGACTGTTGATTCATCAGCGATGTCTTCAATAAATTCACAGCTCAAACCACATTGCAGCATTTTTGTTAAGGAAAAGAGGGACTGAAGGTGTGACTGTATTATTTATTCTACTTTAGCAATGGGTATGTTTGACAGAAAATACCATCAGCAGCTAATACTATGTTAATATGCTCAGATCAGTAGGTACACAAGCAAAAGCTGCAACACTCTCGTATGACGTGAGGTCAGATACTCTGTGTGCAGGATACTCTGGTGCACTTTCCCATCCATTGTAAGAGAAGGGAAACTTTGGATGCAATCTGTGAACACACATCAAAGCAAACAGATTTTTCAAGAGGCCAAAGTATTCATTATATATATATATATATATATATATATATATATATATACATATTTAAACATTTCTCATTAAATAATATAAATATTTTTATCACCACTATTTTAATACATATCTTTTCTTTGACAATTTCATTTTACTTGTCCCAGCCTTTTTGTGTTTCTTGTGAGAAAAGAAGCAGAGTTCATTTAAAACACCCTTGTTTATGATGGATGAAACCACAAGTCTTTTGTGATGTTAACTCATTCAGAGGAAGATAATTTGAACTTCAGAGTATTTTGTGTTTGGAGAGAAAGCGCACCAAGGAGAACGGGCGCTTTTTGGTGCATTGTATTACAGGAAGGAAAAGATCAAGGAAGAGTTGGTCTTAAAAATGTCAAAATATGAGAATTTGATGGGAAGAAAGAAGGAAAACAGAGCAGTTGGAAATGCAAAGATGAAAGCCCTGGATCCAGACATGTCTATGTAATTTCCCAGAACTGGAAATTGTACTAGCAATTTGGAAAGAGATATGGAGAAGCGATGTGCGTTAACTGTTGAGCGTTTCTTCAGCAGTGAAGGGTTTTAGAACACATGGTGTAATGAGCTCGTGACTCATCTACATATGGGCTCGTCCTTGGTGACCGATGAAGGGAGAAGTCAAGTTTCATAAGGAATTAAGCATGGAAGAGGAGGCCAAACCCCTTTTCTAGGAAGGAGAAAAGGCTTCTGGGTCATCAGCAGAATGTTAGCTAACTCAGCCAATGAAAGTCACGTGGAGATAGATCACACATGCAGGGCCTTTCAATGTTCCAAAGTGCGTTATCCGGGCGCCTCTTCCCCTGCTTTCTTGATGACCCAGGAGTGGACTTGTCCAAAACTGTCCAAGTAGCTGGTAGCTGAGCCCAGGTGCAAATCGAATTCTTTCCACCCCACGAGTGATGCTCAAAAACTGGCTGCTTATCAAAATCATTTGGAAAGCTTTGTAAAAATACAGATTCTTGAGCCTCAGCCCAGGAAATTCTGATTCAGTAGTCTAGAGAATGCTCTGAGAATCTTTTTGTCTCTTTCCTTTTAAGTTCTAACATTGACTCTGATGTAGTTGATTTGCAGAAACACTGCATACAAAGACGGTGTGAGAATGGGCAGAAAGAAGAGCCCAGCATGTTGAACAGTCTATAAAACTACACGTGGTCTTATAGAACTCAGCCAGATCTGAAAAGCATACTTGGACTTTTCTCCAACCTTACTCCTATAGACCTAGACCTCCCTAGTCAGCCCAACTTCTCCTCCAGGCCTCCTGTGGCTTGCAAGGATGCTTCAGAAAGTGTATACTGGAGTCACGTTTCTTCTTCCACGATATATCACAACTGGACAATCAGTCCTGCCTCAGTGAGGAAAAGGAAGAGACGTTTGCAGTCAAAGTCACTCTCAAGGAGCCTTAGCCTTAACCTTGTTTCAAAACAAGGACATTTAAAGGATCTGGTAAAATATGCTAATTATCCATTTTTTTAACTAATATGTTGGAGCTGGAGAGATGGCTCAGTGGTTAAGACCACTGTCTGCTTTCTGAAGGACCCAGGGTTCAGTTCCACCACGGCAGTTCACAACTGTTTGTGACTCCAGTTCCAAGGAGTCTGACATCCTCACTCCCGATGCACATAAAATAAAAATTAAATAAATTATTTGAAAATTTATTTATTTTTATTTTATGTACATTGGTGTTTTGCCTGCATGTATGTCTGTGTCAGATCTTCGAGTTAGAGCTGCCATGTGGGTGCTGAACTGGAGTTCTCCAGAGGAGCAGTCAGTGCTCTTAACCACTGAGCATTTCTACAGCCTATCTGATCATTCTTTATTTTATTTAAATGTTTTTCCCCTTTGCACTAGGTATAAGAAAGCTGAAAATCTTCCTACACTACATCCTTAAAGTGTCCCAGAAAACCAAGGTAACTGTGCACTATTAACATAATAATTATGTCACTAGTTTTAGTGAGGTGAACCTCCAGCATGACAGGAAAAATAAGCTTTTATTTTGCAAGTTATTTCTTTCTATTCTTTTATATTGGTTTCCCTATATTTTTAAGTATTACCTTATTTTTCCTAGGCTACTAAAACATTAGAATCATCAGAAATTTAAAAGGAAAAAACATTCTTTCTGGTGGACAATATCATGTTTAACTTTTAAACTATGAATCTTTTGAATATTAAGTACTAAAGCTGTCAGAAATCTCTAGGGTCCCCTAAATAAACAGGTCTAAATCGGAAAACATCTTCAGTAAACTGTTAAAAAAAGCATTAGTTCAAAAAATATATAAAGCTTATATATTCTGTATTCCTTAGTTTTCCAACATCTAGAAAGGGACTGGTTTTTTAGGAATGACAGAAGAAACACCTTCACATTCATAAACAGAGATTATACCAGGGTGACAGAACTTAAAACCCAGTTTCTGTACAGAAGTCTGTTTCATTTGTCACCTGTTATAAAGCAATTATGTTTAACACATAAATCTCCATATCCAGTAAATGTCACATGGCACTGTCATATGAACCAAGGACATTCTAGTTGTATTAGTTTAAGCTGTTCACTCGGCTCTTAGGACTCTAATTCCATAGGGTTCCCTATGTTGCACAGGTCCTGGCACCACTTCTGGGCATCTCCATTTTTCACCTATGTGTAGGCATCACCGCACAGTTCTAAGCCAGCGTCTAGAACGTTTAATTGGTGGTAAGGTCTTCCTCAAACTCCAGTGGGTGTCAGGTCAGGTCAGGACCAGACAGCACCATATGCTCTACTCTAATTAGCCCCAAAGCTAGAATTATCCAAGATACAACTCACAGACCACATGAAGCCCAAGAAGAAGGATGACCAAAGTACAGATGCTTCAGTCCTTCTTAGAAGGGGAAACAAAATACTCATTGGAGGAAATGTGGAAACAAATGCGGAGCAGAGACTGAAGGAAAGGCCATTCGGAGACTGCCCCACCTGGGCATCCATACCCCATGCAGTCATCAAACCCAGACACTATTGTGGATGCCAAGAAGTGCATGCTGACAGGAGCCTGATACAGCTGTCTCCTGAGAGGCTCTGGCAGAGTGTGACAAATACAGAGGTGGATGCTCACAACCCAACATTGGACTGAGAACAGGGTTCCCAATGGAGGAGTTAGAGAAAGGACTGAAGGAGCTAAAGGGGTTTGCAACCCCATAGGAAGAACAAGAATATCAACCAACCAGATCCCCCAGAGCTCCCAGGGACTAAGCCACCAACCAAAGAGTACACAAGGAGCCACATATGTAGCAGAAGATAGATGACCTTGTTAGCTATCAATGGCAGGAGAGGCCCTCGGTCCTGTGAAGGCTCCTTTCCCCAGTGTAGGGGAATGCCAGGGTGTTGAGGTGTATGGGAGGGAGAGTATCATCATAGAAGCAGGAGGAGGGGTGATGGAATAGGGGGTTTCCAGAGGGGAAACCGGGAAAGGGGATAACATTTGAAATGTAAATAAAGAAAATATCCAATAAAAGAAGAGAAAAAAAGAATTAACCATAAATAAAAAGTATGTAGTGTGGATGAACAGACCTAACAAGGGAGAGAGAAGATGCCAAAGCTTGGGGGACTATGCTCTTTCCACTGGTTTTATAGGGATAGGTCGAATGCCTGTTGTCCTGTTGCCCCTAGTGGATGGGAACCAGGGAGCACTGGGTGTGTTCTCTGATTCCACAGCAATCATAACAATGGAAGCTCTCCTAGAGGACTGGGATCCAGAACCACAATGCTTAGCTCTCCAGGGAGTTTCAGCTCAAATGCAGAAACCACAGCAGGCTGAGAACAGTGGGATCTTCTTGGTGTTTGTGTGGTTGTCACCCAAAGGAGAACAAGAACAGCTCTGTAATTTTGATGGCAGCAAATGTTTCTGTCTTCCAGGGAGGTAGTGGACAAGAAATGGCTCTTGTCCCTACACAGATCTCACTTGAAGGAAATGCATGAAAATTAGACAAGTTATCAAACTGGTAATATGAAAGCCTGGCAAGAGCTAGGAGGGTCTTCAGGCAGAAGTGTAGAGTTCAGTGCTGATCCTAGACCTTTGCTCAAGGGTTAATGAGACAGCATGGTGGGCATGGGTAGGACAGCAGAGAAACCATGGCAACCATCCAGATGTGTAGTGATCCTGACCTGGACTGGGGGCACTTTGCAGTCAAATATGTGAACTGCCACTGGCAACCAAGGTTTGGGTGAACACCGGCATGGTTCCCTTGGTGATGGGATAAAACGAGCCAGAGTGCAGCTGAGGAGACTCTGAGCACTTTAGTTCCGATTCAGCTCAGCCTGTGCTAGATACTCAGACTCAAAGAAGAGGGCAGATGCACTTCTCTGTGCGCTCAGGACTGGTTTTCTCGAGAGCAGAGGGAGACCTAGACAACCAGGCAGACACTGAACACAGGCAAAAGTAAATGACTATCATTTGGTTTGAGCTTCATCCTCAAACTCCTTTGCTATATCTGGGCAACTTAATGTTCATATTAAATACCCTGCCTAGAAATACAATTCCTGCTTTGAAAGCTGTGTTCATAGTGACAAGATCCTTTTCCTTAGATTCTTATCACGGAATTGATGTGTCAATAACTCCCATAAAACCTCAGGACCACTTAGAGGAGCTGCCGGTCTTTGAAATAAGCATGAATCCCTGTTTAAAAACACATAAGCTCCCCTCTTTTCCCCATTCTTCTTTTTACCCCTGTCATTAGCATTCTGTCTAAACTCTGCCCCACAGTTACTGGCAACAGCCAGGTAGGCCTGACTGGGCTGCTTGCCCCCTCCTCACTCTCTTGCTCTCTTATTCCTTTTTTGCTCTTGCCTTCCAGCCCCCACTCTCTCCCCATTCCCTTCCCCCTCTCTCTCCACATGCTCATGGCCAACCTTTCTCTCTCTCTCTCTCTCTCTCTCTCTCTCTCTCTCTATCTCTATCTCTATCTCTATCTCTATCTCTATCTCTATCTCTATCTCTCTCTGCCTTTCTCTGTCTCTACTACCCTCTCAACTCCCCTCTCCATGCCCTGAATAAACTCTATTCTATACTATACTGTCCTGTAGCTGGTCCCTCACGGGAAAGAGATGCCTCAACATGGGCTGGCCAAGGCACCCCCTTCCCCCATACCTCACCACACCTCCATAGAACATATCCCCCCTCTCTTTACCTTTTTAAAATACATCACCCGTCCTTATATTTATCTCCTTTCCTCTTCCTTCCTTCATTTCTTCCCAAGAAGACTGGAAGCCTAACAGAGATTCAGGCTAGGTTTTCTAGAGTACTAAGAAAGAACCACCAGCATTTCTTGAAGGAAAATCCACTCTGCACTGTCTAAAAACATAGTGTTTGCTCTGGTTGGCAATGTAGCTGCTGTGAATTGTTGTGATGGATTTTCAGTCAGGTTTCGGTCTCTTACAACATGACTTCATGACAGGGAATCAAATGTAATTCATTCTCTGGGATTACTGTGTGGTCAACCTCTAATGTGAAGAAAATGATGGAAATGTGGCCTCCGCTTGGGCGACGGAGATCCTGCAGTCCCCTTGCTACTCAGGGTGATGTGGTGATCAGAGTCACCAGGAATGTCACCGCACCTGGCAGACACATGGGGGATCATCTGAAGTCAGTGTCTGGGGACACATAGCCATGCTGCCCACTTCAAAGCTTGTCCGTTTTATTTTGTCTCTCTTGTCATGTAGACAAGCAACACAGGGCACAGAAACAAACATTACAGTCAAGATTACCTCGCTCTGTTGGAAATGCTTTCCCTCTCCAGGAGTTCTTTCAACATCAAGGCAAACAGGCTGGATGCTCATCTCCGAGGTTGCCCTTGCATTTTGGATATAAATATGAAGGAATTTCTTTGATAATTGTTTTCTTCCTTGTCTGATTCTTTAAGTGATGCTATGTTTCTCTAGAGAGTGTGTCTCAAGTGCTTTATGTCTGAGACTCTTTGCAGACATTAATAGACACGTGCTTAGTTTATATAAAGCACACATATATGTCTCTGACATAAGCAGTGAAGAGAACGTAGTTTACTTTTTTTGTTGTTTTTCTTTTAAAGAGGGATGAGGAATCATATTCCAGATGATCCAATGTTTTAATCCAGGAAGCAAAGGAGTAGAGAAGATTTAAATTTAGGGATCAACAAGATGGCTCGCTAGGTAAAGGTACTTACTGCACAAGTCTGTCAACCTGGGTTCAAGTCACAGAACTCACTTAGAGACGGAAGGAGAGCATCACTCCACAGGGTTGCCCTCTGATCTCCACAGGTGCACTGTGGCACGCAAGCCCACAGCACACTCAGCATTCTCTCACACACAATAATAACGGATAAATAAAATTTAAAATATTTAAACTTTGACATTTGCTTGCCAAATGTCAAGTGGGAATTAAGTTCAGGTTTATCTGCAGAAGGGAAATCAGGCCTGGGATTTCCTCTCCTGCCTTTATTTGTATGCTCTCTCTTTTGAGCAAACACAAGAACACTGAACTTATTTATAATTTCCTAATTTAAGACATACACATCTGCTAACCTAGAACCAGAAAGACCACTGCTACATGTCCTCTCGCGTATGGGTCCTAGCTTCAAAAATCCAGATTCTGTGTTTGATTTGGGATAACTGTAGAAAGCAGGAAGTTAGAAAACAGTCACTAGAGGGTGGAGGAGAAAAGTCTCAAGGGAGAATGGACAGCAGAATAGAGATGGTGTGAATGGGGCGGGGAGACAGGGGGAGATGGAAGGAAAGGCTTAAGGGTGGGGGAAGGTGAGGGAAAGACAGAAATAAGGCACAGGGAGGGATAGCTAACACTAAAGAAACATACTGTTTTATAAGCTTTTCAAAAAGAATATAATAAAAGGAGCTCAAGAAGAATGTGACTCAGGCTAAGAGTGCTCGCTACTGTCCTTGAGGACCTGAATCTGGGTACCAGTACCCACATCATGTCATATACAATCACCTGCCTGAAACTTCAGCTCCAACGGTTCCAATGCTTTCTTCTGGCCTCAGTGGAATACACACACAAAGCAAACAAAAAAAAAAACCCAAACAGCTTTACAAATACATATCACATATAATTTTTGAAAGGAGTTTGCCCCCCAACACACGGAGGACCTGAAGTTAGGATGGAGATAAAGCAATAAAGACAACTGGAAAGAGATAATCCTAGGTGAATATAATCCAAATACACTGTATAAGTGGAGGATAATCTCAGTACAGGGGAGGTGGTAGCAAGCTGATTTCTTTAAGTTGGACTTTAGTCTAGGATACAGAGTTCCAGGCCAGCAGGGGGCCACATACTGAGACCCTGTCTAAGATAGGAAGGAAAGAAGAGGAGCAAGAGGAAGAAGAGGAAGAGAAGGAAGACTAAAGAATAAATAAAATGTTATTTTAAAAAGAGGGTTGACTGGAGGTGCCCTAGATATGAAGATCATTCACCTCCCAGAAACCTTAGGTTATTAAAAATACAAGTGCCAAATGTGGCCCATTTCTGTATGAGTTGTTGTTTAGAGGTCTCAAAACAATATAAGTCACTGCTATTGATCTTGGCTGCCACTGGCACTCAACGGCAAAACCCTTTAAGACACCATATATTTTTGTCAAAGGACATGAGGATGTCCAGCTTTCCTTGACCTGGTTGCTTCCTCTGTGCTAGCTCATGTATATAGTGCCAGAAGGTGCTGTGAAAGCTGCTGCAGGAAAGGTCAGCCCTAATCTTACCTCTATGTCAGCTCTTGGTACAGTTATCACCAGCCTGGCCAGATGTGCCCACTCGTGTAGCAATGGCACGGTAGTTATGGGGGCAGTCAACAACTTCCTGGTGGACTTTCAGCCTGCTGCAGGCTGAAAGAGTTCATACCTGCTACTATAACCTTTGTCTAAGACACTGTGGCTGGGGAGGTCATGGGCCCTAGAGGAAAACGGACTACTATTATTTTGCTCAATGGGCATGGTATTAAAATGCCTTCTCAATATTTCTCTCTCTACTCATAGATAGTTCAGCTCTTGGCCCTCATTAGACAAGCTTCATCCCTCCACACACACATACACACACACAAGCACAAGGGGGCTACATTTAGTGCAGAGAATGATAACTGGCCAGATGCCAAAAATAAATAGCTCTGCTTGGCTTTAAATAGAACATCTATATCACTCCTTCCCGCTAAGGCTCAGGGAACATTGCAGAAGAGGTGAGTGTAAAGAATTATGGGATAGAGACTTATCTATAATAAGGACTTATTATTATCTATTATAAGACTGTTACAAAACAATGTCATCTGGATATAACACAATCAATGCACTCATGGACTCACTGTTGCTATGGTTACCTGTGTAAGACCCACACAAGATAGAGCCTATCAATATTTTATCAGCAGGGAGAAGGGGTCACGAGACCTCCCCTTCTTTCAGTCACCATCAGCCCAAAGTGGCCCTCAGGGAGGGGTGTCACATATATTCAAAGACATAAGTGACACATCACCTATTCTCCAGTGTATAACCTACCTGTGCTCAGTTAACCTTATTTAAACTCAGTGGGTCTCACACATACACAAGACATGGAAGTAGAAGGGGCCTTTTATTTCCTAAAGAACAAAGCTTTCAGTGGATGAAGGATATGGGGGATGAAACATGGTGATATGGGATAAAAATGACCAAAATTCAACACATATATGTACAAAACTGTCAAATAATAATGAATAAATGTGTTTTAAAATAGACTTCTGTAAGTCACGCTGGCCATAAGGGAGGTAAGGAAGGCTCTGGTTTTTATAGAAAACCCCAGGAGCACAGAGCACATGTGAATGTGTTTCAATGACTGTGTATTCGTAAGTCTTCGTAAGTAAAATTCTGTGTCCTCAAACTTGTATTGCTCATACATGTCCTCACACTATACAGTGTTGGCTGTTCAGTTATTTAAATTGCCTTGCGGTTAGAGGTGTCTGAAAAGAATTTTCTGTCGAGTGTATTAACTGTATAATACAATAGTTTGCTTGTGACTTTTGTTTTGAGGCAGGTTTCCATTCACTCTGT
The DNA here is from genome assembly GCF_021556685.1 of Rattus norvegicus. Classification (NCBI taxonomy): domain Eukaryota; kingdom Metazoa; phylum Chordata; class Mammalia; order Rodentia; family Muridae; genus Rattus; species Rattus norvegicus. Next base: position 99,994,739 of record NC_141536.1, on the reverse strand, counting down.
AGCCCAGAGTTAGTGGCTTGAAACTCACTATCCCACAGAAGCCTCAAATTCATGATAATCTTTCTGTCTCAGCCTCTCAAGTGTCGGGGGTTACAGGGAAAAGTGCCATGACCGCTCGATGACTGGGATATTTTCACACAGTGACTTTCTGCAGAAGCCATGGTGCTTATAGGCCAATTCTAATGCAACAAGACTCAGTCAGGAGATATGTGAGGGAGCACCGGCAGCACTGAGTTCCTCTCCTCATACATCTCTGTGTCCTGATAATAAACCTCTGTGGATGTGTTTCCTGCTCTTAGAACAAATAAAGTAGAACTCAAGAGGCTCTGCAAATTAAATTAGAACGAGAATCTAGAGAGAGAGAGAGAGAGAGAGACAGAGAGACAGAGAGAGAGAGACAGAGAGAGAGAGACAGAGAGAGAGAGAGAGAGACAGAGAGAGAGAGAGAGACAGAGAGAGAGCTCTAAGCAAAGCCCTCTATAAATGTCTTTCAGGTTCTTCTCAAATATGGACAACAGTTCCTGTCAGCATTCTTGGGGTTCACAGACATGAACAAATGGGTGGAGCAGGAGAAGAAAATGTTACAAACCAGTAGCCAATCAGGACATACTCCTCTCACATTGCCTCAGAGTAGTTTGAAAGTGGCTTCATGAAGTAGAATCTACCATTTAGTTACCCTTGCTTGAGTGCCTCAGATTTGAGAGTTTCACTTGGGCCTGGGCATTATGGTTCAACTTACGTATGCAATCCACACTTAGGAAATAAACGAAGAAGGATTGCCGCAGGTCCAAGGCCAGCCCAGACTACATTCTGAGACCATCTAAATTCTCCCTCCTAACTCAATGCCATCAAATATTAATTTGAGTAATTAATTAAGTAATTCTTATTTCCCCTTATTAAAAGCAAGTTTTAATAGTGTGAATAGGCTTAAAGGGTTTGAAAGAATCCGTACTCTGTTACCTTCATCCAGATTATGCGATGGTTGACAAACACTGGTTGTGTCCTGAGGAGATGCATATACAAAGTAAAAAACATGTCCATGTACATAAATATTTACAGACATCTCAGAGGCTAAGGCCTCGGCTACTGTGTTCACAGTGGTTATATTCTCAGCCCTTGGCCCAGCTGACAGTCCTACTTAGTGGAAATATGCCTAACTTTCTCAGCCCACAAGAATTTATCAAAGCCCAGTTATGTTAGACATCATATTTTGTGTCATGTAATCAAAGCAACCAAAATAGAAAAGGCCCTGCTCTCATGAAGTTTACATTCTGGAAAATGCTTGGGTGACAGGAAGTGATAGATGATGATGAAGAAAAATGATGTAATGACGGGGAGATGAAGTGGACCGTGGGGAAAATGCTAGCATCGGAGTTCTGAAAACTAACGCTTTGTTTAAGGAGGGTAATTTCAGCTCTTTGCCTTTGTCATTTGGAATAGCTCATATGAGTCGGGAAGAGGGCATGTCATTAAAGCTTTGATTTTAGGTGAGAGGGAGTTAATGAGTTTATAAAGTAAACTCCATTTCTCTGGGGGGAAATTGTTTTCACACTGGCTCTGAGAACCCTCTTGGTGGGCTCCAATGACCTCCACATTCATTGCCTAAGAACACTGTGGGCTTCTGACTCATAACTCTGCTCTGTGTGTGTGAGGGGGCAGGAGGTAAAATGCACTAAGGAGTACATGTATACAAATTGCCATTTGCCCAAATGTCATTCAGTACATCCTAATTTTCGAGATACTAACAGAGGCCTCCTTCTTACTTCAGTTGCTACACACACACACACACACACACACACACACACACACACACACACATTGTGTATACTGAAGTTCCTAACAGTACCTGTTAGGTGTTCAATATGTTTCTTGCTCCCTCCCCTAACACTTGATTAAAAAAAAAGACGTGTGCATGTATATAAACATATGTCAGTATACATGCATGCTGGTTCATGGCTGGGTTTGATTTCCCTCCTAGTCAATCACAGAAGTTTCATAGAGGTCTTGGTTCTTTTTGCTGTAAGCAACACAGGCATCTTTAAATTTCCCTCCTGACATAACTTTACCTGGCTGATGTCTTTAGACCTTGTAGATGTTTTGCAACGCACAAACCTGATGGCTCTTCCAAGAGCCAGTTTTTGGGCTAAGAGAAGACATGAGTGCGTTCTCATCAGTAGGAAACTATTTATACCATTGCTGTGTTTTATTCCGTCCATCAGGTTGTTGGTACTGACTACAGAATGTGCCAGTATGTTTTCCCTCAAGTCAGTTTTTGTCTGAAGCTGTTGGGAAGATAGTTCCTTATCTAACATTATTTTCCCCTAACGATGTACTTCAGAAAACTCTTGTCGCCTAACTATTGTTCTTTCACTCTTTAGGACGTTTTACAGATGGGAGCCCTGACTTGGCTTATTCTTCACACTCAGCTGAAGCAGATGGGCATCTGAGTTGAAGGAGTCAGTGGAGGGCAAGAAGAGGAGGGTATCCTCTTGCAGGCTGTTGGCGAGCCCGCCCGGGTTAACACCAGCGCAGTGGTTGGCGCCCTCTAAGTTGGGGGCCTCTGGCGGATCCGTCAAGGCTCCTGCATTGCTTGGCCAGAGTGTCCAACAGTGCCATTCAGCACAATGGTGAGGAACTACCTAGTTTGTCACGACTCTCTCGGTTGCTCTGCTCAGCGCAGCCGGGGCTCCTAAGCATGGAGCCCCACGCAGGCGAAGTTCAGCCGGCTAGAGGAGAAGTCCAGACCTGGGGCTGGAAAGACATGAGGGGCTGGGAGCCGGGCTGGGGGGATTTCCTCCCTCGCTCCCCTCTCCAACGGGAGCGGAAAATGTGATTTGCTGTGCATTCCAGGCGCGGTTCCCTGGGGTGACCTCTCCCACCCAGCCGGGCAGGGGCAGGGGGGGAGTAGACAAAGAGGCGAGGCGGGCGGAGAGGGGACCCCGCAGGGAAGGAGGAGGGGTGCAGTGGGCGGGGGTACTACCGGGAAAGGGGGCGGATAGCGGGTCCCGCGGCGGCGACGGCGCCTGACCAATGGAGAGACGCGGTCCCCGGCGCTTGGCCGGCGGCATTTAAACCGGGAGATGCCCGACACTCGGTGTGCCCTTCGCAGACCTGGGGAGCCAGAGCACCGCAGTAGCGGCACTTTCCTTCGTGTTCTTCCCGCGTCGAGCCCGAGTGGCTCCGGCCGCGGTCGCACGCAACGCCACGCGTCCACAGCGAAGGACTTGAGGATCCACTGAGGTGACAGGTGAGCGCGGTGGCACTCTGTGGTGAGTGAGTGAGTGAGTGAGTGTGTGTGTACAAGGAGTCCCCAGGGTCCATACCATCTCAAATCCTTCCCAGTTGCGACACAGTCCCTTGGTGCACCCGGAGTGCGCCTTGTAGAACCGAGCCTGATCCTTCCTGTCGCAGAGGTAGATGTGGTGACTTCAGGACACTGGGTTCACCGGGGAAAGAGAGAGAGAAGTTGTCAAGAAAGTGCATACCGTTTCCTTTTGCGGGAGCGCGGCAAACACGGTCCTGGTGCTCTAAGCACAGAGCCGCGGGAGTCGCCTGCCGGGGACAGCGCACTGTTGTTGGAGTCAGAGCCCCCGGAGCCGTGTCTCGGGGAGCTGAAGCCGACCTCGCAGCAAGTTGCAACCAGAGACAGCCTCGAGGGTTGGGCACTGGGCTGGGACTGGGGTGTCTCTAGGAGTGGCGGTCCCAGGGCTGTGAGTGGTGACTGCTGAGGACTTCGGAATTGGTGTGAGTTTGCGGGTATGGCAGATGTGACTGAGGCTGGTAGGACAGAATCCGCGCGGGCTCAGCAACAGCGAAGAGTCGGGGTCGGGTACCTCGAGTGCTTTGCTGCCCGCGGTGCTCCGGCAGCACGCGCCACACACTGGTGCGCTAGCTGCTCCGGCTGGCGCGTGGCTGTCTTTTTTGAGCCTCTTGGGGGTTCCACGCTCTCATCCCTCCATACTGCAGACCTGCAGGCGCCGGGCAGCCACTACTGGCTGGTTCCCACTTCCGTAGATGCTGGCCGATCTGTACCCCACAGGCCCCGGTAACGCCTCGCTGAGCCTCGCTAGCGACTCCGCTCTACTGAGCGCTTAGCCTCTGCTCCTTGCCCGCAGCCTAGTCCATTCCAGCGAGCCCTCTCTAGCTCCTAGTACAAGTCTAGAGTGAAGGGAAAGGCGATGTGGCTGTCATCTCCCTGGTCCTACTCATTTCCAAAATTCTAGTTGGGGAAGAAAAACGTCTCTATAGGTCTGGACTGGCTGTTCCCTCTCTGGCGCGCTTCAGTTTCGTGTTTGCCTAATGCCCAACTCTGGCAACCATCCACCAGTGAGGCTGGCTGGCGAGGATGCGAGATGATCAGCCTTTACTCAGAGGACCTTCGGAAGAGCCTAAGGTGGTTCGCTGGTCTAACTCCGCAGCCATCTTTCCCTCCTCAGGAGAATCCAATTCCCCTATTCTTTGATGGAGAAATATAGCCTAGAAGTGAGGGGTTAAAATCTCCTCTTAACTGTTGGAGGGCAAAATGACGACCATCAGTAGGTAATTGGATCTCTTGGTGGAAAGAGCAAACCCAAGTGGTACGCACGTCTGTTTATGTTCCCCTGAGATGGTGCCAGGATACGAACTGATTAAAACAATCTACTGTGTTCAATGGGTCACCAGGGCTTTAAGCTGTCCCAGGGACTCCAGAGTAGTGGTTTCCTTCTGACTGCTCTTACAAGTTAAATAAATAGCGTAGAAGAGGTTAAGATAACCCCATCCCAGGGTGAGGGGTCTTCTTTCACCCCCGGGCTGCCCTCTCCTCACCCCCTCCCCTTTTTCTTTTTGGGACAAGGCAGGCAGCACAGGGCACTTGGGAGTACAGACTTTTCAAAGCAAAGAAAGAAAAAGATCTTAAGAAAACAAGACCCTCCTTCACCATCACCACAACCAAGTCTACACAAATAGGTGTTTTCATTGCTCTTATCGGACACATTGTACCGATGGATTTGTAAGAAGTTACTAATTATTTAAGGCTTCTCTCTCTCTCTCTCTCTCTCTCTCTCTCTCTCTCTCTCTCTCTCTCTGTGTGTGTGTGTGTGTGTGTGTGTGTGTGTGTGTGTGTGTGTGTGTGTGTTTAACCCTCAGGTCATTGTAGGAATTAGAGTCTTTTGTAAACTTCATAATTTCACAGTTTTCCTATCTTCTTCAAAGTTCACTTTGAGTAAAATGTTCTGTTAACCCACAATCTGTAGGAAATCCAAACTGACTAATGTGGTTTTTCACACCAGCACTTAGGGAGAGAAGAACAGAAACATGTTAAGTCTTTACATCCCTCAATGTCCACCTCTTGTCCTTCTAAATTGATGCTGTTGGTGACCCCCATCTCAATGTCCCAGTCTACAAAGTGACAGACTACAAAGAACCCCATTGCCCCGGACTTCTCCCCAAGACATGCTTGCTGGCAGCAAAGCTCTGGAGTATGTTTGAGAATGCAAAACCAAAGGTATATAGGAGAACTCGAGCCTTTTATGTGAGGAGAAGAGGGAGGCAGTCAGGAGCAGTGACTGCACATTTAACTGAAAGGCACTGACCGGGCAAGTGCTACCAGCCCATGTCTTACATCTGCAAAGAATTTTCTTTAGTTTTAACATATGTTCTTAGAAATGCAAAGTACAACAGGAATTCCCTTGACAGGAGAAGTCTTTTCCTTTGCATGCAAATATGAAGATACAAAATAGATAATTATTAGATTTACAATATTTTTTCAAAATTTACTGCATTAAAAAGCAAAGCCACATGTTCCTTGTTAAATGTGCTGTGCTGAATGTTGGCATAGTGACTAAGGACATGTTAGAGTTAGATGGAACTGGACTCAAACCCTGGCTATCCACTTTATAAACTATGTGACCTTGGATGGATTCCTGATTAGTAACAGGAAGACATTATTATATACCTCATAATTTATCATGACAAAACTTGGACAGGATTTAGCATAATGTCTAATGCAGTAAACGCTAAAAAAAAATAAGAGTCACCTTTTTATTACTAGTGGTTATGTTGGACATGAGAGACCAGAGGGTGATTCTGAATTTAATCCCAAATCCCATTTATTCATAACTGTTACAAAGTGCAGCATATGACTTGGCCATCACTCAGTAGTGCTCTTGGTGAGGGTTTGACATTTATAATTTCTAATTCATTTCCTATTGATTCAAATCATTATTAACTTCCCCAAGTAAGTAAGTAAGTAAGTAAGTAAGTAAATAAATAAATAAATAAATAAATAAATCTTCCAGGGAACTATGAACCAGCAGGTGTCTCCTCCTCACCTTGTGTGGTGCTGGATTCCAGCCTGACTTAGCTCTAATGGGCAGTCTATTCTTAAGAGACTTGCAAGAGACATGCAGGGAATAAAATTTATGATGTGTGCCAATCATTAATTTTTCTTATCTCCTTAGTATAATTTGTCTGAGGAATAAACAAACCTTGGTTATTATGAAGGAATTCCCGAGTTAATTTCTAAAGGTTGATTCTAAAAGTTAAAGAAGATCTAACTAAGATTAACTTTCCCCCCTCCTGAAAGATTAAGGCTAAAGGGAAAAAGAAATGGATTCTTTTAAAATCTGGCCTGTCTATAAAACATTTGCAGCAAATTCCATTGTGTTTTATGCCGGGAGAATGAGCTCATGCCATTCTTGCTGCCTGTCTTTCTAAAGGTCGCCCAGCAGGAACAATGGCCGGGTTCAGGTACAGACATCTGGAGTTGGCTGTAATTCTTACTCAAAACTCTGTTTAATTCACTGAGCGAGCAGGTTGCTTGGCTAATGCGAGAGTCACAATGAGAAGTGTATGGAAAGGAGCTGGCCCTAGATTCCCTAAATACATCAAGAATATTGGAAACAAGTCAGACATACTTTTTGGGTCCAAACCTCCAGACTCTGAAGACCATTCTTGGTGCTTTTGTGAAATTTTTGACAATTTACCAAGGCAGAAGTGATTACTATGGCTTTCCTTGCTTGCGAGTGTTTACTCTTGAGCACCAAGAGAACCGGGGACAAACGGGAGGCAGCAAAGACCTGTTTTGAGGGTCTGTCCTTTGAGACAAGTGACTGGAGGAGCATTGTGGCAAAATGAAAAAGAGACGAGGGTGAAGCATACGCTTGTTAGCAGAGACAGCTGATGAGAGAACTCACCTCCAAATATTAGCATATCACTCCACAGCAGAAATGCACTGAGGGGACATTAAGGTGGGGTTTATGAATAAAGAGTTACAATATCTGTGTAAGAGAACCAAGGGAGATGATCGCTACACATCATGATACACTCTGAGTTCCGGATGCATCATCGGAATGCAATGACTGGACATGAGTGGGAAGTCATGAGAACCCAAATCCAGACCAGTATTTGGATTGATTTTGGGCCATGTAGCACACCACTAGGGTGTGATGTGGAAAGAATTGTCCTCAAGGAAATACCATCTTCTTTATTTGCTCCATACCAACGACACACAGAAAGCGCTAAGCATTTGGTGAAAAGAGAGCTGCAATTTCAAGAAGCAAATTCCTCAGTGGAGTAATCAACACTAGTGGGTGGGAGCTTAGATGAATGGTCACAGTGATTGGCAGAGCTTGGCTTCAGCCTTCCAGTGCTGTTCACCTTACTCTGCCTCAAGGAGTCCATCCAAAGCACGCTGGCCTTTCTACTCAAGTCAGGAAACTACTCCGCTGATTTCTATTCATTGACGCTCTTGGAGCTTTTCTTTCTAACACTAAAGTTTAAGAACTTGAAATCCTCCCAATAAGCCAGTAAACATTAAGAATTTTAAAATAGTAAAAAGCATACTTTTTAAAACCTAGTAAATTTTTAAATATTTTATTTATTTACTTATTTACTTTTACTTTTTTTTTTTTTAGTGAAAAGTCCGATGGTATAATGTAGGCTGTTATGACTTATGAGGAACTCACTTTTGCATAGGAACAGAAATTTTTCCCAGATTTATTCCCAAACCGCAGTCGAATAATTATGAATTTATTGCTTTATCAATGGGTTAAAATAAAACTCATATTATCCTGCATAGAACCAAAAATAAAAAAATCAATCAATCAAACAAACAAACAAAAACAAAACTTGAGAGCAAATGAGTACTTCCTAGAAAAAAGACAAGTGTTAAAAGCTGTCTAGGCTGGAAGGAATCTGCACTCCTTTCATGAAGCCAGTACCTTGACGTCAGTGATGGCATTTTTTTTTTTTCCGGAGCTTGGGACCGAACCCAGGGCCTTGCACTTGCTAGGCAAGCGCTCTACCACTGAGCCAAATCCCCAACCCCCAGTGATGGCACTTTAAAGTGCAAACTGTATCAAGTTTGTGTGGTATAATAACAATCACTTAACAAATGTTGGGGAGGACCTCCTCTGTGTCAGGAACAGAGAGTCAGATGACAAATTAGCCCCCATCAATTCTCAGGGTAGATATAACAAGGTTCAATGACAGATGTAAAGATACCAGGAAAGAAGTTTAATAAATAAGAAGTCCCTAGTTGGTCTAGAAAAGTAAATTGCAGCTTTGTGAATGGATGCCTGTGGAATAGCATAACCCTATGCCTGTCATATAAACTGTCACATGCAGTCAGCATACATCCATAGTCACTCTCAGGTTGGCCTCTGTGGTTGTGGACACTGAGACTCTGGACCCAAAAGGAGTGAATTGGTTTGGAGGTTATTTTTTAGTAGATGTGGAGGGAGATTGTCAACCCAGATCTAGAGCCATTGATGTAATATTCCTTTGAAATAGCAGCGGATGGATTTTATTTCATTTCTGTGCTTGGCCTTTTATTTTAGACTCTGGCCCTCAATTGGGAGTCACTAGGAACTTGTGAAACTATCTTAGATTTGCCTTATAGTTTCTTGGAGACAGAAAAGTCATGGCTTAAGTTACCTTGGCCTCTGGAGAAAATCTGTACTATTTTATAACTGGCCTGTTTTCATAAGTGATGTTTTATAAGACAAAACAAAGCCATTTTTCTTTTGTTCTTGCTGTTGTAGTGGTCAGCATAGTTTTGTTTAAAGATCAGATTCATGGTAACACAAGCTGACACAAGCCAAGGAACCTACAGTCGGAACGGGAGTCGAATGTCACATTATCAGCTCCAAACTTGAACTTGCTCCAAAGTATTAAGTTAATGTCGGAAAAACATTGACATTTAAGAATATTTTTAATGAAACATTCAATTACCTTGGTTTGCTGCTAGCCTTAGGGTTGAATGGTCCTCACTTGCCAGAAGTTGTCCTTAAAAGAAGATACATCTTATGCTGCTTTTGTCTCTTAAAAATAATTGGTCCAGATAATGATACCAACTTGTCTGGTGCCTTGGAGACGAAGGTTATATTAAGTAAGGCTATATTAATATGCACTTAGTGGTTGCCACATGCAATACTGGTATTCAGCTGAGAGAAAATGGATGCCTCATAGCTGTTCTTGTGCAGCAAATCACAAGCATGAGGCAGAGGAAACCCCAGGGCATTGCTATGCCTGGAAGAGACACTATGAATTTGAAACTATTCTCATTGTAAAGAAATCCTTCAATGGTTTTAATAACTCCTGGTGTGCCAGCAAGTGTTACAGGCCTTGAGCTGGGTGGGAAGGCTGATTGACTGAATAAGGGTCTTCATATTAATGGTTTCCCAGATGACTGTGTCCAGGGAGACAGTCCCAGGAGAACCTTGACAGTCTGCTGCCTTCCTTTACCTTCTCCACATGTCTGCCCTGTCTTTTCTGAATAACCCTTCCTCTGGAAAAGTCCCCTTTTTTCTGACTTGCTTTGTTCACCCCATGTCCTGTCTCTCATCTATGTTTCTTCTCCCATTCTCTCCACGCTTCACTTGATTTATTTGTTAGTTAAATATTACATGCCCTGGCCATGTATGATTTATACCTAGGTCCAGGTTGGCTCACAATTCATTGGCATCAATGCTATTCCTATGAATTGAAATATTCATGTACTTATATTATTGTACCCATTTATCTACCTTAATTTATCCATTTGTTTTGTATATTTTAGAAGTAACCACACATACACACACAACACACACGTGACATGAAAAGAACACAGTAAAGCAGTGGGAGAGGCCAACATGAACAAGATGCAGGGTCAGATATGTATGAAAATCCATAATAAAACTAGTTTTGTACGCTGACCTAAAAATTAAAGTCAAGAAATTAAAGGCCTACCTGGTCAATTAATCAGACAAAAAATTTTCTGTTTATACATATAGTCACACAGATGAGTAACATATTTCACCACTTAAAAGAAGTTGAAAAGTGGGGTCTGGAGAGATATCAGTTCATCAGTTAAGATACTTTCTGTTCTTCCGAAGGACTTGGGTTTAGTTGCCAGCACTCACATCGGGTGGCTCACAACTGCCTATAACTCCAGCTCTAGGAATTCTGGGACCCTTTAATTGCCCTCCCTAGGCACGCACATGGATTCATGGATTAAACACCCAAACACAGACACAGACACAGACACAGACACAGACACACACACACACACACACACACACACACACATACACACACACACGGTGTTATATCATGGCATAAAGAATAATACCAGTCATCTCTATGCTCTTGGTCTCCTGTACAGCCCTCCTCGTAGTTTTTTTTTGTTTGTTTGTTTTTGTTTTGTTTTGTTTTGTTTTTTGTAAACAGGTTTTCTGGTCTCTTTCCAATACTGAAACAGTGAAAAGTCTCATGTTGTCAAAAAGAAAAAAATACAGTTAACTGAGCACTGAGCATTAAAAAAGTCACATGCAATTGTGTCAGGAGCCAGTAAGGAATTCTAATGGGAGCTGGTTCAAAAAAGAGACGGGTCCTGACTGAGTTTAAAGCTTGGCAAATTCACTGTGTGACCTGTGTGGAATAACTCAGTTTGATGGCTGAGAGAATAATGGGGTTAATAGTATCTAATAACTAGTGCTACTGTTAGAAGTCAGTGCAACTGAAGTGTGTAGTGAGTACAGTATAAGATCTTAGGTGCAGTTATTAATCTATTAAATATCTTTCTTAGTCTGTGTTTCCCTTCTCTTTGTCCCTTATCTAGAATGAATCGCACGGCATACACCGTAGGAGCTTTGCTTCTCCTCCTGGGAACCCTACTGCCAGCAGCTGAAGGGAAAAAGAAAGGGTCCCAAGGAGCCATCCCACCTCCTGACAAGGCTCAGCACAATGACTCCGAGCAGACCCAGTCCCCACCACAACCTGGCTCCAGGACCCGGGGGCGGGGCCAGGGGCGGGGCACCGCCATGCCTGGAGAGGAGGTGCTTGAGTCCAGCCAAGAGGCCCTGCATGTGACAGAGCGCAAATACCTGAAGCGAGATTGGTGCAAAACTCAGCCCCTGAAGCAGACCATCCATGAGGAGGGCTGCAACAGCCGCACTATCATCAATCGCTTCTGTTACGGCCAGTGCAACTCCTTCTACATCCCCAGGCATATCCGAAAAGAGGAAGGCTCCTTTCAGTCTTGCTCCTTCTGCAAGCCCAAGAAATTCACCACCATGATGGTCACACTCAACTGTCCTGAGCTACAGCCACCCACCAAGAAGAAAAGAGTCACACGCGTGAAGCAGTGTCGTTGCATATCCATCGACTTGGATTAAGTCAAAGGGGGCACATTCAGCCTGTCATAGCCATGCCGAGAGCCACACCCAAACCACCCGATTCCTACTTGGCTTAAACCTAGAGGCCAGAAGAACCAGCAGTTGCTTCCTGGCTGGAGGCTGCTTATGCATAGAGTATGCGCATGAGTGTGCATGGGTACCTGTGGGTGTTTCCAAACACCAGCGGAAACAGCCTCTGCAGGAAGGCACTTCCTGTTACTGTGCTTCAGATGGTCGGAAATGCTCACACCACTGGACCCAACACCCACAGGGGCAGGGCTGTAGATGACTTTGACCTTGTGTTCCATGTGCCTCCTGGGCACCAGGATTTCATTTGAGAATGAATACTAACGGAGGAGGTAACTCTGAGGGCCGCATTAGACTCGGAACTGTTTGTTCAGTGCTCTCCCACAACCCATTCCTTTCTTTGCTCTCCCTGACCTTAGTCCATGTTCTTAAATTAATTCACTTGATGTGAGTGTAAATTTCTTTCGTCTTGTGAAGAACCTTCAGAGTGTGGGGAGACAAGTGATAAAGGCAAACAGAACAGGGGATTGACACAGGAGCATTGAGACTGAGGACCAGTCTGGCCAGTGAAATTCAGTAGCAAGATGTTCAGAGTTTAAAGATTGTTCCCCCCAAACAATATGAGTCTTGTTTTAGCAAAGGGGCTTTACTGATATTTAAAAGAACCCAGACAGACAGAGGAGAAATATAATCAGCAAAAAAACCAATTCTCTGTGCCGGTATCTGTGACCTACTGACAATATCTGTAATCCAATGTTAAGGGTGAAATATTGACCACTTCTGTTTTAAGAACCAAGTGAAAGGAAAAAAAAAATATGGCCTTCTACTTACTTTGCCTCTCAGGAGGATGACTGAGAGCGTTGTTCGCTAGGGTAAGAAAGACAAAACCTCCTAGGCTTAGTTTTGCTGGATTATCATTGCTTTCCCATCATTCCTGAAAAAATGCTTCAGAGATGCAGAACCTTCCAATAAAATCGTGCTTTTCTTGAGACCATTTGCCAGTAAGGGTCAGTGTTAGACGAGAGAGCTGTCTGCTGCATGTGAGTTAGACATGTCTGGGGCTTCTTCTGTTTGGCTTTTGTTATAGGAGAGAACCAGAGATGAGAGAGCTGATGAGAGAACAGAGACAGAGAGAGAGAGGGCCAATCCCTTAGGGAAGCACTAGGGTATATTAACAGGCCACCTACACCCAATGGATCTATGTGACATTGTAATCATTATGCCTACTATGGATGCTGTCCTCTGAATACACATGGCTGCCCAATGTCTACTTAGCATCTATGTAAGGGCCAGAGAAAGGTGACTGGGTCTTGGTACATTTTGGTTTGGCTAAGCAATACTCTTTAAGACTGACATTCTAGCTATAAATGCCCCAGATACTTTTTTTGCCTTTTCCTCTCAGAGCGACTAGTCAAGTGATATGTCATTTGGAAGGCAGACATTCACTGCCCATCAAAGATACCACAGTCAAAGAACCATTGGGAGTAAAGAAACTTTTTGTTTTGGTCTAGCCCACCCGCCCATGTAACATCGAAACAGGAACCATATTACAAGGCAAAAGCTATCTTGAATTCCCAAAACACTGGGTCTAATTTTGAAAGTTTAAAAGTCACTGGTGATGACTCCACAGTAAGTGAACTTGTGCGAGCATAGCCGTGAGTTTCATTTGTACTGCGTGCTCCTTCACTGAATCTTTGAGGCTTCCATATCCATAGCCACATAGTCACAGGGTGGATTTGATTAGGCCCACACATACAAAGGTGGGTTTGGAGGGTGGTGAAGAGGGAAAAATAAGAGAGGATGAAGATGAAAATATAGACCCACACCAGAGAGGAAAAATGACACTCGGTGCTGAAAAACACTGTGTCCCATCTTAATTCTGCCACAAACATGCAGTCTTGCTAAAAATCAACAACAACAATAATAAAAATGTTTGGCAGCCACAGTTACCTTTAGGAGCTTGTACCACAGTCTCTCTTGTAAGCTGGATTTAGATTTGGTTCTTGAGGATTGCCTCAAAATTAACTTCTTTGAAACGATCAGCAGCATAAGTGCCCTAAAAGCACATCACTGGCCAACGGCTGGGACGTCTGCCTTCCTTGCCGTGCCTAGATCAAGACCATCAGAAATGTGTCCGCTGCCGTTTATTGGAGATGCCCCGTCTGTCGCTGATTCTGGACGCACCAGCGATGCAAGGATGGACACTTTCTCCAACATTGTAGTAGAACCAATTTTTTTTGGCAAGCTTTGTTGCAGTCTCCACCTTACCTGTTAAAATAATGCCAGAAACCAAATATGAATCTTACGGCATTCAATTTGTGCTTGGCACTGAAAGAGGAAAGCCACACACCAGATAAGTCTGAGTGCCCCTTTGCCATTGTACTCTTCAAAGTGAGAAACCTGGAGGAAGGATAGTTTCCACCATGTGGAATGTGAATAAGCAAAAGAGTTATGGTTATTTAATGTAATTAGGAATTCTAGGTCCTTCGGTTACTGTGATTTCGAATGTTTTCTTTCTCTGTTTTATACGACAGCCTCTGAGTTGGGCAAAGAAGAAACAGGCCGTTGTATGTTGCTAGAGACTTTCGTCAGGTCAGGGGGACACACAGTCTTGTCACATATGAAGAGATGTTACCAAGTCAACGACAAGCCTTATTTTTTAACGTTGAATGTTCCTTAAAGGCTGACACTTCTGAAGCAATGTTAGGAAAGACTTTAAATGTTATTTTGAGAGACTTCTGTGCGTATACAAGCAGATAATGACGGCTAGTTCAGACAAGCAGAACATTTCTAAACGAGAAGTCCGAGCTGAACGACTGAAAGAGATTCCTCGCCATATTGAATATCATCTACATTGTGTATTTAATATACTTTAATCATTTTGAAACAACGAAGGATTATGCAGGCTATGACGGAACTACTACCTTGCTATGGATGAGGGTTGGGCAGGATTTAATGGTCTCATAGAAGCTAATTTGGCTTAAAGTTTTATGAATCTGTAACTAGAATTTTATTTTCACCCTAATAACATTCTATATAACCTTTGCCAAAAAAGCAATCAATAAATTAAACCTCTTCTTTCTGTGCATGTATGTTTGAATTTTAACTGGTGGAAGGGTCTCAGAAGGGGTTGAGGGCAGGGAGGGAGCCAGCCAGGGATTCACTTGCCTCAGAAAGGGAAAAAGAAACAAAGAACAGAACTTTCTCTTTTTGGGGAGAGGAATCCACTCATTGCACCCAGACCTTTTTGTTCCTTTTTGGTTTTAGTAGGGAGCCCTGGGACTCAGATGGTTAAAGACAGAGGAGGCTGACCTGCAGTCTCCCCAAGAACAGCTAGAAGGAGGAGCTCCTGCAGTTATGACATCAAGGAACGGTTATGCAAAAACAGATAAGATGGCGGAGGAAATCTGAGAAAGATTCGAGTTCCATAGAGGAACACGTTGTGATGGGGAAAGTAGTCAGCAACCCCAGGAGCTGCCTTGTAGGAGACAAACTTGGCTTCTCTTGGCAATGTTTTTAAATGCGCTAGTTATCATTCCACAGAAATATAAGGAGAGGTAGTTCTCCGAGACCATGCACCTTCCAGAGAGGTGGTCCCAGCTGGACAGCACTGGCATTTGTCATTGGAAAGTTAACATCAGCAGCCAAACCTCAGCAGCTGGGAGTGTAAAATGCTAACGTTGTACACGGAGCAAAGAGTTTAATTTGTGTTGTTCCACAGTCCTCAGGACAGCGCAATGCAGAAGGCACTGCTATCCTCCCTAAGAGGAAGCTCCAGACTCATGCGGTCTTACTGTAACACATCGGTCCTTAAAATCTTAAGCATTTTCAGTAGAAGTGACTTCTCCCTGAGGACAGAACACAGACTCGGCTATTGATTACTGACTAGGGACATCCTGAGGTTGCATGAATAGTTCAGAATAGTTGCATCTGTGCATTTAGAAACACCAAGTTGAAGGTTATTTGCCACCCCTCTTCTCCTTTTATAGATGTGTTTGGGGGGAGATGGCCTGGAACCGCAGGGTCCCCAGGAAAACCACACTCAGGAGGCAGCATCTAAATAAGGCTTGAAAGGTGAGAGTAGAGCTCAACAAAGAACTCTGCAGGCTCAGAACAACCTTTCCCCCAGAAAAAGCAAGGTATAAGGGGACTCAGTAAAAGGACTTATTTCTGAGTTCAAGCCATTTTCCAGCCTCTGTCTCTTTTGCTACTGGGTTTATAAGCACCCACCACTCTGGTCATGTTCAGCAGATAAACAAATTCTAAAGAAATAGAGAAAAAATAAAAATATGATATATTGGGAAACTGGAAATGATTGACAGGGGCACAGAAAGACAGAGAGAGACAGACACACAGAGAGACAAAGAAAAGGAGAAAGGAGAGGAAGAGGAGAATGAGAAGGAAGAGAAGGAGACAGAAGAGAAAAAGAAAAGAATTATAAAAGACTAGCCAGATTGAAATTGTAAGGCTGGAAAACTAGCAAGTAAAATAAACCTCTTTAGAAGGGCTCAAGGCAGATCTAATGAGACGATAAAACATGAGAGAGAAAGGAGGAGACAGAGGTAGGGAATGGAGAGCAGGAATACAGTGAACACGAATATGATAACTGTAATTTCAGCATTTGGGAGGCAGAGGTAGGCAGCTCTCTGTGATTTCAAGGCATGGACTAGATAGGGAGTTTGAAACCAGACAGGTCTACATAGTACATAGACCCTGTATTAAGCAAACACACAAATAAAAACCCAACCAAACAAGAAAAAAAACCCAGATAGGATGGAGAAAACATCATTCTTGACCTTACCAAAAAAAATCTTTGTTAAATGCATTACAAAAAAAATCCCATGAACAACTGTATGAAAACATAAAATATAAAAAATATAGCCAAAGAAAAAGTCTGATTTTATACTTGTGTTTTTTATACATTTTACCAAAAACAGACTAATGATTTAAGAAAGTTTGATTGCAATGAATAGTAAATCATAAGTAATTATGAATTATATGTTCTGATGACATATGAGTTCCTCTCTTTCCTCTTTCCCTATTAGCTTACATTTGGGCAAGCTGACTACAAAGCCACTGCAAGTAATGGAATGCTCACACCCTACCTCATGGGGACACTTAACTCTCTAATTACCATAAAACCCTGAGCAAGTTTCCCCTGCCTTCTGAGTTATGTCCAGAGCAGAACAGGAGTTAAGGATCTCTTGTCCTCTTTGAAGCAGTGTACCACCATTATCATCTAAGCAATTGAACTAAATTTTAGGCAGGAGTCCATATTGTTTATGGAGGTATCAACAATACCTTTTCATATTCAAATTACCCAAATTCCATAAGTAGAACTAAAAGTCTGAATATAGCCATCATAAGCAAAGAGACTAAATATACAATTTTTTCTGTCAAAGTAAAGCCCACATAGAATGGCTTCACCAAATACTTAATGAAGCACTTATATATATTCTTCATCAAGTTGTCCTTAAAAATAGAGGTGATAAGGCCAAGAAGCAGTTCAGTGGGCAAAAGTGCTTGTTGATGAATCTGATCACTGAAGTGAGATTCCCAGGACTCACATGGTGGAAGAAAACTCCTGCAAATTGTCTTCTGACTTCCACAGGCATGTCCTAGTCTACATGCACAGGCATGCATACACAGATATATTCACAGACATACATAGATACACAGAGACGCAGACATACACATAAACACATACTCATACACACAGACACACTCTCACACACTTAGGCACAGACAGATATACACAGAAACACACACAGCTCACACAGACACACACAGAGACACACACACATACATACATACATACATACATACATACATACATACATGCATACAAAGATAGACACACACATACATCCACTTTCCCATACCTACACACTTGTACACATACACAAATAGGCACACACACTCACACTCATATAGAGAGACACACAGACACACATACAGAGACACACATTCATCCACATTGATCCACCCACCTAGACTTACACACAGTGCAGATACAAACACATACACACACATAGATACACAGCCGCATCCACTCACTCACACATACAAAATCATACACACACATACATTCACACACACATATACAGAAACACACAGATACACACAGACAGACACACACTCACCCACTCATCCACATCTACCCACCCATACACACAGGCACACACACTCACACACACTCGTACATAAAATATAATTTTAAAATTAAAAACCTAGAAGAGTCAACACTTCTACCTCATCCTTTAAGAGCAGAATAACCTTGATACCGAGTCTAGATAAATATCATTAGAAATACTATAGACTAATATCCCTTATGAATACTGATGCAAAATACTCAGTAACTGAATTTATCTCTCTATAAAAGTAATGTAAATGTCATTACCATGTAGCTATCTTTAAAAATAACTTGATGTTATTCATCATGCTAATAGGATAAGGGACAGACAGTGCTTAATCGTGCAATAAAGCAGACGACTCATTTGACAGAGTTTAACACCATTCATGATAAAAACCACTCAGCACATTAGAAGAGAAAAGAACTTTCTCAACCTAAATTATGACAACTACTAAAAGGTTTCTCTTTTAAGAGCGGTCGCTAGCAGGAAATCTTTCTCCAGTTCTGTTCAGCATCATACTAGGTCTACCCAAAACAGTTTACACAGGAAAAAAAAATCAGGATTGGCAAAAAAAGCAGTAACAATATTTGTATTTTCAGTTGGCATTGCCTTATAGGTAGAACCGCAAGGGTTGAGCATGAGAGCTCAGAAACAAATTCAGCTAGGTTACAGGGTCAAAGACAAAACTAATCACAATTCTATGTGATTTTACATAGACAAGGAGAAATGTGAAAAAATAAGCAATTGATTTCATTTTCAGTCTTATAAAATATTCAAAATGAATACAGTTAAAAGAAATAGAATTCTTGCTCACTGAAAATGATAAAATATTGCTTACAGATATTTAAAAAAATACCAATATCAGTGGGTGAGAAAGCTTTATCCATGGTTTATAAGAATTAGTGTTGTTCTACAAGATCAACACAATGTCTATGAGCTTTTGGCTAGCTTCCTTCTAGAAATCAACAAACTGATCCTAAAATTCATATAATCGTATACACATACACATATACATATACATATGTTAACATGCAAGGTATCCTTCTGCCAACCATTAGGTTAGGACACGGAAACTCCTGTTTCTCCAAAACTCTTTTTATATTCCACTCCACGTCAAACCTTTTCTACACACCAACTGTAACCTGCCTCTTTTTTTTTTTTTTTTTAAATTAACTTGAGTATTTCTTATTTACATTTCGAGTGTTATTCCCTTTCCCGGTTTCCGGGCAAACATCCCTCTAATCCCTTCCCCCCCCTTCTTTATGGGTGTTCCTCTCCCCATCCTCCCCCCATTGCCACCCTCCCCCCCAACAATCACGTTCACTGGGGGTTCAGTCTTAGCAGGACCAAGGGCTTCCCCTTCCACTGGTGATCTTACTAGAACATTCATTGTTACCTATGAGGTCAGAGTCCAGGGTCAGTCCATGTATAGTCTTTAGGTAGTGGCTTAGTCCCTGGAAGCTCTGGTTGCTTGGCATTGTTGTTCATAAGGGGTCTCGAGCTCCTTCAAGCTCTTCGAGTTCTTTCTCTGATTCCTTCAACGGGGGTCCCATTCTCAGTTCAGTGGTTTGCTGCTGGCATTCGCCTCTGTATTTGCTGTATTCTGGCTGTGTCTCTCAGGAGAGATCTACATCTGGCTCCTGTCGGCCTGCACTTCTTTGCTTCATCCATCTTGTCTAATTGGATGGCTGTATACGTATGGGCCACATGTGGGGCAGGCTCTGAATGGGTGTTCCTTCTGCCTCTGTTTTAATCTTTGCCTCTCTAGTCCCTGCCAAGGGTATTCTTGTTCCCCTTTTAAAGAAGGAGTGAAGCATTCACATTTTGATCATCCATCTTGAGTTTCATTTGTTCTAGGCATCTAGGGTAATCCAAGCATTTGGGCTAATAGCCACTTATCAATGAGTGCATACCATGTGTGTTTCTCTGTGATTGGGTTACCTCACTCAGGATGATATTTTCCAGTTCCAACCATTTGCCTACGAATTTCATAAAGTCATTGTTTTTGATAGCTGAGTAATATTCCATTGTGTAGATGTACCACATTTTCTGTATCCATTCCTCTGTTGAAGGGCATCTGGGTTCTTTCCAGCTTCTGGCTATTATAAATAAGGCTGTGATGAACATAGTTGTAACATGCCTCTTAAGTTACAGGGTTTGTCTTCCACATTTTTACAGTTTCATCAACAGAGAACACACTCACGACCTAACACTCTAATCCAGTTGCAAACCATTACAGTGAGGAAAAGAAAGGCTTGAATTGAGGCACTCCTAAAACCATGTTATAGTCCTGATAAGTACATAAAATTATAACCGAAAGTGAGTGTATAATCCAGTGAGATGCCCCACAGCTTCATCACAGATGGTTTAACTGGACAGAAGTTCACTGAAATGATTAGACTTTGGGTCTGACTGATTTCACTGAATTGTGTTTTTCATTTGTAAGTTATTTGTAATCGACTGCTACATAAATATAATCTTTATGAAGATCATTATATCCTCCCTGCCATACACATTCTTTTTGTTTAACAGGGGCAAAGAGAGTTCTTAAATTGAGCTGGTGATTTGCAAAGGTTGGTAAAAATCAGCAAACTCTTTGGGACACCAAAGCAGAAAGAAAGGAGAAGAGGAAACATCATAACTGATACCATAGAAATAAAAAGGAATATAAGGACTACTAGAAAAAATTAGATATGAACAAACTGAATAGATTGAAAACATGAGTAAATTCAAGGCATTCAACCCACCAAGGCTAAGTTGGGAATTAATAAAATATCTGAATAGTCCTAGGACTGGTGTGGAGTTTAAATTAAAAATTATATACTCTCAACTGAGAAAAATCCAGGACCTGATGGTTTTACTGACCAATTTTACATATTTTAACAAATTTAATAAGAATTAATACCAATTCTCTTCTTCCCTCATGAAAATTGAAGAGGAAGGAATACTTCCAAATTCATTACGTAAGACCAGCATTACCCTGACAAAGATATCATCATATGTCTTCAATAAAATACTAGAAAACTGAATTAAATAGTTGAATTGTAGTGTAATAGGTAATTCTTGGAATACATGGATGGCCCAACATGTGAGACAGTAGATTAAGAAGTACATTCATAAAAATCATATGCTAACCCAGTGTGTGTAGAAAAGGCATTTGCCAAAATTTAACATCCTCTTGTGGTTAAAAATTCTGAACAAAATAAGAATAGGAAGACAGCACCCAGCTGTGACAAAGGCCATGTATAAAGAACCCAGAGCTGGCTACACATTCAGAGGTGAGAAACAGTGAGACCGGAAAAGGGAAAAATGTTCCCCATCACCGTTTCTATCTCATATACTACTAGGGGTTACTGCCATAGCAATTAGGCAAGAAAAATAAACAGAGGATTCCAACAAAAAGAAATACAAAATGTAGTAAAGTTGCAGTGCTGTCCACTTTGGTTTCTTGATACAAAGTCTCTCATGTGGCCTAAAACTCTCAGATTAGGCTAGGCTGGCTGGCAGAGTCCTGATGATCTATCTACCTCTCTCCATCTCCCTAGCACTGGGATTACATACATCACCATGCGAGGCTTTGTTGCTCAACAAGGGTTCCGAGGATCAAACTCTGGCCCTTATGTCCCAACAATGAGTGCTTTACCATTGCAGCTACCACTCCAGTCTTGCAGTATTAACACAGCACACACATCAGTGGCTATTTTAGATTTTAACAATGAGATAGCTGAAAAAAATGGGGGAGAGGTATCATTTAAAGTATACCAAAAGGAAAAAAATCATAGAAATTAAGTTACCTAAGAATGGGAAAAACTCATATACTAAAAATTGTAATACACTAGTCTAAGAAAATAAAAAGATGCTCACAAATGGAGAGACACTATGTGTCCAATGACTGGAATATCTAATACTGTTAAATTGTCCATATTGCCTACAACAATCTACAAATCCAGTTCAACTTCATTGAAAATGCCATTGGCATTGTATATAAGTAAAGGAAACATTGTAAAACTTATGAAATCACAAATGACCATGAAGGAACATCAGCCTTGAGAAAGAAAAGAAGACTGGAGAGACCACTCCTTTTGTTATAAAAATATATTCAAGCTCAAGGCCCTGGGTTCGGTCCCCAGCTCCGAAAAAAAGAAACCAAAAAAAAAAAATATATTGCACAGACATAGAAAACACAACTGTGATGTTAGAATAAAGATGGGCATCAGCAAATGAAACAGAACAGTGAGTGCAGCAAAACCCCTCATGTATACACAATCAACTGTTGTTTGACGAGGGCTCAATCTACAGAACAGGGAAAGGATTGTAGGTTAAACACATGGTATGGGAAAATTGGGTATACACATGCAGAAAGTTAAATTGCAACGTTCTCTTACACCACACAAAAAGAAACTCAAATGGACTATAGATTAAAGGGTAGACCTTAAATTGTAAAACTCCTAGAAGAAAATATAGAAAAACACTTTTCTTCTCAGTGTGTGTCTGTGTTTATGTATATGTGTGCGAGCACACACACACACACATGGGTGGAAACAGTTGTGCATGAATGTGTGAGGCCAGAGGTTGACACTGGTTGCCATTCCTTGCTCTGCCTGCCCACATTGGAATTACAAAGCACAAGTTACCATGTCTGACTTTCTGTGTGGGTGTTGAAGATTCAACCTTAGTTTCTCATGCTTGAGCATCAAGTGCTCTTACCTGTTGACCCATGTCCTCAGCTCCAGTGCAACACTTTTGTAATGCTGGTTTGGGTAATGCTTTTATAAAACAGACTCCAAAAATCAACAAAATCTAAATTAACAAGTGGTAGTGTATCAAAATAAACCTTTCTACATGGCAAGCAAGGAAATGGAAAAGGAAGGAAAACCACAGAAGGATAAATTATTTTCAAATGGTCTAGCCAATAAAAGGTTAAAACATAAAACAACAGGAGACACTTCTCCAACCTAACAGCAAGAGAAACGATAACAATAGCAATGGCAAACTTCCACATTACAAAAGAAGATATAAAAGGCCAGCATATGTATGAAAAATGCTCCATATCACAGAGGCAAAAATTAAAATCAGAATTAATATAGGCAAATCTACTTCTAGATATATGTCCAAAGGATTTGGAATTAAGAAGCCAAAATATCAATGTAGTGCTATTTATGACAGCCAGGAGGTAGAAAAACCAATTAACAAATCCTCCCGCCTCTGTGTGTGTGTGTGTGTGTGTGTGTGTGTGTGTGTGTGTGTGTGAGAGAGAGAGAGAGAGAGAGAGAGGGAGAGGGAGAGGGAGAGGGAGAGGGAGAGAGAGAGAGAGAGAGAGAGAGAGAGAGAGAGAGAGAGAGAGAGAGAGAAGCATAGCTAAGCCTTTAAAGCAAAAGTTCTGCCACACTTGATCTTTATGATGTATTAAATAAGCAAGTCAAAGACAGATACTCACATATATGAGGTCTCCCAGACATCCACAGTCAATATCAGAGTCAAATGATGGTTTCTAGGAACAGGGAAGGGTGGAAATAAGCAGTCACTTACCAACAGACAAACTCTCAGTTAAACAAGGCCAATTCTAGAGATCTGTTGTATAGTATTGCACCTTTGGTCACTGACACTATATTAACAGTTGTCATTTTATTCAAGGTTGGTTTTCATGCCTTAT
This sequence comes from Rattus norvegicus, assembly GCF_021556685.1. Lineage (NCBI taxonomy): Eukaryota > Metazoa > Chordata > Mammalia > Rodentia > Muridae > Rattus > Rattus norvegicus. Next base: position 99,971,289 of record NC_141536.1, on the reverse strand, counting down.
ATGTCCAGACAAAGTGAGATACAGGTAACTGAATATTTTTCTGCATTGTAAATAACTATTCTTTCTCATTGTTGCAGCTGTCTATTCTCTATTCTCATAAAAGAAGGCACAGACGCTCACGCTAACAGAAGGACTTTGCCCTTATCTGTGCTTCATGTTTTCCTTTCCTTGCATATCATTAAGTACCATAGCACACACATTGAAGCTGCTCCATTGGCTTCCAGATCGTCCATCACAAGTGGTAATATGGAATGTGGAATCCATCGCAGGACAGCTAAAGTCTACATGTGGGGAGGAATTTATGAAGGTATATTATAAAGAACAACCATTCTATTATTCCACATGGTACCACTCTGCTCGAATTTATTTTTCTTGTTCCTTTTAAGATATGGGTATGACATGACATCATATGGCAATAATCCTGGTTCCAATTGATCAACATGATCTCTTTGAGAAGAGAACTTGAGACAATTTCGATCCCCAGGACCCACAAAATAGAAGGAGAAACCAATTTCCATAAGTTAGCTGTCCTCTGACTTCAACATGTGGGCCTTGTTGGCATGCAGGCATATGCCTAAACACACACACACACACACACACACACACACACACACACACACACACACACACACACATACTCACACACCCCACATAATAAAAAATTAAATAGAAAATTTAAAAGACTCTTCTATAAATTTGAATATGGAAAAACAGAAGAAAGACCTTTCTCTTCTTTAGCCTTATAAGTTACAAAAAGCTTGTAGACCAGAGTGTAATAATACTTATCATCCCGTAGTATATAGAAGAAATCCGCTGGAGAATGAAGCCCCCATGCATTGAAAAACAGAGCCAGGAAATGGAGTATTCTATTGAACCAATGTTTTTCCAAACTGAGGCATGCTTGAAGTCAGCCCAATATTACTCTGTAACAGGTGGCACACTTGGTAGGCTTAAGCAACAAGCACTTACCGTCTTATAAATTGTCTCAGAGTTCTGGTGTGTGTGTGTGTGTGTGTGTGTGTGTGTGTGTGTGTGTAATGTGGAGGCTCTGACTCAGAATCGGATTGTAAGCAAGGTGTTGGGGAGGCTACAATCATCTAAAGGCTGTGCTGGTGCTAGAGAATACACTCCCAATATGGAGCCCAGCTAGTAAGTGTTTGGAGCCCTCAAGAGTCTCATAATGTGGATCTCTCTTTTGAATAGAAATGGCTTCCTCCTGAGTAAATTATCCAAAAGAAGGCACAGTGCCTTTCATGACTTTATCTCCACAGTGATATTCTTTCACATCTTCTACCTGGTCAACTGGAAGCAAGTCTTCAAGTTTTCCCATAGTCCAGGGTACCAAGTCTTTACTTCTTAAAGGCAAAAGTATCAGGAAATTTGTGACTATCTTTTAAAACTATTATGTTCTCAGTTTTATAAATTAATAAATGTCATTTTTGCCTTAGGTTGATTTGGTTTTCTATGACTTGCAGCCCTATAATCCTGGACATCACTATACCTGTATGTCCTATTTGTTTTGTTTGTCAACTTTACGCAAGCTAGAGCTATCTAGGGAAAGGAATCCAGAGCAGATCACCTAAAGGCAAGTTGGGAGGGAGAGGGGCATTTTTTTGATTAATGATTGGTGTGGGAGGGCCCAGACCAATTGTGCATGGTGTCATTTCTGGGCAAGTGTTCCTGGGTTATATAAGAAAGCAGGCTGAGTGAGTCACAAGGAGCAAGCCAATAAGTATTGTTTCTTCACAGCTTCTTCAGTTCCTGCCTCCAGGTTCCTTCCTGGAGTTCCTGCTTGGACTTCACTCAGTGATGGGGTATAACCCGAGAACCATAAGCTGAAATGTGTCTCTCTCACCCTCAAGTTGCTTTTGGTCATGCTGTTTTTCACAGCAATAGAAAACCCTAACCAAGACCCCACGACACTAAGATAGCTTCCAACATTATTTTTTTTTATTCACATAAACCTAGTGAACTTATTGTATGCAGATGGAGATGTGTGATGCTCACTAGTCTACATCTGTGTAATGCTGATTGCCAACTTGACTGGATCTCGAATCATCAGAGACGAGCTTCTGTCAATGTCTTTGAGGGATTATCCAAATCAGGTTAACTGAAGTGGGAAGACTTACATTAACCGTTGGACTGAACAAAAGGAAGACAAGTAGCTTCTTACTAGCATCCATAGGAACTGTCATTGGTTGCCTCCAGACCAGCTATCCTATGGTACCAAGACTTCCCCTACATGTTGGGCTTTAACCCTTGATCTGTGAATCAGGAGAAACTCCTTTTGGTCCAGCTGTTTTCTCACAGCAACAGGATAAGGAACTAAGATAACCTATCAGCTGGTACTGCAGAAGGCAAAACCTTTGCACACGGCAGAGATATCCTATTGCCCGGCCTGTCTAGTGCTCTGTTTTACAGTTAAGAACTAGCAATTGAAGCCATGGAGGGACCTGTTACACTATCTATTCCATTCCTTCCCACTCTCTGTCTAAATCAACATATCTGGTATCGGTCAAAATTTTGTATCCCTTGAAGATTTCTTTTAAATCATAAAATTTGTATTTCTTTTAAATTCATTGTCCTTGTGTGCTCAGAGCTTTAAATTTCTCTGCTTTTATTTTCATGGAGTTTCACAAATTCATAGTGTAGTCACCAGACTGTAATAAAAATTATACTTTCTGTTATTTAATAGAGGGCTGTAAATGAAAAGAAAATACACTGTTGCATACAATATTTCATTTGATATACATTAATTTTTGGAGAAACACAGTACAGATATTCCCATAATTTCCATTTAGATGCAAATAATCTAAAACCAGAGGTGAAAAAAATGTTTGCAAAAAATATCGTGTGAGTGATTGTTTGTTTTCTTTTAATTCCATAGGAAATTGTTTTGGAGTTACGAACAAAGTGAGGAAAAAATAATTTCCTTTCTTTTGGTTTTATACCGTTGAGGGGGACATATAGGGCATGGTGTTCATAAAAACTAGAATTTGTGTGATACTGGCATGGCCCAGTCACAACCTTAGATTTTATTTTCAGTAATGAATATTGAATCTAGAGTTTTGCATGCACTTGGCAAGGGCTCCAGTACAGCTGCAGCCTAATTAATGAGCTTCCATATCAATGAGTAGCTGTGTGTGTGTGTGTGTGTGTGTGTGTGTGTGTGTGTGTGTGTGTGGTTGGTCAGGAACCTACTTTGTGTCACACTAGGAAGACTCTGATGACAGAGCTCAGCTTCCTATTCCAGGGCAGACTGCTCATTCTTTCACCTGATCCACGTGCTGGAATGTGAGAGCCTTCCCTCCACATCACTTTGCAGGAGCCCACTTTGGCTGCGCTATGGTAATGACAGTTTCAAAGAGGAAGAACCCATAATGTCTCCCAGACATACTACAAAGGAAATGTAAGTCATCAGATGGTAAGATCTGGATCTGGGCCAGGATAACTCGACTCTTCTTGTAGAAGGTGCTGTGGGATCTCTAGTGATGGCAGGTGATGGGAGAAGCGTCCTCTACTTTATGTCTTGTCTGAAAGATGATAACCATGATAATAAATTCAGTGCCACATTCTTTATGGTGCATTCATCCGACTCCTAGAACAAAGCCATAAACTATAATGGGATCCACGATGCTTCCCATTATTTGACATTCATTTCTACTCTTCACTTTTTTCTCTTCTGACAAAATTGAGCTTTATGAATTATATTTTTTGGCAGAGATGGGAGAAGGCAGAGTGGGAAAAGGTACACATTTTAGAAACAAAGGGAAATTGTGCCTATCGAAATTAAACTAGGATCCATAATGGGAGAAGACAAAATATTTTTGCCATTGTGTATAAAGACATATTGTATACCTATAAATTGTACATTTTATATTGTATGTCTATAGATTTACAGACATATTGTAACACACAGAGTCCCAGGAGTAGCCCAGATCCTTTTCAGGGTCATAGGCTATTGAATGGTGTTAACATCCTAATTAAGAAAACTAACTTTTATAAGTTAGCTGTTGGGGTATAACTGTTGCTTTGACTTCTTTTTTATTTTCACGTAGGAAGGCATTTCTCTAAATGGTGAGGATGTTACACTGAACTCCAGAGAGAGACTGAGCACTTTAAGTAAAGGGGAGAATAGAACTGAGTTTTAATTTCTTGCCCTGGATCTCAGCACTTCTAAGACACCGCTCCAGTTACTGGGTTGTTTTAGTTTTTAGGTTTAAAGAGTTCTTTTCTTCCTTGATGGTCTCTTCCTTCATATTTTCAGATACTATAAACACCTGAATGCCAGATCCCTACTGAATTCCGTCTTCACCGTGTACTCATTATTTTAGAGCAACTGGACACAACTCAAAACAGAATTAAAGAGATATTAATGTGGATAAAATGTTACACATGAAAACTCACTTAATTCCACCCTCACATGCAGAAACTGTAGCCCTGTTTTCTTATTCCTCCTCCACACTGCTTCCCCACCTCTGAGATTTGTCACATAATCCATTAAAAATCTATTTCCATCTGTTTATCTGTTATCTGTTCATACTTGTCAAGATGACAGTCTTTCATCAACAAATAAGGCACTCAGTAAATGATGAATTAAGACTGTGAGAAAGAATCCTGAGTCTTGGAGAAGGTTACCATGGCCACATCTTGGTCATTTCTCTTTGGTTGTCAAAAAGCTCTTCCCTCAAAAGATCAGGGGAAGGTGAGCATAGCTGAGGGGGAACAAGGTTGGGAGGGAAGATGTGAAGACAGATGATTTTGTTCTTTGTCTCAGAAGGTGTTTTTGAAAGGAAAGAAACAAAAATCAGAAGGAGGATATTGGAGTGAAAGGAAACATGCATAAGACTGAGTGAAGCAAGCAATGGGGAGGATTCCTAGCAGTCCACATTCTGCCATATCCAGACTGTGTTAACTCACAGCTAAATGTTGATGGGAGCTTTGTGTGGTATCCTGAGCACAGATCTATTGCCATTGTCTGTGATTTATTCTATTTTTTGGGGGGGGGATGAATAATTGATGAAAGAACTATTAAGAACTATTAGTATTGGAAAACACTAATGCTACTACATCATTGATTACTCTACCATGAAACAATCTGAAGGAGGAAATATCCTAAGTTTGCTCATGGTAGAATCTGATGCATGTACTAACTGAAGACACTCTGGTTTTTAATACTGAGAAAAGTTTGACAGTGTTATAAGACTTCCTCATGGGGTTGGGGATTTAGCTCAGTGGTAGAGCGCTTGCCTAGCAAGGCCCTGGGTTCGGTCCCCAGCTCTGAAAAAAAAAAGAAAAAAAGAAAAAAAAAGACTTCCTCATGCCATAATGAAATTTGTAAGGTAGTCGTGAATTTGTACAGATACAAGCACATTTCTATGCAAGAGCACCACTCATCTTTCCTTTAAGAGTATTTGAATAATTTACAGTAAGACAAATCCTTTTCTACTTTTCATAGCAAAAATGTAGGGGGAAATGAACACAAGGTTTCAACTAAACATTCGGTGACTTGGTCCCCAATTGTGACTTGGACACAAATTAACTCAAATAGTGCAACAAAAGTGTTTTCTCTACTATTAAGTTAGCTACAAAAACCAGAATTTTCTGCTTTGGGGCCTTGAGTCTAGAGAGGGTTGGATCATAGACTGGCCAAAATGGCATGGCCTGGAGCTCTTGAAGACCTCACAGATGAGAAATGAGACTCTGGGGACAAAATTATCAGTACAATTTTATATGTTCCCACAGAGTGTGCTTCTCTTTGAAACTATAAGGGGTTTGACCGATTCCCCCAATCTGCTTCCCTGAGTTGAAAAAGCGGTGTACCCTAGACCCCCAGAATATGAGAGAGTGGATGAGTCCCGCTATTGGTAGGTAATGTGATCTGCCTTTTGTAGCAAGCCAGAAGCCAGATGTCCCCTCCCCTTTGATCTGAATAACACTTTAGGCTGCAGACAATAAGATTGGTTTTAAATTTATTGTCTCTTTGATTTCTGCATTCTAATGCTTTTTAAATTCTTTAAGCAAGACAAGGCTATATATAGGCAACTGGGGGTGGTTCAATGAAGGCCAAAAACATGCCAGTAGCTTATAAGCGGAGCCAGGCAGAGCCTCATGCACTTTCTCTGTAAGGAAACAAAGCCGCTTGACTCGGGGCAGGGACTTTAATCGAGTTGTTTTTACCCTGAAACAAAGGTTCTGTCTTACAGACTCAGCCAGATGTATAGAAATGTTCTCTTCAGAGCATCTCTCTTGGGCAGTGAAGAAGAGCTTGATTTAAGTGAAGGAACTCCAAGCCGAGCCCTCTCCTCTGTTGCTCTGCCTCCGCCCCTCTGTGAAAGCTTTCTTCTCGCCTTGTTCTGCCCACTGTGTATCCGGTCAGCGGTCAGTTGAGGCAGTTTAATTTCAATGTAGCCATGGAGTTGCAAATGTGAACTCTGCCTCATCTAGGGCCCAGGTCTGAGGAGTTAAGTAACCGTTGGTAACTTCCCTCAATGACTTTCACTGACAATATAAGGTAGGCTCCCAACGGAATGGCTGAAGGCATTTGGCCCAACATCCACCTGCAAATGAGTGTAACCAAAAATGATTATCCCCAAGAGGTCAGCCTGGGGACTTGCCGGACAGAACACCAGGTCCTGGTGGAGAAAGGTTCAAGTCTCAGCGCACTTAGTTTGGAACACTGGGGCATTGGGTAAATCAATGCTTTCTCCTCGTCTCTGCTTTCTTACCTGGAATAGTGGACAGGCTCACATCAGTACAACATTTAAAAGTCTTCCCACAGTCAAAATCTTACCGAGCCCAATGCAACAGGTAGTGTGGTCCCACCCTTCATATTTTAGGGTGATGCTGAATTAAAGGTGTCCAGAAGTTGGATAAGCCCCACCTTTAGTCGGAGGGAAAAGATGTTTCTAAACCTGCTTACTCCTTCCTGAGGGCTTTTTTTTTTTTAAACCAAACCTTACCTCATCCACCTCTGCTCCTACCCACAGACAGTGAGCACAAGAGGTCTGGTTAAAACAAAACAAAAAAGCCTTTGCAAACAGATGCAGCAGTTAGAACACAAACCCAGCCCCTCTTGCCAGGAATTCCCTCCCACTTTCTTCAAGAAGACAAGCTTCTAAAGCTTGTCTGCAGTGAGATGGCAGAGGAGAAAACAAACAGCAAATGCTGGTCCCAACCCCATCCCCATCCCTGCTTTCTTCTGGCTGTCTGGGGTGTGGCTTATCTTTGTAGTGTGGGAGCAGAGTTCAGCCTGACCTGTTATGTCAACACATCTCTCAGGTTTTCCAGACAGTTTTCAATCAATTCCTTGGATATCAGGTATTAGGCTACAAACCATTTCTTCCTACTTTATGGTTGTGAAATATGAACTACAGCCACAGCTGAAGCTTTTAAGTCTGATGTTGATGGCTCCCAAGAGAAGCTCTTTGCCAGTCTGAATGGCTTTCAGGAGAGGTGAGGACTCAGGAGGAGAGCAAACCTTTTGTTCCCTAAATCACACTTCCCCAGGACATTTTTCTCAGCAGTCCCAAATTTGAAGTTTTGAAGAAAATATCAAACTCAAGCTGTATGGGTGTTTCACTCAGGGCAGAAAAATCTCAGTCTTTTATTTTTAGCATTTTGACCAGTTATACACCTTTTCTCTATCCACTGCTGCCCATTGCAGAAAGGCTTCTCTCACCTAGGTTAAGAGCAGTCTTGAGAATATGGGTATAAGCATAATAAATAAATATTAAAAAGGCAATTTGACAGTATGACCATCTAGTGAAATAACAACAGCTAGTCCTACCCTGGGTCCTGGAACCACCACAGCTACGGACTTTTCAACAGGATCATAGCACCAGACGTGAAATTGCCTCTGGTGCAACAGGCCTAAGGTCCAATCAGAAAGCCATGAGTTACTACCTCTCGGTGTGCCACCACTGCACCAGTGACGGTATCTTACCTAACAGTTTGATATTGCAACATGCATGGTCCATCACTGGTAAGAGTGTTGATGACTCTTCTCCCCCAGGAACCAGAATAGCACTTCCCAGAACTATGAAAGCTGGCTAGCAGGGAGGAAGTTTCCAGGGTGGTTTCAGATCCATTTCTCTGTGTCTTGTAGCCAAAATGTCATATACACTATTTTAAATCTAGATTCCAATTGAGTATCATTTCCTTTATGAAGAAGCGTTTTAACCACAGAGTCCTATTTGTCAATTTTTGGTACTGGATTTTTCATCTTAGAAAATTCTTGCTTCTTCCTATACTTGGGAGAGTTTTTAACCAATATTTTCCCCAACCAGTAGATACTTATTATGAAGAAATGGTACTTATTAGCTTTTTTTTTTTTTTTTGGTTGAGAGACTTTTAATGACTGCTTCTATTTCCTTAGGGGTTTTGAGACTGTTCAGATAGTTTACCTGATCTTGATTTCACTTTGATAAGTGGTTTCTGTCTAGAAAAACATCATTTCATTTAGACTTTCCAGTTACAGTCTTTTGAAATAAGACTTAATTTTTTTAAAAAAATTCTTTAGTTTCTGTAGTTATGGTTCCCTTTTCATTTCTGAGTTTATTAATTTAGATACTGTCTCTGTGTCTTTTAGTTTGGCTAAGGGTTTTTCTATCTTGTTCATTTTTTTCAAAGAACCAGCTCTTGGTTTTGTTGGTTCTTTGTATTGTTTTCTTTGTTTTTAACTGACTGATTTCAGCCCTGAGTTTGATACTTTCTGCCTTCTGACTCCTATTCAGTGTGCTTGCTTCTTTTCTCTAGAGCTTTTAGGTGATCTCTTCATGGAGGCACTTAGTGGTATGAGCTTTCCTCTCAGCACTGCCTTCATTGTGTCCCATAAGTTTGGGTATGCCGTGCCTCTATTTTCATTAAATTCTAGAAAGTCTTTCATTCCTTTAGTTCTACCCTGACTATGTGATCATTAAGTAGAGAGTTGTTCAGTTTCTATGAGTGTGTGGACTTTCTGTTGTTGAACTTCAGCCTTAACCCATGGTGATTTAATGAAATGCAAGTGGTTATTTCAATCTTGTATCTGCTGATGCTTGCCTTGTGCCTACCTATACAGTCAGCTTTGGAGAGAGTTCCGAGAAGAAGGTATGTTCCTTTGTTTTGGTACGAAAGGTTCTGTATGTTAAGTCTATTTGGTTCATAACATGTTAATTTCATTGTTTGTCTGTTTAGTTTCTATTTTGATGTAGTTTCTGTTTACATGACCTGTCCATTAGTGAAAGTGGGGTGTTGAAGTCTCCCACTATTATTGTGTGTGGTTCAATGAGTGATTTGAGCTTTAGTAAAGTTTCTTTTACAAATGTGGGTGACCTTGCACTTGGGGCATTGATGTTGAGAATTGAGATGTCATCTTGGTAGATTTTTCCTTTGATGAGTATGAAGTGTCAATGAGTGTTCCCCATCTCTTTTGATTACTTTTGGTTGAAAGACTATTTTGTTAGATGTCAGAATGGCTACCTCAGCACCTTTTTTTTTTTTTACAGTCCTTTACTCTGAGGTGGTGTCTAACTTTGTTTCTGAAATGTGTTTTTTGTATGCAGAAGAATAATGGACCCCATTTATGTATCTAGTGTTAGCTTGTGTCTTTTTATGGGTACATTGAGTCCACTTAGGTTGAGTGATATTAATAACCCAAAAGATTGTTATTTCCCATTATTTTGATGTTGGAGGTAGTATTTTGTGTTTCTCTTCTTTTGCTTTTGCTGTGAAATGATTCATTTGTTGTGTTTTATTGGGTGTAGTTACCTTTCTTGTGTTGGAATTTTCCTTCTAGTATCCTCCATAGGTCTGGGTTAGTGGAAAGATATTGTTTAAATTTGGTTTCATCATGGAGTATCTTGGTTTCTCCATCTTGAATTGAGTTAGATGATTGAGAGGGTTTTTTTTTTGTTTGTTTTTTTGTTTTTTTGGGGTTTTTTTTGTTTTTTGTTTTTGTAATCACATGGTTATTTTAATTGCTTTAAATTTTTTTTTAATGCCTCATTTTTGTGTTTCTGGTTGTCATTAAACATGCTCATCCAGTCTTTTTTTTTTTAAGATTCTTTTAAATTTTTTTAAAATTTATTTAATACTTAATAATAATTCTTTGGTTTCCGGGCAAACATCCCCCTCCCCCCTCCCCTTCCTTGTGGGTGTTCCCCGATGATTGAGAGTTTTGCTGGGAATAGTAGCCTGGACTGGCATCTGTGATCCTTTAGGGTCTACATAATATTTGTTTAGGATCTTCTGGCTTTTAGAGTCTCTGTTGAGAAGTCAGGTGTAATTCTAATAGGTCTACCTTTATATGTTACTTGACCTTTTTCCCTTGAAGCTTTTAATATTCTTTCTTTGTTCTGTGTATTTAGTGGTTTGATTATTATGTGGCAAGAGAATTTTCTTTTCCAGTCTAATCTATTTGGTGTTCTGTAAGCGTCTTCTATGTTTGTGGTCATATCTTTATGTTAGAGAAGTTTTTTTCTATGAATTTTTTGAAGATGTTTTCTGGAACTGGGAATCTTCACCCTCTTTTATTATTCTTAAGTTTGGTCTTTTCACAGTGTCTCCAATTTCCTGGATGTTTTGAGTTAGGAATATTTTACATTATTTGACTGATGTATCAATTTTTTTCTATGGTACCTTCTATGCCTGAGATTCTCTCTTCCATCTCTTGTCTTTTGTTAGTGATGCATCTGTAGTTTCTGTTCTCTTTCTTAGGTTTTCCATTTCCAGCGTTGCCTCCATTTGTGTTTTCTTTATTAATTCTATAGCCATTTCTAGATCTTGGACCATTTTATCCATTTCCTTTACCTGTTTGATTGTACTTTCTTGTATTTCATTATGGTATTTTTCTTTTTTGTTCTTCTCAAAGTGCTTTTGCCTGTTTGATTGTGTTTTCCTGTATTTCTTTAAGGGATTTATTTACATTCACTTAAAGACCTCTGTCATCTTCATGAGATGAGATTTAAGATCACAGTCTTGTTCTTCAGGTGTGGTATATTCAGGGCTTGCTGTAGTAGGAGATCTGAGTTCTGATGGTACCACATTTCACGGGCTTCTGTTGCTTATGTTCTTGTACTTGCCTTTTGCCATCTGGTCGTCTCTGTTATTGGAGAGCTTGATAGTCTCTGGATGTCCCAGATTGGAGCAGACCTCTTGGGAGGCAGGCAGAGCTGCCGGGCTACTAGACATTTAGACATTAAAAAAATAACAAAAAAACAACTTTAGGTATCATGAACCTATTTTGAATTTTCATTTACCCTTTTATTGTACTTTCTTTGATTTTATTTACTGGTATTTTTCTTGTTTCCTGAGATGTATGTTAGCTACTAATATTGAGCCTTCTTTTATAATTGTAAATTTATCACTGTAAAGTTCCTCTTGAATACTCCAGTGTTTTTTGCCCACTGCCACAAATCTCTTTTTTATTTTTTTTAACCAACAACAGAATTTACTATTTGAAGCAGTTTGAGAAAGTTCAGGTGTTGGCCATGGTTTTCTCTAGCAGAGTCTTTTTTTCCCCCACATGTGCCCTACTCATAGCTGATGAGGTGGATTACAGACTGCAGCCCAAGTTACATCACAGTTACTGTGCACTTCTTGATTATCTTAAGATTACAAAGGGTGTGATTTAGACCCAAATCTTATAAAGAAAAGCCCTGTGATGAAATCATGCTCTGTGATACCTATCCAACTGATATCATCAGCCTTACCCAGCTGAGAAGGGGAGCATCTTCTGATGACAGAACTGAGTGGGATGGGATAATTGCCTGTGAGTGGGTCTGGGAGAGGAGTCGAACCTGTGAGTGGGAAACTCAAGCCCTCCTGTGGCCCTCTTGTATGAGTTAGGCTGGATTTAGGATCTTTGGGTGGAAGTCTCCTGGTTGCTTAGCAACTGATGCTGCTCCTGACCATGAATGAGCAGTGTTAAAAAGGTGGGCCTCCACTTTGCAAATTTAAGAACAGAATTCTTAGGAGCTGAGGCAGAGGTGGTCTTTGGGCAGAGCTGAGTTCCCTTATTTTGTTCACATCTGGGGATGTAAGCTGGTGTACCTCATCTGGGATTTGCCTTATTCTTCCCATCAGTTCCTTGCCTGAATCCAGAAGGCAAGTTCCTTTTCTTATTCCCCTCAAATCAAATGACACTTGAGAAACACTGTGCTCTGAACAGCTCTGGCCACATGTCCATGTTAATGACATCATTTCTTCAAGTTAGCCCCACTCTCTGGCACCTACATTCGAACATGGATGAAGGCATGCTTCGTCTCCTCACCCAAAGAAGGTATTGAGAAAGGGCATTTCCGGGACCTCTCTGCCAGACTCTTGGTTCCAGACTTTACTCAGTATATGCATCTCATTCTGGCTACGAGGTCCCTACTTCTGTCTTTAAGGCACGCCAGCTCCTCTAAGGAGCTCACGACTTAATGAGTTTATTATTCTTACCATTCAAAAAGAAAGTTTCACATTAATGGCCTCCCCTTCTTGCCATTTAGCCCTTAGATGCTGAGAGAGTGGGCTAAGGGCATAGAGCAATCGCATTTAGGGGTTCTGGTCATCGGGGTCACACTTGATCATAACTTTCAGCTCCACTCATTTTTGGGCTGTTTCAAAGGCTTCTCCAGCTTCTCCAGAGGGAACCTATGGGTAACTAAGGGCTTTACTTTCAAAGTCTTCGATGCAAGCATGGAAATTGCTGTCTGCCACGTGTTGCAGTATCAAAACACGTCTTTGATATCCACCTCCCCCACAGCTATCAGCACTAGGGGTAAACTGATCATCTTGGAGCCCATTCCCACAATCAAGTTCCCACCAGAATGAGTGGCATAGATGCCCGTCTTGATGGAGGACTTGGCTACTGTGCATTCAATGGTGCCCTCTGGCTTGCCCTCCAGCAGACTTTCCACCTTGCTGGCAATTTCCTGAGGGGCCTCTTTGGCAAGCTGGATGGTAAAGTCTGCTCCAACTTCCTTGGCTTTGGTCAACCGAGAAGCAGAGAGATCAGTTACCACTAATTGAACAGTTCCCATTGCTTTGGCTACAAGCAAAGTGACTATTCCGACTGGCCCGGCTCTACACACAAGGACTTTGTTCCCCAGGGAAACTGAACCTTTACAGCAGGCATAGTTCCTGATAGAGAGGCTCAATCAGGGCCCCTTCTTCAAAGGTGACACCATCAGGAAGCTCGTAGCAGAAGTCAGCACTGTGCTTGTAGAAGCGGCAGGGGTTCCCATCATTCAGGTGTGTGATACAGAAGAAGATGATGCTGTCAGATTGTATCGGCCGAACTTTCAGTATTCATCTATTTCTTGGGGAACGCCAGACTTGATGGCAACCCAATCTCCTTGTTTTTGATGTTTCCCGGCCCTCCTACTCTTGTGACTGTTCCAGTAACTTCATGCCCAAGCACCATTGACTTTTTCACAACAAAATCCCCAATTTAGCCATGCTCCCAAGAGTAAACAATCTGAGCCGCAGATCCCCGCTGAAGGCATCTTTAGTAACAAGTCATCGGGGCCCAACTCAGGGATTGGGTAGTTCTCAGGAGAACGTCTCCAGGTCCATGCAGCACCAGGGTCTGGTTCTCACCCTAGCTGGAGCTGCCATGTAGCTCTCTTGCTCCGAGGTGTCAGTTGGACCTGGTGGGGAGCTTGTAATTCTGCTCATCGAATAGACAATTCCATGAAATATTGATATTGAGTGGCAACTCAATATCACAATACTTTCTTATTCTCATCATGATTCATTTTACTCATGAGTTGTTTAGATTGTATTTCTTAATCTTCACAACTGTAGACATTTTGTGCTCTAAATAATCATTCCTTCCCCGGTTAATTGTTCAGTTTTCAGTGCATTGTCCGTATAGCTGATTCAACTGAGTTTCATGAGACCTGCCTTAGAGCCTAACTAGCGATGACAATTTATAAATGTTCTGTTTGTTTAGAAGGTTGTTAGTGCTGTGTTCGGATTCATATGGCTCTCATCATCTCTAACCCTGGCAATAGGATCTTTCCACAGTGTTAATGGATTTTTCTCTCTATTATTATAGTTTGATTTTTTCCTTTGTATAATTTGATTTTTTTTCCTTTGTATAATTTGGGGCTATGTGATAAGTGAAATAAAATTGTTTTATTTTTTTCACCAAGCTCAGTCTTTTCTCATTTTGAATTTCTCTTTACAGTCTGTAGTGTTTCTTTGATTCTTAGGCCACGTTGGTGACAGTCATCCAGCTACTCTGGTTTCATGGCCTGTGTGCTATTTTCAACTGTAATATCCTCACTGGGCAGCCCATTTTTTTTGCAACTGTAAAGAATATACATGTGTATGTTTATTTTCTCCTTTTTGACTCCTTGATTGTCTTATCATTAGTAATGGATTTCTGGTCTCATTGTGTCCTTTACTTTATTTTCAAAACCTTTACATTCAAGTTTCAGTTTCTCAAAGCTCCCCAGAGCATACTGGTCTTTGCAACTATACTGAACATTAGAAGACTAAGTAAAGTGCTTAGATAATTTAGTGATTCTTTAAAAATTATTCTTAGGGCATGTCAGCCTCTCTCTCTCTCTCTCTCTCTCTCTCTCTCTCTCTCTCTGTGTGTGTGTGTGTGTGTGTGTGTGAGAGAGAGAGAGAGAGAGAGAGAGAGAGAGAGAGAGAGAGAGAGAGAGAGATGGTGGTCAGAAGATGACTTTTTCCTTGAAGCACGTTTTTTCTCTTTTGATTTGCTGTTAGTTCCGGCCAGGATAACAAAATTGAATCCAGGCCAGCAAGCTGGCTCAGGGGTAAAGACACTTGCAGTCAAACCTGAATGGCTGAGTTGTATTGGCAGACCCATGGTGGAAAGAAAAACTCATGCACACACATTGGTATTAGCTCATCCCTCCGTCCCAGTGAGTGAATGAAATGCAATGAAAATATTTGCAACAGTGTTCTGTGGTTCTTTCAGTAACAATCAAAAGTTTCCACAGCAAGTTTTGTTTTGTTTTAGCAGAAAATATAACCTTTGTGACCCTGAATAAAGTCAAACTGGGTGCCAATTTGGTCTCACATCACACAGTAGATATAGTCACAGTGTGGAGAGATGCTTCAGTGTTTGTTAAACATTCGTTTGTTTGGGTTCACTTATGGTTTACATTGTTGGGTATATTTCCACATGGGTTATGTCAGGATAACAACTCAAAGATAGGTCAGCATTTGTCTTGGACTATGCTCCTGTGGTTCTCAGCAACTCTGGATCCCACGTGTCTTATCTCTACTCTGTTTTCTCTCACCAGTGGAAGGAAGGAAGTTCTGCACAGAAGGAAGCTATTTATAGAGGAGACACACACACAGCTGTGTTGTCTTGGTTATTTAGACTTTTACAGAACTGCAGGTTTCACGGATAATTTTTGGATTGGATATTTGACAGAAAGCACACTATGAGCTGATAGATCAATAATGTATGAAAAATAAGTCACTTGTTAGATGGCAAATTTTAATATCTCTGAAAAATGATTAAACTATTTTGAAGACTTTATAACCATTATTTAGCATTCCTTTTTATCTCAAACACCAGAAAATGGCACAGTGGTGGCTGGCATTGCTTCCTTGGAGCATTTGACTCCTGCTTTTCCACTCACTAATCATCACATGGGCAGTTGTCAATAACTCCACTTTCCATTTTCTTCTGTAAAATGGGGATAAAAGTGACCTTTACTTGAAGTATTACACATAGTAATGCATGCAAAATGTGTATAATCCCCAGAATATAGGATGTTTGGAAAAATTATTATTTACTTATGTGTGTTTGTGTGTGTGTGTGTGTGTGTGTGTGTGTGTGTGTGTGTGTGTAGTATGCATGGCATGGTTGGAGTATGGATATCAGAGGATACCTTGTGGGAGTCAGTTCTCTCCATCATGAGGGTCCCAGGTATTGAATTCACGTAATTGGGCAAGGCAGCAAGTACGTTCACTGATGGAACCATCTTCCCAGCTCATAAAGGAAGCTTTAGTGCAACCTATATGGTGTAACTTTTTTATTGTAAGCTATATAAAAATCTTATCACTTTAACAATTTAAAATTTCTATGGCATTAAACATTCAGATTGTCTTCTCATTTTCCCAATCTTAAAGCATGTGTGTTAAATAACACAAGCTCATTTCTTCTTCCCCTATCTCCTAGAAACCATCATTCATGTCTCTCCCAATATGAAATTGTGATTGGCTTATTTCACTTAGTATCTTGTATCCGAGACTCATCCATGATGTAGTAAAGACATTTCCTACCTTCTTGAAGCTTAATAGCATTGTATCATATAAACACATACATGAATAGTCAAAGTCAATGAAAGGTCTATTCCAAGCATCTGAGAAAGTTTCCTTTGGTTTCTGACAACACAAGTGTGGACAGATTAGAGTTTGTACTTCCAAACTCTTGACTATCAAAATCCATGAGAAACAAGAAATAATTGGTAATGTTTTATTTTTTGTTATACAGCAATTAATAACTAATATTGTTATTTTTCTTACCTTTCCTCTTCAACCAATGTTGAGTATGAAATGCTACCCTCCTTGAAAAGGTTTAGGGCAAGAGGATTCCAAACCAAAGGAATATAGACAGAACTCATATGGGTCAACTCATACAGGTCAAAGACTCATATAGATGAGTCTTTTATTCTCGTCTATATAAACCACATAAACATGAAAGAAAGTTAAATGGATAATTGATTTAGTGTCAGGAACTTATGGTCTGCGCTATGGTTTCCCTTTTGTATAGCACTATAGGTAATCGTTACTATAATAGCATTCAGAGAGTGACTCTTCTGTTCTCAAGATTGAGGTTGGTCAATTCTATGATGAAGCAGTTGACTTTGGTTCAGCTCTTCTGCCTTCTGCCTTGTGATGGATGACGCAGCAAGGCCCTTACCATCGTGTGGTGGTGTGATACTGCTCTTGCCCATGTCTAGTACTCTGAGCCTACACATCTGTGCTTGTAAGTCACCTAGCCCTGGGCACTGTTATAATAACACATAACAGTCTAAGTTCGAAAGTTGGAACATAAAATCCAGCATGGGAGAATAATACGTTATGGTTCAAGCAGACAGGAGAGTCTTTCTGTGCTAGTCTGGTATCTTTCCCTGGGTCCTCAGGCTGCATAAGCCTCTTCCCCACTTAAGATGCTCCAATCAAAAGAACAACTTTTACATCCTTCTTTTACAACACTCACCCTAGAAAGATTCTCTGAAAAGGAGTTTAACAGTTTAACAGGATAGCAATGACAAGAAACCGGCAGGCTTTCGTGTCATTGCCAAGACATCAAGTCTCAGTCTAGATATAGTTCATATTCCAGATATAGCTTTCCTGTAAGGCAGTTGGACTTCAGTTTTTCTAGAGATAGATTTTCTCTAGTATCCCAACTATTCCACAGGTCAGTGACTCTGTAGTTGGAAGACAATCTAGTCATGAAGTATCTTAATTTCTGTGCATTGATGTAACACTGAGTAAATGAGTTGATCAAAAACAATTACAATTTCAGAAGAAGTGATTTTTTTTTCTTTTTTTTCGGAGCTGTGGACTGAACCCAGGGCCTTGCGCTCGCTAGGCAAGTGCTCTACCGCTGAGCTAAATCCCCAACCCAGAAGAAGTGATTTTTAAAGTTACTTTAAACCATGGGCTTTTATGTTGCTTATAAAGTATTGCTATACTTTGTATTACTGCCTGAAAACAAAATTTATACCTCTGCTTGGTGCTAGAATACATGTGTTTTACATGCCAGAAAACATATAAATTCCATCACATCTCCCTAGTATCTAGTTTTTTTCCATCTGTAACTTGAAGTCACCAATCCCTATGTGTCCCCTCCTTGAAAAAATTTTGTTCTAGTTGCAATCTTTTCAATAAGACCTGGTTGGATTTCCATTTGTTGCTAGTCTTGAATGTTTAGCCAGATTGCCCATTGTTCTTGGGTGGATGGGGATGCTGATTAGATAGATGGGGAGGAAGGAACTGAATGGTGGAGCCACTGACACCTCACCCTTGCGACTCAGTGGAATCACTGAAATCCAGCGCTAATGCAAGCTAAAGTGGCCGCTGAAACAAAAAACTCCACCACGTACCAGATGGACATGAAACCAAGTTTTATTAAAATACCCTTAGCGTATTTACAAGTGGAAGCCATGAATGCAATTCTCTGGAAGTTTAAAAAATAGAGTTCTATCTCTTAAAACAAATCAGAATATCAATAGATTAGGATAAATATACTCTATCACAGAGATAGAATTTCTTTCAATAGACAATCTAAATTTTTCTAACCAATATATATTATGTACAAAAATACACCTGATATAATGATCAAGTAGTGTCAAGAAGGAAAAATATATATACACGCATATTTTCATTATGTACAAGTTGATATTGGTTCCTCCACCTTTTCTTTTTGAAAATAAATACTTCATTTGGTTGTAAATTACATTTACAAATTCAACCCATGAACATTTCTCAGTGTTGACAAAATTAAATATGCAAATTAGAAATACATATTATTTTTAACTTAAAGGGAATATACCCAAATCCAGTTAGCTTATTATGCTTAAAAACATCCAAGAGCATGTGATACAAGGTTTCATGTCTTTAAAGTGCCTTCTCCTTTCCAAAGCTGTCTTTATTTTATTGGTTAATTTTCCACCTATGGATTGGTCTGATATTTGAACAGAAAGGCTGAGTTTACCATGACAGAGCAGTAAACTATTCAGGACATGCTTACACTTTCTATGAGTGCTTTGAAGAGCAAAGCAGTTATTACTGATCTGAAAATAACCACAAAATGTCAACATCCTAGTTCAGATTGTGGTAGACATTTGCGTCATGAGCAGTAGCAAGAATGGAGTGGCAGTAAGAAGTCTTACGATTCAAGATGTTTGCACAGAGGTCAATGTGTCCAGCAGCGCAGGAGGCTGAGAGTCCTAGACTGAGCCTTATATGGCTGGTGACATGCTGTGATGGATCAAAAGTGTTCCCTAATTAGTTTAAAGATCTATGAGAAACCAAGAACTAGAACACCCAACCTTTTTAATAAAGTAGAACAAAATGAAAAAAAACGAAATGCGTTTTCCACCTCTTTTATGGATTTTCCCCTCTTTGCCTGAGTGATGAGGTGATGGTGACATTAACAAGAGGCTGTCCCAGCAGTGTGTCTCACACAGGCTCCTTGGTGACAGTAGTGCTCTGTCCAAACACTGACTGCTGGAGCACAGGGCGTGAGAGGACTATGGGACATTTGGTGTCTATGCTGCAGACGTAAAGGGTATCTGGGTCCAGGAGAAGCTGCAAAGGTTCCTTCCAGAGAGATATGTGAGGGAAGGAGAAGCTGAAGACAAACGTGGATGGAGGAAAGCTAGGTGACTCTAGGTGCTGGGATGCTCAGAAGGAACAGTAAGGTCCTTGGGCAAGTGACACTTGTAACAGAATCTGAAGCCGGAAGTTACTCAGCCAAGCATAGGCCAGTGTCATTGGAATACCTGCTTTTGCAGCACAGTCTGTCATAACAACATGCGGACACTCCTATTTTTGTAATAAGAATGACTTGAATTTCTATTAAAACCTGTCCCTGGTGCTATCATGGCAAAAGCTGTGCAAAACACTGCACTGGCAATGGATTTGTTCATTCTTCCTTCTCTCCTGTTTCCTATTTTCCCTGTCTCAGGAGGAAGACAGGAAACACTGCTCAGGTCTTGTGAATCTAAGGAAGTAGCCTCCGTGATCCCAGGTGGTGCTAAGAAAAACCAAACCAAGCCAAACCATAAATGACTTGAAGTGCCTTGCATTTCTGTAGCATCTGACTCACATTAGGATGCTAACTGATTTCAGGGAGCCTCTAGACATGCAGGCCAATGCTCATTTTCCAGGCCAAAGCATGATCCCTAAATCAAAGTCCAGGGAGACTGCTTCCCACACTAGTCTGGATTATAATTCAAAGACAGGAAAACCCTGTGATGAATTGATGACATGCTTCCACTAAAGGTTCTTAAAAAATACCCAGTGTCTAATTTGTAAACTTTCTGCCTTTCAGAGAGTATCTTAGATTGTTACCTTAAAGGGAAATCCTTTTTCCTAAAAGCATATATTCCTCAAAGATTACACAGCCAGTGGTCAGTAGAATAGGAGGGGCACAGTATTTGTGTCTCAGCAAGTTGTAAAATAGAATTAGAAAAATTAATGATTTTTGGAAGAAACCCATGCCTGTAGGTTTCTTCCCCACAAATTCTACTTGGATCACTGCAGATAAAACCACTTTACATTTCTTCTTTATTCATGTGTTTGCTTCCAAGAGTAGGGAATGCCTTCCACAATCTGTGCCGAACCACTAGAGACTGATGGTCAGACATCAAACACTTAGACTATATCAGGAAAAGGGGGATGGAGAAATGGTTCAGGGGTTAACGTACTTGTTGCTTTTGCAGAGGATCCAGGTTTGTTCCTAGCCCTCACGTGGTGGCTCACAACTGTTTGGAACTCCAGGCCCAGATCTGACAGCCTCCTTCTGGTTTCTACAGACACTTACTGGTGGTGCACATACATACATGTAAGCAAACAGTCATACACATAAAATAAAAATGAATATGTCTTTTTGAAAAAAGAGGAAAAAGGGTATTTGTAGTTCACAAAACTTACCTATCATGTATACTAAATGCCTTTTAGCCCTTCAATGGAAAAGCAGTACAATTTGTACACGATGACCGTACCTTTTCCTATATTATAGACATAAAACACATTAAAATCCACTCAATGGATTCCCAGAATTGCTCACTTTTGAACATCTGTAAGTGATGCTATGGAGAAGCAGAGTAACCTCCCTGGGTGCTCAGTGTCTATGGGGCTGGCATTTTGTTTGAGAAGTATGGTCTTGGAAACCCAATTAAGGTGAACAATTAAAAATACCTTGCTTTATAAGATGGAAATCAAACCTGGAAGAGAACAGTGGAGGAGGAGAGGTGTGACTCTGGTAAACCTGCTGATGCATACTTGACTTCTTCCTTGATATAAGATAACACATTGGAAATTCACACTATTCACTAGATGAGTATCCACTCTAACACTCTAAGAGATCTTTATAGCTTCACAGATGGAGGACACAAGGCATTTTAAGGTAACACTCAGCCTAGGTCACATCCTTAATGTGTTAGGGCCTGTTTATTCCCTGTCAAATCCTTGGGAATGCTCATTTCTGCCCGAGCATACTGACTCATTGGTGCTTTGGCAGCCAAGCACAATCATGTTTCACAGGAACCATGAAAAATACTGTGGAACCACAGAAGCCATTGGATCAGCCTCCAGGGGATTCCCTGTATACTTAAGACTAAGAAAAAAATCAGACAATTATCTGAAGACAGATGGAGCTTGTAGTATGAAGTATACAGTGTGTGGAGTAGGCTTGATCTGTTCCTTAAAGGCAAGCAAACAAACAAGCTGAGGTTAGTTCAGTCTCCTCTAGGCCAAGAATTTGACAGCAAATGTATGAGATAAAGGGTTCCTGCGGGATACTGACTGACGAAAAGAGAAAAGCAGAGAAATAAAAGGGCCTCAGTGGCACTGGTCAGCCATAGGGCGTTTGGAGTTGGGCTGAGACAGAGTGCAGAATAGAGACCAGTAAGTTTTGCTTAAGGGCAGCAATGGCTTCTTTTGTTTTTTCTAGTATTCTTTTGGCAGAAACCTGACAGCTGAAGAGACCCAGTCAGTGAGCTAACACTGACCCAGTCAGTGTTAATGTCTCCATGTTTCTCAGGAAGCTGTTAAGTATTCAAGCTCCCCAAATGGGATAGAAGGCAGTGTCTTGAAACAAATAAGGCCACTGAATTGGCTTCTCATGAAACGTGCTTCAACTTTTAAATTTACCACTTCTTGGCAAAGCACTGTCTTGAGGGAGTATGGTAGACTGCCCATCCCTGAGGAGAAGGGAGGTGTAGAATGGAGAAACTAATAATGAGAGATCCTAAGACGGTGTCAATGGCTGACAGGAAAGCAGGGGTGACACAAAATGTGCCTCTTGGTCACGTACAGCTGTGTAACTGCCACCAGCATTAAGAACACTTGGGTTAAGTCCACAGGGGCAGAGCTGCTGGGCTGATGAGGCTTTCGGAGGTACCTTTCTTTAAGTCAATTCTGTACTGCTCATAGCTTCTAGCAGTTGGGATGAATCTTTCTATAGATAGCAGATGAAGATGTATGTATCCAAGGTTATCTGTCTTTTGTGAGGGCTAAAAATTAATCAATTTTCTACAGCTCTACAGTTTGGGAACAGACTTGTCTCACTTGCATGAGAATTTCCTCACGCCATGAAAGAGCTGACATGTGGCTAAGTTCCTTGCTTGACCCAGTCCACCCTACTTAGCTGCAGCATCCCTCAAGCTAGCACAGCTCAACTATGAATTGCTGTACTCATGGTCCTCTGATACTCTGCTCACGCATAAAGTCCCCTTAAGGAGGGTTCACAGGAAGAAGCGACAATCCAATTCTAGAACACATGTCATTCTCTAAGTGGCCCTTTCTAGACTGAGTTCCCGAAGACAATCCTAGACTTCAAAATTCATAGGCTCTTTGTCCCCACCCACTGGCCATCACGACCATTTAATTTCATACATGCTTATTTAGCATGGTTACCATTTTGGATTTGATAGTATGTCCACTTTTGTCCACTTTGTGATTCAATAATTAAACTTATTTGTATATTAATACATCTATGGAAACAGAGGCTTTCTCATCATCTTTTTTTGATAAGTACAAAGAAAAATGAAAATAAAAATCAAAGAAAATACATACTTCTTGGTAGTGATTTTTAACACAATCTAGACTACTTTGTAAAATGTGATATTTGAGTCAAAAGTATACTTGTAGTTTTTTTCTCATTTGTCTTGCTGTATCATGTCCCCATTTGTTTTTTTAAGACTCATTTTTATTTTTAAATTATGTGCATATGTGTATGTCTCTGTGTGGGGGCATGTATATGTGTGTGTGTGTGTGTGTGTGTGTGTGTGTGTGTGTGTGTGTGTGCATGTTGAGTGCAGGTGCCCCTGGAGGACAGGGAGGATGTCAGATTCCCTAAGATAGAGCTATAGGTAACTGTGGACCACTCGGCATGGACACTAGAATCTAACCTCAGGCCATCTACAAGAACACCTTGTGCTCCTAACTGCTGAGCCATCTCTGCAGCCTCCGTAACCCAACGGGTTTTATCTTTGACTTTTGAAGGGGTAAAGGTCAGTACTACAAACTAGAGTTAGGATGTTAGGAAGCACAGAGCCCCCCGACCCCAACACGCAATAATACGGTCTACTTCCTGACAGCTTGCAGGCTCTGCTGTGGACCAAGGGAGAGACAGCGCTGCTTGTGTTGACTCATGTGCATCTTAGAGACCTGAGGTAGCATCAACACCACGGAAAACCCTCGGTTCCTACTCAACCCACCCACAGGATCCATAAAGATCTAGGCTTATGCAGATCTCACAGAATGCTGTGCTATGGGCAAAATTGCATTTCTCTTTTATACTTCAATACTGACAAGGGCGCCATGGAGTAAGGATGTCTGCATGTGGAATTTGCCTTGTG
This sequence comes from Rattus norvegicus, assembly GCF_021556685.1. Lineage (NCBI taxonomy): Eukaryota > Metazoa > Chordata > Mammalia > Rodentia > Muridae > Rattus > Rattus norvegicus. Next base: position 99,947,737 of record NC_141536.1, on the reverse strand, counting down.
GGTTAAGACTCTCGCCCTTCCTCACAGTGTGAACAATGAAAAACAACACTAGAAAGACATAGGAAAGGAACAGTGACGTCTAGCCATTCTAACCCTGCTAAGTTCCATATTTGATTGTCTCTTTTGTGCCACCCCTTCATTTTGAGGAAAACAAACCATGTGACCATTCTCTTTCCTTTGAACCACTGAAAGACAGTTAGCACCTATATGAAAATGGCATCAGTGACTTATCAGATGCCAGCGACTCTTGCTTTACAAGGTTTGCACTATGTCAGGCTGTGATGTGGCTTTCCTTAGCTTGAGTCTATTAGCAGAGTGTCCCTGAGTGGGGGGCTGATGACTGGTGGGCAGATTCTGGGAAGACACTTAAGGTATCTGGCAAGTTCAAAGGTTCTTGAAAGTTTCTGAGGCAAGAGGCAGGCCCCACATGGCAGCCAGAGATAGCCAGATCAGCAAAAGCTACAGGATTCTGAGCAACTCTAGACTGTCTCCACCAATATGAAAGCATGGTCTTTTATTACTTCAAGGCTTAAAAACCACAGTCTTCAGTACAATCGCCAGTTCATGCTCGGGCCTCTTTCTTGTTCTCTCACCGGGGAAACTCAAACATTGGTGGCTTAGGGGTAAAGATGGAGGGAGAAGGGACAAGGTAGCTTTTCTCTGTGATTTAAGGGTCAGAGCTAGAAAATACCACCTGGTCCTGACAGTCCAGTCACAGGTTAATATTAACGTAAGTGTTCTGCTTTCATGGTACTATGAAACCTCTTTTCTGCTCACACTTTTTTTTTTTTGGACAGCAAATGCCCCCTGGCTAACTTCCTTCACAAGGTCATGATAAAAGGGGACAGTGGCATTTGTTCTCCTGTCTGGGAACTGCTGGGGGTGGTGGGAGAGACCAGGATACAAGTTGTAGAATATAGTGTAGACCTCATCTGCATATCTGTATAGTGTTTATTTGCTGTCCACAATAGATTTGAAGCCATGTAACTCCTCACTCAAGTGAGTCCTCTTGATCCAGGTCTGTCCTCGCCTTGTTTCTACTAGAAGTTGGTACAGAATCCCTACTTGTCAGGAAGCCATATTAACTGAATGGGCCTATCTCAATAACTGATGTTCACTTTCATCGTCTACCTTCTTCTCCAGAGTAAGGTTTATGGTTATTACTCCCTCTTCACCCACGTGGAATTTCAATCCTTGCCTTTTCATTATACCATCATTACTACCACCACCATCATCAATCACCCTCCTCTCCCTCCTCCTCCTCCTCTTCCTCTTCCTCCTCTTCCCCCTTTTCCAAAATCATTTCTCTAGTCTGGGTGATAGGCACGCAACATTAAATCCTCTCAAAAAACAGTCCTGGTGAGTTTCAATATTTTTGGTGGAAATGCCATAGGATCTTGGTATAACAGGATAAAAATTAAGCTCAATACAAAAAAATGTAGTGTGTGAGGAACAAGGCCTGAGTTCTCTCAGGGGCGTCACCATAAAAGATTCACCTCTTTTCCCATGACAAGGTTATACACTAGAAAGCTTAGAATTTCTGCTTAAATAAAATGTGAAAAAATGGTCCATTTTTCTGATCTTATTATAGGGTGGACTTTGGACTTCTGTAAGAAACAATTAAATATTCCTTTAGTGTTCCCATACATAGCTTTGCATTGTTTCCATGGATTGACAAGAGACTTCTCAGAGAAGGCACAGGGCACGTTCTGCAGATGACCTCAGAAGGAGATGAGCAAATGTCCCTAACTGATCTTTCAGGGACTCCCCACGGCACTCATGTCCGCAGGAGCACCGCGGCACCACCTCTCATGCTGTAACTTCCTTTGGTTTTCATCTTAGTTGGTGGCCACGCTGGCTTCCTTCTGACGCAGTCGTTCTTTCTGTCATTTAAAGAAAAAGCAGATCCATTATCTTTGATAACTTCCTTAAATTCTCATCTGAAATGCTGAGTATAACTGTACTAAATACCTTAGAAATTAAAGTATTCCTACTGTGTTTTCCTGTGGAATCCCCAGTTACCTGATTCTATCAACCTGACACACTGCCTTCCCTGAGTTTCCTCATAATAAACCTAAATTAAGGGTGGTCTCGCCATTGCCCTCTTTTTCTTGAAGAGAGTAAAGCCAAGTGGCCTTACTGAGGTCTGAGGACAATGCTGAGATTTAAACTACGCTGTCTCCTTCCCAATAACACTAGGTTCCTAATCATGTATCAATTCTGACTAATGCTAATTTTCAGCCGGACAAATCTGGAAATCTAATGGGAGACAAGCTTACTCGGGCGTCTGCGAGGGGTTACTTAACCTCTGGTCATACCTGTTAGGATAATTGCAGTAGGAAGACCTGTCCACCATGGGTGGCACTATTCCCTAGGGTGGGCTCCTGGACTGCGTAAGAGGGAGACAGTGAGCTGAGCGCTAGAATTCATTGCTTTTTGCTCTTGACTGTAGGTGAAATGTGATCAGATGCCCCCACGATCTTGCAACTTCAAACTGTGAGCCAAAATGAGCCTCTGTTCCTCTGCGTTGCTTTTGCCAGGGTATTTTATCACAGTGATAGGAAAGATAACTAAGACAGTCTGTGGACAATCACTGTGACCTCTACTTTAACACTGGACCCTGGATGACAACGTTCTCAAGAATAAGAAGACATAAGGAGGCTGGCTGGTTTCTAGTGCAGGGAGGAAAGGTGAGGAGAGCCCCACCTCCATCAGGTCAGGATTTTTGTCATCTGTTTGCCAGGTGACATTAGGCAGACTGTGCATTTTTGCATCTCTTTTCTCTTAACAACTCCTTGGGGACATCCTGCCTCCGACTTTAATGGGATGAGTGATGGTGATGACTCAGGAACCTTTCAGGAGGAAAGTATGTGGAGATAAGAGGGAGAGACATGGTGGTGCTTAGGAAATGGCAAGAGACACAGTTTGCTTTATCACATGTGACCTCTGTTGGGTTTGCAGTGGAAACACACGAGACCATGTTTTGCTCCTTCATGACTAGTTTTGTTTTTAGCCACATGATATAAAGATGGGAGAGAGGATACCAACACCCCATTTCCTCCCTGCATTTTTGACCTTTAAATTCACAGACTCTTGGGAGTGTACCCCAGCTATAATGAAAAATCTAGACATTACAGTGAAAAATGTGGCTTACCAGACTAGCAGTGGGATTGATTTTCTTTGTCTCCACTTTCTTCTCTGATGTCAGTTTGCTGACGGATGCCTCAGCCATTTTCAATCTGAAACAGAAATGGGGGTGGGGGAATGAAAGGACAGGAAGAGGAGAAGAGGAAAAGGGAAGGGGCTGAGTTAGACAGAAATCCCAATGCAAAGCTCAGTGGTCAGTATTCTGAATACACAACCTTAGGGATACATGCTGAGAAATGTGCTGTGAGGTAATCCTGCCACAGTGACACTTATCCAGTGAATATTCATGAACCCCGAAGGGAAAGCCCACAACAACAGCTAACATATAAACCTGTAGGGTACGGTATCACGCAGACTCCTGCATGCAACTGTTATACCCTGGTAAAGATTTGCATATCTGAACATATCAAAACAAAGAAAAGGCGCACTGTAAATATTAACATACCATTCCCCCTGTCTATCCTTTTTATGTGGTCAGTTGTTGTTACATTATCTGAATTATAACGGTAGCCAGAGGGCTTTTTCTAGAGTTCTGCTATTTTCTTCAAACTCTAGCTTCTACTGCTTCTCTGCTTAACCACAGCTCAGTTTTCCCTGGAAAGCCCACTGAGATGACCAAGGGCAGGCTTTGTGGAGGGCAGAGAAGTTTGGGATAAAGAGAATTCTGTGAGCACAGGGCACTGTTCAGTGCGCTCGGGCCTATTATCTACACAGGAGAGCTGCTGAGTCAGTATCAGAAAATTAAAACTTCGAGAGAGCATGTGAACACTATAGGATCAAATTCATAAATTCACTGCACTGAAGTGAAAAGACAACCTAAAAAAGGGAAAGAAAAATGGTGACTCACGATATATGTGATGAGCAACTTTTGTCCAGAATATATTCATAAATATGTACATACGTATGAATATGCATATGAATACTTACAACTCAAGATCAATTATGATGCCTACCACAATTAATAAATATATTAATATATTTAATATAAACACATATATTTACACAACAATCTCCCTACTTAAAGCTCAAGGGACATCAAGGAGGAGGGGCCAGAAGATTGTAAAAGCCAGAGGAACCGGACATCTGCTAATGAGATAGCTCTTTAAAAAACAAAGGGACAGGTCGCCACATCCTCCGGAGCTCTGGGTCCAGGCGAGCCGAGTCGAGCCGGGCCAGGACCAAGCGGAGAGATCCGAGGGCACGGGAGAGTCGAACGCTGAGCCATGGCGCACCAGACCGGCATCCACGCCACTGAAGAGCTAAAGGAATTCTTTGCCAAGGCCCAGGCTGGCTTCATCCGACTTATCAAAGTCATCATTGAGGACGAGCTCATACTGGGTGCCTCGCAGGAGTCAGTGGGACGCTGGGACCAGGACTACAACAGTGTCGTGCTGCCGTTGCTAGATGCCCAAGAGCCCTGCTACCTCTTCTTCTGACTTGATTCACAGATTGCTTGCTTGCTCAGGGTTTCGAGTGGCTTTTCCTGGCCTGGTCACCTGACAATTCACCTGTGCAGCTGAAGATGCTGTATGCAGCCACACGAGCCACAGTTAAGAAGGAGTTTGGAGGCGGCCACATCAAGGATGAGCTCTCCTTGGCTGGGTACCAGAAGCACCTGTCATCTTGTGCTGCACCTGCCCCACTGACTTCAGCTGAGCGAGAGCTCCAGCAGATCCAAATCAATGAGGTGAAGACTGAGATCAGCGTGGAAAGCAAGCACCAGACCCTGCAGGGCCTGGCCTTCCCCCTGCTGCCTGAGGCCCAGCGGGCACTTCAGCAACTCCAGCAGAAGACGGTCAACTATATCCAGCTGAAGCTGGACCTGTAACGGGAGACCATCGAGCTGGTACACACAGAACCCACAAATGTGGCCCAGCTGCCCTCACGGGTACCCAGAGATGCTGCCCATTACCACTTCTTCCTGTACAAGCATACCCATGAGGGTGACTCCCTTGAATCTGTGGTGTTCATCTTCTCCAAGCCGGGGTACAAGTGCAGCATTAAGGAGCGCATGCTCTATTCCAGCTGCAAAAGCTGCCTCCTTGACTCTGTAGAGCAAGACTTCCAGCTGGAGATCGCTAAGAAGATTGAGATCGGCGATGGGGCGGAGCTGACCGCTGAGTTCCTCTATAATGAAGTGCATCCCAAGCAGCACGCCTTCAAGCAGGCATTCTCCAAGCCCAAAGACCCTGGAGGCAAGCAGGGCCACAAGCGCCTTATCCGCGGCCCCGGGGAGAATGCCGAAGAGGTGTCTGGCCTGGGAACAGGGCGGGGCATATGGACTGCAGGGTTGCCACCCCGCCACCCCTGCGCTTCCTTCCTCCCCAGCCTGGGCTCTAAGGAATCGCTTCCTATGGGACAGGAGGACAGGTGGCTGAGCACATTTGCTACTTCTGAGGGCCTCTGGACCAGCACTTCGTGACCTTGCCCTGTCACTGTTCCTGACTCTCCTCTGTGTGCACAGGGTGGCTAGGGAACCCCACCCTGGCGCAAACCTAGCCTCCATATGATTTCATGCTATGGTTCCAGCCCAGTCCAAAAGCCGTTGGCTACAGAGGGTGGGGACGGTTGGCAGGGGCCAGATGTCACAGGAAGGGTTGGTTGAATGCTGTATTTTGTAAAGAATAAAATATTTTTAAATAAACAAACAAACAAACAAACATGGGGATACATGGGGGAGTAGTAGGTGAATAAGAGCAAGATATTTTGTTTTAAATCTTCAAAGTTAATAAAGATCCTATTTTCTTTTAAAAAAAAAAAGAATTATTCTCTCCACACAATGTAAAGACTCTAACAAACATTTCTTCAAAAAATGACATACAAGTAGTCAAGAGGTATGTGAAAAGAACTATAATGTAATTAATAGATTCAACACATGTAACAGTATCCAAAAGAGACTGGAAAGTTACTAAATTATTGAGAGAGCTGATTGCCACAGAAACGGGTGATGAAATAGAGCTGAGTAAGATATTAAGTAGAATTCCATTTTCATATAACACATATAACACTAATAGTGTTCACTTCTTTAAACTCTTAGGGAATAGGCAACTCTGGGTCAGTGGTTCCCATGCTTCCTTATGCTGGGATTCTAATGCAGTTCCTCTGTTGTGGTGATCCCTAACATTATTTTTGTTGCTACTTCGTAACTATAATTTTTCTAGTGTTATGAGTCATAATATGTTGATATCTGTAGTTTCTGATGGTCTAAGGAGAACAACCCCTGTGAAAGGGTCATTGACCCCTAAAGCGGTTACAGCCCACATGTTGAGAACTACTGTCCTAGGTGATAAGAACTTTGTTTTCGGGGCTGGGGATTTAGCTCAGTGGTAGAGCGCTTACCTAGGAAGCGCAAGGCCCTGGGTTCGATCCCCAGCTCCGAAAAAAAGAACAAAAAAAAAAAAAAAAAACTTTGTTTTCAACTTTTAATATTTCCCAACATTCTAAAACACATTAATACTTTAAAGATCCACCAACTCATAGACATTTGAAGTTCAGCATTTTATTCCTTCAGAGTTTCAAATAAAAAAAATCTTCCTATCATAAAAATTGTGTACTTGTCATCACCTACAAATGGCCTAGTGGCTTGATTCTTAGAGGGCTTGACACAACTGTTTAGAACACGCATTCACTAATCCAGTCTTCCTGGTTACATGTAGAATATATCTGCAATTCAGCATGCTGACTGGTGTGTCAGAAAACTTAACAAAAGTGAAACAAAGAGAAGGAATATTTTATAGAAGCCAAGAAGAAATACTGTGATATTGTGATAGGTCCGAGTGCCTACAAAAGGTTCCCATTCGAGGCAACAACTGTCACTATGTCCGGCCAAGAACAGAATATATTAAGTGGATCAAATCCAGGTCAGACTGCACAAAATGGAGAGCGATCATTAGGAGAAGTTTTCCAACTCAGGTGGTAGAGATGGAAATGAACCCTCGGCTTGTGGAGTTTTGTTTGCTCACTTGTTTGTTTTTCAGCTAGGATTCTGTTCAAGAACAAGTATCATCTATCCCAGGGTCCCTACCTTGAAGGGAATATTTTAGGCTAATCTTTTGCTTTAATCATTCCTTTCTACCTCTCAGGTCTGGTCCCTGCTTTCAGAGTTGGCCTTCCACCTGCCTTCAGCTTAGCATCACCCGCCCACTTCCTCCCACTTCGGTGGCCCTTTGGGTCATCTGGACATCTGATAATTGGGAGCCAGGGAAGTCGTTATGTAGGTTAAAAAATCACGAGAGGCTGGGAACTAACCCACAATCCTGCCCCACCACAACAATCTATTAGGGACCAGTTACATAAGTGAATACTTAGATGGATTGAGTGGATTCTTGTTTCTCTTATAGCAACTGCTTTTAAGGTTCATACAATATTACTGTGTTGTGACCATTTTTCAACTACTTCCCTATCACACTAGAGTGGAGCTTTTCCAAAGTGGGAGACACATCAAGTACAGTAGGACCAATTCAGTTTGTGGCATGTCCCAGCACTTGTATCGCATCTTCCTCAGGAGGCCAGCAACAGACCTTTGCTCTCTGACAACGTCCTTGTACTGTTTGGTCTCCGAGCACTTAACTCACTTTGCCCACTTTTATTACCAGCCTAGACTCTGAAAGTTTCAGCGTTTTGGCAAGGAGACTTCAAGACTGCTGTGGGAGACAGGACAAGAAGGGATGAGAACCCAGATCACTGAAGTAGTGTTAAAACAACCTAGCTCCTTTCAAGCCATCCTACAGATTAAGGTGGCTCCAGTTTGTACTGCATGACTCTAAGAATACGGCTTCCTTTCTCCAACACTTTCAAATGATCCCCAGTCAGCGAGAGCCAGAGAATAAATAGTTCGGCCCTGGGGTTGTGGGCTGTGCTGTGGATGTTCAACTCTGTTACTATAATATCATAGTAACCCATGCAGGGAAGAAAGGGGCCGGGCAGTGCTATGTTCTAATAATCCTCTTTAGTCACAAATGCTGAAGTAAATCAGATTTGGCTCACAGGCTCAAAGACTGGTAAATCTTTGAACTACAGTATATGATACACAGTCTTATCTTAGCAGTCTAATTACCTCCCTCAGTTCTAGATTTAATTTGCAGTTACTGTTTTAGATCCAGACTGGTTTCCGTAAGAACATTAGGTTAGTTCAGTTTATCAATGTTCTTGGATAAGTCACTTAATTCCTCTTGCCACCACTTCCTCACCCATCAAAAAGTGGGTATGACAGTACAACCAAATAACACTGTTGGTGTGAAAACTAAAGAAAGGCTGACACATGGTTACCTTCATCAGTTCTGTGTACCTGGGAACCTCTGTATTTCAATACCTATACACTGTCTGCCCAAGTCCATTCTTAGCACATGTGGGTTGAATGTCTTTCTATCTTAATCCGTTTAAAAGTTTGGTAAAGACTTATTAATAGATTTACTTTCTGCATTGACTCTCTCAAGGGGGAGAACATCCAAATGTTTAGAAGTCCAGTTCTAACTACTGATTAGCCCCATGAGTCCTAAATGTATAAGAGGAAAGGTACTGCAGGCCATCTAATATGTGCTAAGTATTTATACATGCCAACTTACATATGCATGCCACGATCCCTGAAGGTATACATAGTATTTACCCACAAGGAATGATGTTAGAGGAGTTATATAACTCTGTTCCAGGTCAGGGGTTTTCTATCTCACCCAGGAGGTAAAGACATTCTTTTCTTTTTGCATTTAACTGGAAATAGGCTGGCTAGACAATTCCTAGGTATATAGATGTTCTACCTCCTTCTTGATTCAATTGTTTAGGAACTTGTTTTTGTTTCTGGCTGAGATGTGGATTCTATTTTTTTGTTTCTGGTCTAAACATTTACTTTAGAATATCACACTTAGTTGCTCGTGATTGCTGGCAGTTGAAAGAACCTAGATTTCACCTTAAGGGTTATATGCTGCGCCCTCCAAATGTAATTTTAGATATGGGGAAAGCATTCCAACGTGAGTACGTTTGAGAAAGAAAAAGCTGTAACGTCAGCACATAAATGCTTTAGCAAAACGTCTGGAAATCCTCCCTCCTTCCTCCTTCCTCCGTCCTCTCTGTAATGCATGTGCTCCCTCAGGAGTCACTGCTCTGGCAAACTGCAATAGCTGCCAACATGTACTGAGGAAAAACATACATACAAGAAGGATGTGTGTCTGATGCGCCTGCCTAGGGAAATACTCACAACCCTGGTTTCACACCGGAGCCACCTAGGTAATGAGTTAGAATATAGGCGTTGAACATGAACGACGCCCATTTGAACATTGAACATGGTGACACGTTAGACAGAGAAGACCAGTGGCCGCATTTTGATAGTATCTTTTTAGGATTCTCTGAAGCAGAGATGGGATTGTCATTATGTCAAGAAAGATAAAATGTTTCAGTGGGCTTTGAGGATGTTATAGATGTCCCTCTTGGTCCTGCATCCGTCTTGCACTAGGCTAGATGTTAGACAGCTCTGTTGGCTCAGCCCTGCGGCATTGGTTCAAGTCTTAGGACATCTCTCAGGTATCCACAGAGTACTCTCTCCAGTTTGCTGAATCAAGTTGTTTCTTCATGGTTGGAGGAAACGGAGCTAGTGTCTAGGCACAGTTCTCAATAAGTGACCTTCCGCTACTCCCTGAGACCTTCCAGGGCTGTGGGAACAGCTACCATTTTATCTTTCTTGACAGAATTCACTCGCTAGGCATTTCTGAGTTCTTAATGGTAGAACCACACATAGCACATGATTAATAGTCATGAAAGTCAAGGAGATAACTGAGGTTACTCTGCACCATCATAAAGAAAGAAAGGACTCCTCAGTGGAAAAGAAAACTTCCTCACTACGGCAGCTGATGAGGACATGTCTGATTGGTTTCTGTGTTACTTACAAAGGGAAATTGGAAAAAGTCATGGAGGAGAATATGAAACAAAACATGACTCCAACCCATTTGTCACTGGCAGGTCAGTGGGGCCACACAGACACGCACACTTTTTTAGCTCTATTCTTTTCTTGGAGTCTGACCCTCGCCCCTGACCACTATTTTCCTCCCTCTACTCTCACGGCGCCCACATTCATCTCAATACCCTTCACAAGACAGAGTAGCAGGAACGTAACGTAGACTCTCAGCTTAGATGACTTGACTACTTACATATCAGTATTTCTCCCTTAAAAGTTATCCCATGATGAATTAACCTATAATTTCTACTTCCTGAAATGTGACAGTTCCCGTATTCTGTGCCTAAGTAAGATATCTACTTACAACCCAAGATGTCCTCGCACGTCCTGCATTTCAACAGCTACACAAATCAGCCACTTCATAGCTCTCAAGGGTTATCACTTATAGTACCCAAACACACTTTGACTTGGGGTGATTAATTGCAGAACAAAGACTGCTTCCGTTGGCAGAGCTTCTCGTCCAGGCCACAGGGGAGTGGAAGTGGCGTGAGGCTAGACGTGCCCTGGAATGCACAATCAGTTAAAACCAATCACTCTGCAGTTGGTAGACATAACACCCTAGTCGACCCAGAGATGTAGGTGCAGAGTGAAAGGCACCAGCGCCGTATTTCCTCTCCTGGGAGAGGCACTGGGAGGTGTCTTGGAAATGAAGGAGGCTGTGTCAAGTTTACAGGTCATGTGGAAAGAGGCAGGCAGCCTCTGAAGACAATCCTGATTCTGATATTGAACACAGGGCATGTGCTTGCAGATACTGACGACCCCACCTTTCGGTTTTGAAACCTCTACCACCTACTAAGTCTCACCAAAGGCTAGAACTGACACAGACTGTGTGTGCAGTGGCTGAAACGATTATATGTATAAAAAAAAAAGGTGATGAGATTGTTCAGAGCAGAGAGCCTCCTTGGCGCCCCTCAAATCATACTACGTGGGTAGCCCCGGGCTGAATGCCTGCCCATGGTGAGAAGAGTCAGGAGTCCTATACATAAGTGCGTTAGAAACCTTCTGGCTGAATGAAGACTGACTTTAGGTTTCCATCCGTCTCTGCCAAGCTAGAGAAACAGAGTGTGGACAGACACTTCTCTAAGGTCTTGCCTTGAGCACCAAAGGAGTTTGAGATTTGGAATAGCAGTGGATCTCAAGGATTTTCACTGCCTTCTTTTAGTTTTTCTTACTTAGAAAAAACAAAGAAACAAACAAAAATCAACAAAAAAAGCAAAAACAAACTGAAAGTGATGAACTTGAAGGACAGAGGTGGGGATCATTTGACCCTAGCAGTTGGTCTTTCTTGTTCTGGTTATGCCTGTTCCTTTGACACACTTATTAAGATTGTAGATCTTTGGACAAAAATGATCTACAAGGGATTATTTGAGGTATTCTACCAAGAAAATGAGAATACCTAACATGCCTCACTTATCGGCCACAGACAGAAAATCTTACAGTCAGTCATGGCCAAATAAACAGAGCAGCCGTGTGTGCGCTCAGCATTAATTAAGCATCTGCTGTAGGTAAGGAATAGAAGGCGCTACAGAGAAAATAAAAACCATACAGGCTGTGCATTTAAATACGTGGGCATACAATTGATTTAAGAAATAGAATTATTAATTACAAAATGAATGAAAAATAAATCATGAAGTGCTCAAGTTGATAGCATAGTGAAATCCCCAGAATTTTGCAGGAAAGACAGCTCAAGAGACTGGACAGAACTTCATGAAGGAGAGTGGTCTGAAATCACTCCATTAAATTTTTCGAGAACAGTTTCATTCCTGTTCACTGCCCGAGACAATAATGGGTATTTAAGCATATGTTTAAGTTACTGTCATGATAGATATTTTTAAAAGTATGTTTATGTACTCAAACTTAAATGAGAATATGAAAAAACATGGCAAGGTGGGGTGTGCTGAACAAATAGAGAAGGCAGTAATCATCCTGATCACTGTAATCCCCTGTCATTCGTCTAAAACGTCTGTTGACTACACACCTTTGCAATGCAACCCCTCATATGTCTTCACTCCCTCCTTTTGTTTTCTACAGGAAACACCCTGTAGACACATTTTATTCATTGTAGAAACAAAGTCATTCCCTAGCACACTTCCTTGTCTTCATCCATAGCAAAAATAAACAGCTGCTCCCTCCAGAGGGGTGACAGCAGTCCTGGGGGGCCCAGCAGAGATGAAGAACTTCCTGGAAGGTCTTAGTCCTGGTTCTCAGAGTTCGCTGTCACCCTCCTCCTCAGACTCTCCCTCAGACTCAGGCGCGCTCTCGGGCAGGTCATTGTTCATCTGCTGGAATCTTCCCAACTGGGCACCCCACATGTATTTGATGGTCACTTTTTCCAGCCATCTCATACCCAAACAGCTTCAGGACACAGGCCTACTGTGGCGTCAGCATGTCACCCTCCTAACATACTTCACAGTCAAATAGCAGGGTCATCACACCTTTTCTGAGGGTCACGGGCAGACCCAGCTGCCTCGGCTGTGGCTCCATGGAATGAGGGAACCGCTTTGGTGGCCCTGGATCCAGGCTCACAGCTTAAGTTGCTTTGTTCCTAGCTCAAGCAAAATCCTTTTCTGTGTACTTTGTGAACCACTCATTCACCTCCTCCTCATGCGGTTGGTAAAAAGGGACCCAACTTCACCTCTCAACTTCTTGCTGACCTGATGTATTTGTCTTTGTCAGATGGGTTTCGACCCAAGGCCACTATCATCATCTTGTTTTTGCCAAAGAACATTCGGTTGTGCTTCCAGGCATTGTGGATGTCCTCCAGCTTGCCGTTGCTCATGTTGGCCACAGAGAAGATGAAGAGGTACTTGTAGGCACCCACACATCTCCAAAGATCTTCTATCAGGTTCTGCTTCAGTCCCAAGGCTTTCTTGGCAGTTTTTGTTAAGGAAACTCTCTTGTTTCACTCGGATTTAGGTATCGCACTCCACTCCCTCCTTTTTTTTATTGGATATTTTATGTATTTATATTTTGAGGAACAGAATTCTTCTGTTTTGTCAGTATGTAGTTTTTACCACATGTTTCAGAAGGTCAGGGTTTGAGGAGACCTTCAAGATGACCTCAGACTTGTCATTTCCATAAATAGCGACTTCTGGGGAGGTGTTCCCAAATGTTCATGTCTCATATTTAAGTCGTGACATTGATCAACCCTTACTCAAGCACAGAGCATAGTCTGGAAACTGTTCCTAAGACCACAGGCTTCAGGCACTTATCCCATTGGATCCTGACTCAGTAAATGGGCTCTCATTTCCACAATTCTTTCTGTTGATCCCAAGGGTCTCCCTAATTAGGGAGCCACTGATCTCAAATATCCCCCACTGGCTTCTGTTCCCCCTTCAAGTCTACTGAAGGTGGTCTTTTTGATAGGTTAGTGATGCTCCCAAAGCCAAAGGCCTCCCTCGTCCCACATTTTCCTGAGATCATTTTCTTCTCCACAATCACAAGGGATCTTTACTGCCCATTTAACGACATTTGACTGTTCTGAGACCCTTTCCATGCAGATAAACAGGTGCTGGGCCTGTGCCAGGTAATCTACCCCGACACTAGAGAGCAGGGCTCTATCTGGAGGTCAGGGGGAGAAGATACTCAACTAAACTATCAAAGCAATATGGATTAAATGCTAAGTCATTAAATACCATGGGTATTCCTGGTTGTCAACTTGACTGGAATTAACCAAAATCCAGACTCTGGTATACACCTGAATCATGTGAGATGGGCACACCCGCCCTAAATCCAGATCTTCTGAGGTGGGAAGATAGATCTGGGCCACACCTCATGGCAGCCTATATATAAGACATGGAAGAAGGAAGCTTTTGTTCTTTGCCTGCTTGCCCTCGTTTGCTAGCAAGCTCACCTCTTCACTGGCATTAGAGCCTATCTCTTTGGAATTCTATCTTATATTAAAAGCCGTCTGAGACAAGTAGCCTCATGGGCTAAACAATACTGGAATTTTGGATTTTCCATCTGGAGACAGCCACCTACTGTTGGAATAGTAGGGCTATAACCTGAAAGCCACTCTAGTAAATTCCGGTTTGTGTGTGTGTGTGTGTGTGTGTGTGTGTGTGTGTGTGTGTGTATCCTATCAGTTCTGTTTTTCTAAAGAACCCTGACTAATACAGATGTTAACAACAACAGCAACAACAACAACAACAACAAAACATGCAGTTACAGACCAGTGGGAAAAAGAAATTCTACTTAAAAAAAATTACAAAAAAGTCTTAAAAGACCTGGTTTTGAAGGATAACTGTTTGGTCAGCAGGACGTAGCTGAGAACCATGAAGAATTAGAAGGCAAGAAAGTTCAAGTGTGAGAAACAGCGGAGGTCACTACAGTAGGTTCGGGGGAGGGGGAGGTCTAGAGAAGTGGCTGAACAGTGAGTATAGATTAAGTTCTAGGTTTTTACTCCTCAGTCTTCTAGTTCTTAGAGAAACTGTGGTGCTGGCACTTCACTAACTCCCCTATGTTCATTTTAAAATAGAAATAAATCTTCCTTTGCAGGGTTTTGAGGACCCACAAAGTTAACAGACCAACCACAGCTAAGCTTCCCTCCCGCTACTCCATCAGCACTGGGAAAGAGGGTATGTTCAAAGTTATGTGAATTGAATGCTAAGATGCCCGGGCGAACAGAGCAACCTCGTTGGGGGAGAACAATGAGCATGATGAACTTCTAATGTGGGCCAGAGCTTCGCAGATCTGAGGTAAAGACCAGTAACCACAGGGCAGGCAAAACCGGGAAGGATCAAATAGATGGAGAAACTGTCTTGGAGTTCTGATAATAAAGCAGATTTCCAGCTTGCTTGGCAGTGCCAAGATAAGGATACTGTTGTGACTGAAAACTGCGCAAACTCTGAAAGGTGGGCCTCAGTTGAGAAGGAATGAACTCTGGTTGGGAACCTAGTGATTTGCAGAGGAAGGCTGGGCATCCTCTTGATAATGCAGTAGGAGAGTCGGGCCTAAGCCTTAGAAAATATGTCCGTTCTGGGTGGGAGGATTTAGGAAGCCAAGGCAGAAGTGATGGGCAAAACTGTATTTCAGGGGATGGCACAGGATGGAGGAAGCACAAAGAGAAAGACACAGAGACCTGAAACTGGGGAAGCTTCATGCTTAAGGATGGGAGGTAAGAGAGACCCAACATACAGCATGCGATGAGGACAGACAGGCATTTTTTTGAAGATAAAGGAGTGCTATTGTCTAAAAGAAGCGAAGATGGCGTTAACCATCGACTCCACAAGTGGGAAACGTGGCTGAGTCTGCCAATGGTTTATCATACAGTTTTCCCGACATAACAGGTAACAAATCTCATAACACTTTAGCTGGGCGCAGGGCTCTTGGTCTCCCTTGTGATTGTCCATGAGACTTGGTTCAACCCAATGGGTGAAGAATGAAACGGGTATACGCACCTTTCCTCTCACACTACTAAAAGACAAGCCCCTCCCCCACCACACCTCCTGGCGGGAATTAGTACTGGCAAAGGCGGACACAGCATGAGCCATCCTGAAGTTTCTGAGTAAGGACCACCCCCTAAGGATTTCAGCTACAAAAGGAAGGAAACCACGTCCTCAACAGCGAAACTCCTTATATCCAGGTTGTTATACAAGTGGAATATTAATTTCTCTTTAAGTATCAGTTATTTTTCAGTCTTTGCTTTGGGGGTGAGACTTTATTTTTATTAAGATAAAAAAGTAGTACTGGTAAAGAAATGAAAAATAAACTCTCAAAATTAGAAAGGAAAGGAGAAGAAATGGACTGACAGTATCCAGAAGAAAGAAGCCAGATTATATTGGAAAAAAAGTCAGTAATAGGGACTGGAGAGATGGCTCAGCAGTTAAGAGCACTTCCAGGGGTCACGGGTTTAGCTCAATCTTGCCACAAGGGATGTTCCTAATCCCCTGTGACTGCAGCTCCTGGGATTCAATGCTTTCTTCCATGGACACTGCATGTGGATGCATGTGTGCACTTGCACACAAGTACACATGCTTAAACCTCCAGTCTTAGACCCCTTGTCGTGTATTAGTCTATCCTGTGTGCATGACAAACTCATCCTTTCAGATGTGAGCTTCAGCCTTTAATGGCTGAGCCATCTATCCAACACATGTGACATATTTTTAATTTAAAATTTAAGGATTAAATTTATTACAGGTGAGATAAGAAGATTTTTCTTTTCTTTGCTTTTTTGTTTTTTTTTTCTTTTCTTGTTTATGACAATCTTGTGTTTCAATTAGGTTCACGAGAGCACTTACTGTGTGTGTACCTACTCAGAACTGTTTTCAACTGTGACAGGGAAATTCAAACTAGTATTTTAAAAAGATTTTGTCAAGTGCTGAAGCATTTTCCTGGCCAGGTGTATACAACCCTGCATAATGGAAGGCTAGGGAAAAGGAAGTTGACTTCTTAGAAGTAACTGGAATGATTTTGTACTTATGTCAGTATGAATGCAAAAAAATTAAATAAATAAAATTTATTTTGTTTAGCTCAACTTCAGGGAAAACTTTTCCATATAAAAATATGGATTTTTTTTTTGCAGTACTCACAGTACTGCACTACAGTCAGTGGGTCATGAGTGAGTGGAGGGGTGACCTTGTTCATTCCTTCGTCCTAGAGCAACATAACCAGTAGGGATCTCTGGGAACAGTCTTTGGGATCACAGAACCCAGCCTGGATCTATCTGTTGTCAAGGCTGTGGCAGTTGCATAACTAACCATAATAGCTTCAAGGGATATACTCAAAACAAAACCCTGTTGGTCTTCAGCTGGAGCTAAGAAAACAGGGTAAGTAGCTCTCCATTCTCCCATGGTGTAAACTATCGCTATGCATATAATGAAATATCTTATTTGCATTTGCCCATAACATTTACGAAATGTCTTGTTCACTCCTCACTGGCCCATTATGGGCTTTTTAAATGGTACTTTTAAAGTTTGCCTTGGCTTGGGGTGAAGCATTTGCGTGGACATTATTCCTGGAGTCCTGGGTCTCCGGGGTCATATTCACCTTCTGCTAATTCATAGCTCACTGTGTGGTTTGTGTGCATGGGTGGGCATGTGTGGGGAAAGCCTGGAGAGATCCTAAGTGGTGAAATGTTTTAGGAAGCAGGATCCACGGAAAACACAAGCAATTAAAAAATGCAGAAAATCTTAGGCTACCTTCTTGCAGTTGTTATGCATGTGATTGGATAATATTTGGATTTAATACGTGGAAAAGGGATGGACTCAAAGTCCATGAAGTGTTTGAACATTAAGAGATTCAGATGCGGAAAGTATATGAAGAGGTAAAAAATAGTGCAAGGCTGTCAGTGAGTGTGAAATATAGTCTTGGTGAACTGTGGCATTCTGCTAAGCACAATGCTGCAGAAACACTTTTGTGCGTACATCCTTGATTTAAAAATTAGCCCTTCAAGATGAATATTAGAATTTTGTTTATAACCACAAAACTGGGAGAGTGAGATTGTGTATGTCTCTCAAAGCCTGGATGGCAGTGACAACTCCTCTTGCCCCAAGTCTTGTCCCAATCATGTATCAGATGTTTGGTTTGAAACAATTTCCAGTTTTTTCCTTAATAGGCTCAAGCAAAAGTGAGGACTGCTTTCTCAAAGTTGCACTGGTTTCAGAATACCAGAAAAGTCGTTGCCAGAATCATAATGATTTCAATCTAGAAGAGATCAGAGTTAACCCGTAGTTCCTGTTTCATCCTCAATACCCGCTTTTCATTGGTTCCCTATGCAGTGAGCATCTGGCCTAAAGCTGTACAGCAAATGAATGGCAAAGTGAAAGGGAGACATTTTGAGATCTGACCTCTGTTTAGAGGTCCCTTTCATACTACTGAGCACTGTTTGTACTCTGAAGGGATAGGAGAAGGAACCGCAGGCTTCACTGGGTGTGTTAGTGTCACCCCTGGGGGCCACACAGTGATAGAGAAGGAATCTTCTGGATTTGTACTTAGACATGGAAACATGCTCTTTTGCTTAAATGTGGAAGAAAATCTAAAGCCATTAATATACTACTATGTAGTAAATTGCTTTTCTGATGGCACAGTTAATATAAGGATAAACCATGTCCCCAGGAAATGTTCTCTCTCCTCTCTTACCCACAGGATTTAGTTTACTAGTTTAATGGCACAGCAACGTTGAGCATTTTAATACAACATTTAAAGAGTACTCTAGCTTTACAAGGGGGAGTTGCTAGCGTGGCATTGAGGTACATGGGTCTAAGTGTTATACTAGCCTAATGCATATTCATGAAACCTGCACTAAGCAGAAAAAAATAAGTAAACATTCTCTGTGACCTAAAATTAACCTCAAGTGGCTTAAAGTAGTCCAGTCCTTCCATTTCATTCGGAAGTGGGGTTCAAACAAACAACATTTACCTTTGGGTCTTTCTCTTTGAAAACACTATTATTGATTACCTTTTCTCCCAGTAACTTCTTGGATTTCAATTGGCCTTCAGACACACTTAAAAATCACGTGATCTTAATTTCTCGTGATGAGATATCAAACCACATTTAGCCCAACAGTTACCCAATGTCAACCTTTCTTTTGGCTATGGATTTTGTTTTTTAATGCTTTTGAAGAGTTCTGTTGAAGGATGTTATATTGCATCACGGAATTTAGTGTTACAGATTTAATATGCTTCTGGGAAAACTGCAATTAAAACATAAATATCAAATATCACTAAGTGTCAACGCAATTATATTATTTCTAATTTCATTATAATAAGTCAACTTAAGTTAGTTTGCTTATTTTATACTAATGAATAATGCCACTTAAGAGCCTGAGAGCTAAACTTCTTATCATGAAGAAAAAAAAAAAAACCTGCATAGGAAGATCCTGGATAATCAATTTAATTGGTTGAACGGATGTGCTAAGATGTCTTTAATGGTAGGGTGTTCTAAGCTTGCTGCTTCCAAAAATCTTTCCCAAACTTAAAAGTTCAGAGATGTTTTAGGCTGACACTTCCCTGGCGATCCATCTCCCTGGAGCATGGCTGCAATGAAGAGACCCCGGAAACTGCTAAATGATCAGTGAAGGCTTTTGGGAAGTCATGACCCTGGGGAGGTGCTGGTTTACAGAGTGTGAAGCAAGCAATTCCCCAGCTGTACCCAGGAAGCAATGCTGTGAATGTGCACGCTGGCAATCAGAGAAAAGGTCAGACACTATGAAAGATGGCTGGGCACCACCTCAGCAGACCCATAGATAGTTTGGTCTAACTTCTGTGAGTGTGGGGGCAGGGTGCAATACAGTTTGGAATGCAGTTCAAGATTCTACAGATTTAAAAAACAAAACAAAACAAAAAGCAATTAATTACCCTCTCTGCTTTTGTTTCTTTGTTCTGGACCAGTTTTAGGGCTTCAGAGACAACTCATTAAGAGCTACCCTCAAAATTGGAGAGGAAAATCCCCAAACAAAGGCTGTATGTATGCTCAGAACTCCCTGCAGCCCAGCAGCCTGGCGAGGGTGTGGAGATGGAGTGGCCTGGCAATGAACCAGAAACCACCATTAGATCAAGAAGAGGAACTTCACTCTTCTAGCCTCAAAAAGACTTTATTCTATGGAAGTTAATTCAGGTTACATCGCGAAGGGAGAGAATGCAGACTTAGGTACATTTTTCAGGATTTTTTCCCTCTATATTCAACAAGCTACTTTCTCAATGTCTGTTAATTTTTAAATTCTTAACACCTAGTAGTTCGTATTCATTGTAAGACTTCTTTGTGTACTCTGTGTGTGTGTGTGTGTGTATGTGTATATACATATATATATCAGAATGATCCGGTTAGAGCGACTGTCCAGGGCAATACTTCAATTGCTTGGGTCTCTGTGTTGTAATCAGTAGAGTCCTCTGGACTCACTGTGACACAGAGTGATGTGTCAACCACCGTCATGTCTCTGCTTCACTTTATTTGCATTGTGAGTTCTTGGTTTTTAAACATTTAGAATTTCTTTTTTTTTTTTTTTTTTTTTGTCAAATGGAGTCTGAATACAAACTCAGGTTGCCCTCAAAACTCACAATCCCCTTGCCTCAGCCCTCTATGGACTAGGATTACAGACATGGATCTCCACACATTGCTTGAATACACTGAGTCTTAATTCTCTTCTTCCTGAAGAGGTAACGCTGTGATGATGTGCAGATAAATAGCCTTAAAAAAAAAAAAAGGCAGGATCTCGTGGTGTACCCCAGGCTTGCCTCAAACTCACTTTGTATTTAGGCTGCCTAGAATTCATGGCCACTTCCTTTTCTAGACTCCTAGAACTGTAAGTATGGTCATTCACACCCAGCTCCAGATGGAAAAGAAGCTTTAACTTTAGAAAAAGGATAGGGGTTGGGTTCTTTCTTCCAAAAATTCTTGAGAAAATATTTAGAGATGTAATGCCATTGAATGAAAATCTCTACATTTTCATTTTGATAAGAGCAGTGTAAAGCATATGTTAGGGTGCACTGTCTTCATATAGTATAAAACCCTCAAATATAGCAGTTTTTGCAAGTTAGAGAACACGTATACTGACAGTGGAATTTTGTGTCTCAATGTTTACAGCAATGGACAGTCTCTGACTTTGTAGAACCTTATGTTTCCTTCTATGTCCTCTTGAACAACAACAGTCTCATACCTGTTCCTCAGGAGTTAGAGATAAGACCTGTTTAAAGTTCCAATCTTGGACACCCTTTATGGATTCATAGCAGCCTTGAATGCCACAGTTAATCGCAATGTTTTTGAAACATTAATCTGAAAAACAGGGCTAAAGTCTCTCTCTCCCTCTCTCTGTCTGTCTGCCTTCTCTCTTTCTGTCTTTTTCTCCCTCTCTCTCTCCCCCCTCCCTCTCTCTAACACAGTGCCTATGTTCATAGCTGACTCTTTTTTCTTTTACCCCCCAACTAATAAAACCAAGAGGCTGCAGGGCGGCCGAGTGAGCGGCACAGTTTGATGTCCTCAGCAGGATACAGGGAGTCAGAAGTGACGCTGTAAATCCAGCGTGGGGCTTCAACACTGTGTGAAGTGTGGCCTGAGCTGGGGAGATTTCCCTTTGATGCAAATGCAGTATATTAATGGGAAAAAGCATTCACTTTTATTTGTCTGTACTGTCTGCCACAGCAAGGCTGCCTCATTTAGCTTGGGCCGACATGAAAATACACAGAGAAGCAATCTGTTGCAAATTAGCACAACTCGCCTTTCATTTACTAGCTAGTAATTGGAAGGGGTTAAGAGAATGGAGCTTTATCAGATCGTGTGAGTGTATCTTGCCCACAGGGGCAGCAAGTTTTCCCTGAATTTCTCTGGGAAACTCTGAGACAAGAATCCTTCCTAAATGTTGAGTTGATGCAAAAGAAGAGACCGATGGCTGCGAGGCAGGCACACTTCATGGGCCCCGCAGAGCCGCTCAGGAGGCATCCATGCCTCATCTAGCCTTACCTTTCTTTAGATATGTTCTTACTCTCCCGCTTCCAAATGGTCTTGAAGTCGCTGCAGAACTCAAACCACACCATAAACACATAGCTGGGGGTGACCTCCTTCTCTCCAGTCTTTGGCTTCATTCCAAAATATCCCACTGTTGTTTCAAAACTGCAGAAGGTGGAGGAGGGGGGACATGGAGAAAATAAGTGACTGTCAATAGTAAAACCCATTAGGGTGCTGAGAAGGGACACTGTGGGCAGTGCCTATTCCCTGACACAGGAGTCAGGACTCACAGTTACTGGAGACTACTCAAAACCCCGAGAAGCCTAAAAACATTTGCCAATGGATTCATCATGGTTGGGAAGGCTACCGGGTACATCTTATCTGTGTGAACTGAAGAACATTCCAGGGGTTATGTAACTTAGGCTTAAGTTTGTTCTCCATCTTAAACGCAAGTCATTTCTTCTGATATTTGCCTGTGTTTAATGATTACGTGTCAGACCATGACACATTGACTGTCCCAATAATAGTAGCCGGTTAGATGGCCAATTGGGAACATGAAAACTCGGGGCACTTTTGTACTTTCTACATTCTGATCTGTTCTAGCTGTTGGCTTCAGCATTTGACATCTTATTCTCATTGCTTCAAGAGTAAAATAAGAAATTTATACTCTATGGCCTCCCACTTGACCATGATGGAGGAATATAAACCACCAACATACAACACATACATACATACATACACACATACATACATACATACACACATACATACATACATACACACATACATACAACACATACATACATACAATACATACATACATACACACACACACACATACACATAATTAAAAAAAATAAAAAGGAGACATCCTTGTGAGCCTAGCAAGGGTTTGAAAATCAACCTCCAGTAGGGGTAGAAAGGTGCTCAGGTTTGTCTAGGGTAGGCTCCTGGATAGTGCCGCGACCTGCCCCGTGAAGGCACGCTGCCCACTAGCCTGCCTGGGCCTCCCAAGCAGCCCTTCATGGAGGCACTAGCTTGGCAGGGATTTATAGCTCTGAACTGAGTCTTTCCCCCCTCGCTCTCACCCACCCCGAGCTTCACAGGCTCATTTGCCAAGAGCAAGAACTCTTAAACAGCCCCCTTTCAAGGGTGTTGGAAACTAATCAAAGCAGGAATGGCGAGCCAGGTTTATTACTCGGTGCTCTATCATCTGCTCAGGCATGGTGGTTTTTGTGGCCATCCTGAATACTGAGTTTCTAATGGGACTCTATTCGGTGGTGATTGTAAAACCCCGAAGCCCTGTGACTATTACAGAGCATACTTTCATCTCCTCCTCAGTTATTAGGCAATATGTATCTCATAAGGTTTTATCACATTTCACAGATGAACTGTTAATTGATTCCATGGCTACGATTAGGTGAGATCCAAGCTGGAGCTGCTGCTCCAAGTCTCATAAATTCTGTGTGCTTCTGTAAATAACAAATCTGTTTTTAATGCAAATGAAAACTACTGGCCAGGGAATTTGGCCCCTAGTTATTAAAAGACTATGAGTGTTTAAGTGGAGAAAGGCAATGATGGCAGTCATCTCTGAAAGACTTTCTAATAATTCCAAATGCACAGATTTTTGAAGCAAAACCAGTAATCAAGGAAAGCAGTGAAGTCAACTCTCTCCCTACATCTACTGCTGTCAAAATTCTCGCAAAAAAATGAGTGTTCTACATCATATACCCTTGCGTCATTCCCTATGGAGTTTACATCAATTGTAATATGAGGATATACAGATACGCAACCAATAGAGGATTTCTTCCTGGGTTATTGGGTTTGGAACTAGAGAGGCCGGGCAGGTTAACACTTCCAATCTTCTCATTCTATTCTTCAGATGAGACATGGAATCCTGGGAAGACTGAATGACCATCAGTCTGGGTCTCCACCATCAGTCTGGGTCTCCACCATCAGACTGGGTCTCCATTCAGGCTTCCAACTCCCTGTGAGATGCGTGTCCTGCTCCCTGTTTCGGTTGCTCATGGGCACCAACACAGGCAGCTCCTACACAGAACACTCACTTCTCCCATCCTTCTTCAGGCTCATGTGTCACACATGAGCATGGGCCACCCCAGAAGGGCGCACCATCATTGTTCCTCTTCTTTCCTTCTGTCCGCTTTCTGCAGAAACACAGGCTTGTATATACACTGACACAGAAGAGAAAATATTTCACTTTGTATCCAGAGGACTCACTGTCTTCCTATCTCACAGCAGCGTGTAGTGTTGAGCACACACAACTAATTGCCATGGTTTCTCCATCACTCCATTTCTACATTATCTGGAACTCACATTTAGACACACTAGACAAACTGGTAACACTCCAGAAGTGACAGTGCTGTTGACATTTATCACAAGTAACTGTCCTCCCAGCCTTTTGCTGTGTGTGTGTGTGTGTGTGTGTGTGTGTGTGTGTGTGTGTGTGTTCTCGGGGGTGGTTTGGGAGGCCTTGTTCGCCTCTGTCAGAGGGGTTGAAACTTAAAAGGCGTGTTGGATTTCAGCATGTTTCCCTAAGTGTTTTGGGAACTGAGACAGCTAGTGACTGTTCAGAAGAACCAAGTAGAGACCAGGGTCTCTTTTGATGATGGCACAGCGATGCTGACAGACATAGCCACTCTGAGGAGGAGCCTGCCTCATCTGACCACTTTCTTTTTTTTTTTTGTCTTTATTTTTTATTTATTTATTTATTTTTTTATTTTTTTTATTTTATATTTTTTTTTATTTTTTTTATTAACTTGAGTATTTCTTATATACATTTCAAGTGTTATTCCCTTTCCCGGTTTCCAGACAAACATCACCCTCCCCCCTCCCCTTCCTTATGGGTGTTCCCCTCCCAACCCTCCCCCCATTGCCGCCCTCCCCCCAACAGTCTAGTTCACTGGGGGTTCAGTCTTAGCAGGACAAGGGCTTCCCCTTCCACTGGTGATCTTACTAGGATATTCATTGCTACCTATGAGGTCAGAGTCCAGGGTCAGTCCATGTATAGTCTTTAGGTAGTGGCTTAGTCCCTGGAAGCTCTGGTTGCTTGGCATTGTTGTACATATGGGGTTTCGAGCCCCTTCAAGCTCTTCGAGTTCTTTCTCTGATTCCTTCAACGGGGGTCCCATTCTCAGTTCAGTGGTTTGCTGCTGGCATTCGCCTCTGTATTTGCTGTATTCTGGCTGTGTCTCTCAGGAGCGATCTACATCCGGCTCCTGTCGGTCTGCACTTCTTTGCTTCATCCATCTTGTCTAATTGGGTGGCTGTATATGTATGGGCCACATGTGGGGCAGGCTCTGAATGGGTGTTCCTTCAGTCTCTGTTTTAATCTTTGCCTCTCTATTCCCTGCCAAGGGTATTCTTGTTCCCCTTTTAAAGAAGGAGTGAAGCATTCACATTTTGATCATCCGTCTTGAGTTTCATTTGTTCTAGGCATCTAGGGTAATTCAAGCATTTGGGCTAATAGCCACTTATCAATGAGTGCATACCATGTATGTCTTTCTGTGATTGGGTTAGCTCACTCAGGATGATATTTTCCAGTTCCAACCATCTGACCACTTTCTACTGAAGAAAAAGTTCAGAGCTACCCTATGGACCTACCACTGTCTGATAATGTCCAGACTACTCTCCTCTCCGGCCAAAATGTTCATCACAAAAAAAAAAAATCAATTTTGGTTCACAGAACAGTGCACTTGAAATCCGGACAAGAAGAATCACTAATATTTAATTGCCAGAGGGAATCTTCTCCAGCAGACAAAGGATGCCGTGTGCTCCTTGAAATGTCTAATTCTCAGAACGTAGCTTGCAAACAGCAATCAACTTTTAAAAGAGATTAATTTCTAATCATATGTTTTGTTTTATACCAACTCATTTAATCTCACTGTAAAGTGGCCTCCAACTCGACTCCAGTACATTTCCCCATCTGATCTGCATCCTTTTAATTTGGCCAAAATATCTTTTTTTTTTCTTTAATGGCAGACTACTAAGAGCGCAGAGCCAAAAGGCAAAGCGCTCTATACTTGGTGTGGAGACGCCAGAGTGGAACACCTCCCCTTACTGTTTTCTCATGTGTGCCTTCAGAAACTGCTTAGGGAAAGCAAATAGCCCTTAGCCTCAGAGTAAATTGTTTCTCTTGAGAATCAAACATAGGAATTTACTAAGTCTCACACGAATATTGCAACACTGACCACAACCTCCTTAAAGAGTGCAAGCAAACAACCGTGGTTTCTACATTAAAGATGAGATCTGACATATTTCAAGTATGACCTGAAAGCTAGACTACCTTCACCACAAACCACGGAAAATGCTGACAACCCAAAGTTATGACTCCCTTAGCATGTCTAATGCACAGCAGCAGCCTGGGCCTCGCCAACTCGAGCCCCTTGCCCTTCAGCAAAAGTCTTGAAAAGGGATTAGAAGTTGACGTGCATCCCGGAAGCCCAACTGCCGCTTGGCCTGATACCAGCCAGCCCTTGTTGATGGTCTCTGCTCTGGGAGCTGAGTGTCTCTGACACTGACTTTACACACCGAGGAAAGAAAGCATAATGTGGGGCTAAGTCCAGCTGAGGGGAGCCAAAAAGCTGAAAGCACAACCGTGTAATTGCCTGAGTTTTCAACAATTATCATGATAGGCTGATGCTCATGATTTGGGAACATGTCTGCACTTAGGAGACTACAGGACTGCCCCTCCATCTTGCTTTCATCGGCATCTTAATTTTGTTGGCAGATTAGGGCAGGAAGCAGGACTAAGCGTTGGCACCTGTCTCTGGGTTGTTAGAACTCTTTAGAATCGTGGCTAGAGAAGGAAAATGGCGCATTCCTCATGCAGGCGTTCTTACTTACATTCATCACTGCAAAATTCTTCTCATCTCTTTTGTAAAGCCTGTTTTCCCTGTAGATGCTGTTTCCTAGCTCAATGACCTCATTTAGTTACCTATATTACCATCACGTGTGTCTCGGTCTCTTCTGAAGGACAATGCCCCCTCACCCTCCCTTCTAGAAGGCTCACACTCCCTTCTAGAAGGGAGGTATACGCACGGGACTAGCACAGTGAACTGAGAGAACCTTCCCCTTCGGGGCTTTGAACAGATGGATTCTGGGCTCCACCAGGTGAGGTGACGGCTATACTCTGGTGTCTACTGAGAGAAGCAGGGGTCAGGAAGAGGGGCTAGGCTCAAAGGAAGAACTCTAGGATCTCTTCTGACTTCCAGGCAGTGTCTGTATGCAGAAGGTAGTCCCTTTCATTCTCTGTCCCTTGTCTATAAAAGCCTCTAGGATCTGAGCAAGGAAACTGAAGTAATAACCCTCCTAGTTGTTGATGCAATTGGCCTAACCTAGTTATGATGCTAAAAGTAAGCAGCTCTCTTCCTAACTTCTGTGAGCTGGTTCAGGAGCGGAGTTGGGAGGAGAGGCAAGCGGGTGGAACGAGCTCATAGTGCGTATGACGGCAAGGGGGTCTCATCGGCTCACTGTTCAGAGGTCTCAACCGACAGGACCAGAGCTGGCTGCTCAAACACAGTGCAAGTGAAGTCATAAAGTTCAAATGCTCCACGAGGAGGTAGGAAGTGCAGCAGTGGCTGTCCAGGCCTTGTCTCCCGACAACTGGGAAAGGGGATGGATGGGAGGGAGCTGTGCGGGAGGAGGGCCTGGAGGGGGGTTGTGATCAGGAGGTAAAGTGAATAAATACTTAACAGGGCGGGGGGAGGGAGAACCTCTGGCTTTGCCACTTGCTTCTGTGTGTGAGACTATGGACAGTTTCAGATAGTTCTAGAGACTGATGCTTGCAGAGAGATGGGAATATTCCCTAGGAAAATAAAAAGAGAGGACATCTAGTCTGAGAAAGAACAGAGACCAAGTCAAAGCTGCTTACCTTTTCTGTGCATTCTCCAAGTGACTTTCTTCCATTTTGTGCTCTTTTTTGGCTGGGAAAGAGAAGTATGATTTAAGCCATTTAACATAATATCTCTTCTGTAATCATATAGCTTCGACCACACCCACTCATTATTAAGGAATTCAATAGTGCATTCCATGTCACATGCCTGGAGAGCAGATCCATCCTGTGTCACTGACTTCTTCAACATGGTTATAGCTTACCGTCACCAAATAATACTATTTTGTCTGGGACACTCTTGAGAAGGAAAGGGAATGATAACAGTTACACCAGGGGAAATATATACATTGGGAAGGTCCTGACTGACGGGCTTGCCTGAGCTATAGCTGGCCTCCCCATGGTCCTTACCATGGGCCCAATGTATTCTCTCTCGCCCCTAAGCATTATACAGCAGTGTCTGCAGCAGCTCTGTTGGGATTCAAGAACAAGAACAAGAATCCTAGCCTCCATTCCACTCATAAAGTCAGTGTCAGTGCAGGGTAAACCTACTGAGGCTTTTCTCAGGTCATCATTTGTAAGTGCATTAGGAAAGAAATCGCGGAAGATCGCTGTGGAAATTAATGACTCCGAGATACAATTATGAATCTACATACAGATGGATGAGCCCACGCCATCGGATTATTTAATAAGACTTTTTTTTTGAGTGTTTTACAAAATTTCCCAGCTTGAAGACAGTATCATTATGTACGAAAACAACACTCATACTTTTAAAATACCCAGAAAAAAAATTAAGTAGGCCACAGTATAGCATGTGGGAGACCTATGATAATTTTAAATGAATAAACAAAGTCAATCCTATCTATCTCTTTTGACATACTCCATGAAGGGCATTAAAGCATATATAATATTTGCAGCGATAAAACCTGGATTGGCCTTGGTGGCTCCCAGAGGCTCAACCACCAACCAAAGAGCATACATGGGCTAGACTTACCCCCCCCCCCATACATGTGTAGCAGATATGTAGCTTGGTCTTCATGCAGGTCCCCTGATTACTGGAGTGGTGGCTGTCCCTGACTCTTGTTGCCTGCTGTGGATCCTGTTCCTGAAACTGGGCTGCCTTATCTGGCCTCAGTGGGAGAGGATGTGCCTGGTCTTGTAGGGACTTGATAGACCAGATGGGTTGGTTCCCAGGGCGGGCTTCCCTCTTCTCAAAGGGGAAGGGGGAGGGAAATGGGCTGAGTGAGGGGGGACTGTGAGGATGGAGCTGTGTTCAGGAGCTAAAGTGAATAAATAAATAATTGAGTGGGAAATAAACGGGCCTGTCACCTACTACCTGTGTGTGTGACTATGGACAAGTTATTCATGATCAAATGCTCAAGAGCTGCCTCATCTGTCCTCTAGGAATAGCCACGGTAGTTACTGTCAAGGTTACATAAGATAACGCAGGCACAGGGTTTACCACACAACTCATGGCCCCTCCACAACCTCACAGCCACCATTCATCCTCACCATCTTCATTGCTCTTTTCGAAGTGTAAGTTCAAATTTCCTCCCTGACGTCAAACATGGCATCCCTTCTAAAGTGTTCATGATGTCCTAGGAGGCCCCGGCTCCTCGGAAACATCTCCCTTTCTTTTCCGTGCTTGTGTGTGTGTGTGTGTGTGTGTGTGTGTGTGTGTGTGTGTGTGTGTGTGTGTGTGTGGCCAGCTGAGGTTTGAGCATACTGAGTGTGTGCCTCTGAGACCCTGCTTCTTCTGTTTCTCCTGCCCAGCCTCAGTACTGGTGACTCCCTCACTGCGCTCATGCCTCAGCCCATAGGCTACCTTCCCTGACTGATCTCACTAAGGAGAAGAACATCCAGTGCCACCTGTCATCACCAAGTCCTTCTCCAGGTCTCTGCCTTCTTGACTCACTTCCCCATCTTCTGCCTCTCTCCACCCAACAGTCTAGACTATTCCTTTACCCCTCTGCCTATAACACCACTGTACAATTGAGCTCCACGAGAATAGTTACTTCATGGGTCTAAATGTGGAATTGTGTTTATATACATCTGTGCGTGTCACAAAGAACTTAATAAGAGAGATACTGGCTTTCCTAAGCAAATAAATGAATATTTAGAATATAAACGTAAGCTAAGTATTGTGGGATAATGTGGCGTGTCATTTCTATATACAATGTTTCAAGTAATAAAATTGCAGCAATATTAAATGATCCCGCTTTGATAAATGCATCATTTAAGGGGGACTGAGCACTTGTGTGGCTCTTCTTTGCATTCTGACTCCCCAGAGAGCCCCAATAGAATTTTCTATGCATTACTGTAATCCTCTGCCAGTCAGACGCTGAGAACTAACCTGAACCTGTCAGGCTTCAAGCCCCCCTCAAATGTGAAACAAACTAATGATTTTTTTATGCCCAGTGATTTTAAACTATGTGCATGGCTAAACAGAAGAAGAATTTTCCCCTGAGCATGAGCGATCTTCCTGGAGCACTATGCTGTTCTCTGACACTGGATAGTTTCCAACTGGCCATGTCCATGATGTGGCAAGTCCACTATGGCCAAGCTGTCACTACATATGAACTCAATGACAAGAAATAATATATGCGAACTGAATGAAGCAGTAGGTCAGGTCTTCAATATTGCTGTGCATATGGTGATTTAAAAAGAAACAACATCTGCAAATGCAAAGGTAGGTATTACTGAGAGGTAATGAGAGTTTGAGAGAAAGGGTTTTAAGGGAAGTGATAGTGACTAGAAGCTTGCATTTCCCATGGTAAGGGGCCATATGCAGTCAGAAAAGGATATACTGTGAAGTAGACACTCCACTAGCCTTACATATTTCACCATCTCAATGAGTGACATTTTTGGTTGTGTCACTGACACATTTTAAGTTATGCTCCATTTAAGCCTAAGTCAAATATGTTATTTAGAAAGAAAACATTTAAAGACGGCACTCATGAACTCAGAAATGCAAATTCTGACATCATTGACAACGAAAGCAATTTTGAACCAAGTGTAAGAATCCCAGTGTTCTCAAACTCCATCCCTCCTTTCTCAGTACTGGACCTGAAGTCCCATGTGGGTGAATGGGGAATGAAAAGGAGATAGGAAAGCTCTGCTCCGTTCAAGAGATGGGA
The DNA here is from genome assembly GCF_021556685.1 of Rattus norvegicus. Taxonomy (NCBI): domain Eukaryota; kingdom Metazoa; phylum Chordata; class Mammalia; order Rodentia; family Muridae; genus Rattus; species Rattus norvegicus. Next base: position 99,917,283 of record NC_141536.1, on the reverse strand, counting down.
GGTGCTGGTCTCATCCCTGCATCTTCCACATTTCAGAGGGGAAAAGGATAAGTTAATGTTCTGCAATACTCCATACAGCAAAGAAACCATTCCTCCTGGCCATAGCTTCCTTGGCAACCAGTGACACCAGCCCGATGCAACTCTCAGCATTATTAATGAGGTTGGATTTGCTCTTTTATTCCAAGGGCCAGAGCCCATTCTAGGTGCTTGGGATCCACTGGAAAGTAGAGCTGCATTGCTACAGAACTTCCAGTTTAGTCAGGGAAGAAATGTGTTAAACCTGAGGGACAGGACTCCCTAGGAAGCAATTTTTGGTAAGTGGTAGCAAGAGATTTTCAGAGCACAGACAATGCCCACAAAGGCTGTTTTTGTAAGTTACTGAATTAGTCTAGACAGTCAGCGTTGGAATACTGACATGCTGGAAACTAAGCCCAAAACACAGAACACTGATGTTAATGAGGCTTGTGAAAATTTCCCTTATCCGGCTACTTTAACTAACACCTCTGGACCTACATATAGAATGTACTTAATCTCCTATAAGGTAAAGTCATGTGAGCAAGTGGCAATTTGGTATTTTAAGTTTTCTTTCCACTATGGTTTAAACTGTGGAATTATTAGTGGGGGTAGAGTGGATAGGCTTCTTAGAAGAATACGTTTGGAGGCGTTGTCAGAAGATATAGGAAGATAATACGCACCTTCACTTTGCTTCTATCTCTTGTTTACAAGACACTCTTTAAAAGCATACAGGAAGTTAAATAATTATTTTCCAAATTAAGGAATAAGGTCAGGTTTTAAGACAATAAAGGCAATTTAAAAAGTCAGAATTCCAACAATGAGAAGATTCATTTAGCATCAATTCTGACTTCCAAACTTCTTACCAAGGCCTCACATCCAAGAGTGTTTAACCTTTTGATATTTCATGTACAAATGTAACATGCTCATGCATAGCTACACTGGTCCATATTTTGTCAACTTGACAGGAAGTAGGGTCACCTTAGAAGAGCTGTGAAGAAATGCCTCCCTCAGATCTGTCATGTCTTGTGAGGCAGTGACTCGATGAATGGTTGATGGGGAAGGGTGTGGCCCACTGTACGTGGTGCAACCCCTGAGCAAGAACTTTGATGCTATTTCAGTTATAACCTAACATCTTTTCCAGTAGATTATGAAACTACTTTCTTTGCTTATCCACAGAGGCAAAGACTGTTTGCTTGAGATTGGAAAAGTTAATCACACCATTAGATTCCAATCCTGATTCTTTTTTGGGTACATTACATTTCTAGTTATTGCCCCCAAAGACTGCACCCCCTCAAAGTCAAACATAGGGGTAGCAATTAACTTGAGCCCCTATCATGAATCACAGAGGATTTTTAACAGTCCAGAATGGTGAGTCTTCTCTAGAATGTTTTTCAATCTACCTTGCCTGTATTCACTCAAGGAAATCACCATGTGTAGCAGTTATGTGCACAGTTATATACAAAATGAATGTATTCAACAAGACTAAAAGTCAAATGTACTCCTTGATCTATAGGCTGCAGAATAGCTCTTATGTTTGTACGCAAAAACCGACCTTCCTCTCATTGTCCATCACAACTAGAGATCCTGGCTCATCAGATGTCTTGCTAGTAAGCAGTGGCATTTTGAGAGGGTTCTTCCCACCCCCACCCCCACCCCCACCTCTTCTTCCTTCTGAGAAGTCTCAGCAGTGGGCTTAGAATATCCAGTAAAGCATGTTGTAAACAGATGTGCTGTCAGCTAAACTTGTTCCACTTGTGGAGCACAAGCAGAGAAGAGTTAGTATCCTTAAGGGTCTTTGGATGTTCATAGTAGAGAAACAGCAAAAAGTCAGCATCTGCGTTAGTCCCTGGTGAGTCTGCCTGTGCCTGACTTCTACTCTATTGTAGCTACAGAAGTCCTATAGGACATTGTCTTCCGAGATGAAGCCTTTTCATCTCCATTGACCATCTGTTCCAGCCACTAACATCAGTGACCTGAAGCCAGAGTTGTAACATGCTGTAGCTTGAGTAACAGTATTTGCTAGTTTAGTTTCTATGTTCATGTCACGAAGATGAACCTTTCCTTAAACATTTCCTCTGTAGTTATACCACCTCCTTCAGCACTCCAAGAATGGGATGAGGCTGGCTTGATCATCTATTTAGATCACTAATATTTGCATGTTCACTGAAGTAGCGCCCTCAAATCCTCTGGACTCTTTTCTTAGTGTTGGCTGATTGACTAATTATTTGGTGCACAAAACCTAGCTTTGTACCTGTCTTGCACTTGCTTTGAGATGCCTTCCTCATTTGACTGCACCATTCCCAGGTTTAGATTTGAAGTGGGGAACTCTTCATTTCCCTTGATCACCCAGGAGCCACTGTAGTTTTATTAACTGGCCTGACTGTGTTGGGAGGAGCAGTGAAGTCTGAAGAGAAAGAGATGAGGCATGTTGATCAAGCAGACCCATATTTACGGAGTAGGCTTTCAGTCTTACATAGGCAGAGTTGATGGGATCTGAAACAATTGCACAGGCAACACCAACGATGGAGCAGGAGAGATGACTGCAGTACTGGATGAATACTTCCTCCTTGTACAGTAAGCCCTGATGACCAGGCTCTTCATACTCTCAACTCTTGCCCAATGAACCTGTCACACTGGATTTCAACACTGTCTGGGCTTTCTCTCATGTTTTTATTTTTGGGGACAAGTGACTGCTTCTCATTTCGAATGCCTCTGTACCTTCTCTTTCCCCTCCCAATCTCCATTACCAAAGCCTTTTCTTCCCATTCAGGGATCAAGCTTAAAATCGCCCTGCATAATAAAGCCCTCTAGACCTCTTCCCACGGTGCAGAACTGGTTTTTCCTGTGATCTCCAAAAGAAACATGTCCATGGCACAGTGAGCAGTGCACTTCTGAGACCATTAGCTGGCACTCAACCTTTCCTAGTCCATTTTGCTTCTTGAGAGTGTCATCAAACGTCGTTTTCCCTTATGTGAAAGATGGTTAGGTGGACAGAGAAATTACTCACACGAACAGAATAGAGTCTAAGAGTCTCTGGGGTCTCTTCCTGAGTATACCAGGGTCTATTTCTTGGCAGTGTAATTCAACTCACTCTCTCTCTCTCTCTCTCTCTCTCTCTCTCTCCCCCTTCCCTCTCTCCCTCCTCCCCTCCCTCTCTCCCTCCTCCCCTCCCTCCCTCCTTCCTCAAGACAGGATCTCTTTCTACAGTCCTAGTAGTCCTTGAACTTGCTAAGTAGACCAGGTTGGCCACGAACTCACAGAGATCCACCTGCCTCTGTCTCTAGAGTGCTAGGATTAAGTTTGGCTCAAATCTCTTGTTTGTTTACAATAAAACAACAGGCGTAAGTGAGTATCCAAACACTGAGTATGCTATTTCTACCTCAGTATATGCTGCCTCCATCTGGACTATCTTCACAAGGACAAGTGACAGGAGCCTTTGAGTTCTAAAAATATACTAATTATTTTCCTAGGATTTCTTTTTAAAAAAGAAAAGCTTTTACAAATAAGACTGGACATTCAGAAAATATCCACACAAAACTGGACAACATTTCAATGTACCCAAGCCTTTGAATTTTTAATCTCAAGCATCCATTGGATGTAGGCAAAGAAGACTGTGCGGAGAGATTGAGGGCTTTATTCTAAACACAATAAAGTCATATTTATGAATACTCATAGGGAAGTAGTAAAATGTGAAGTGAGGGGAAGGGAGAGAGGTTGGAAGATCTTCCTAGAATTCTTTACACAGTCTATTACACTTTAATATACCATGGTTTATGGACCTGGTGTGGTTGGCATAAACCCACAGGACACACAGTAAAGAAGCTGGTTTTATTATAACTGCAGTTGGAGCAGTCAGTAATGTTAATGAGGATAAAGGGGAGCGTGCTCTGGTTCACGGGGCCTCCATCTGATATGAACATGCCTGTCATTTTTCATTTCTGAGGAAATCACCTAGCTCTTTATGCATTCTTCCAGGAGAAAGCAATGCTCTCTGGCCAGCCAAGCAGCAACACACCGACACTGAAGTGTGCTGCCTTTAACACTTGGTTACATGGAACCACTGAGTTATGGAGGGCTCCTATATCTTACTTTTTTCCTTCTTTTAAAACTTTTTACTTATTTATTTTGAGACAGGGCCCTGCTAAATAGCTTAGGCTTGCCCAAACTCCCAATGTTGACCAGACTGGCTTCAAGCTCTCCGAGGCTTGTCTGCCTCTGCCTCCCCAGCTCTGTGATTAAAGGATTACACCACCCTGCCTGTCTCTAATGGTATGTTTACCCAGGAAATATCGTCTCTTTGTCTTCTTGTCTCCTTAGTTTTCCTAATTGTGGTTAAACTAGAATGGCTATTTCTAGTTTGCCGCAGGGTTTTTATTTGGCAGTATCTAGATGCACAGTAAGGGTGACGAGCGTTTTCTGTATAAATGGTGGGAGGCTGTGCAATGGTCTGTCTAGGATGCAGTTGGATGTCCATGTCCCTTACACTAGAAAGCCAAGGCTTGTGGCAAAAAGTATAAGCAAAATGTACTGCAACAAAACCTTTGAAGAGGGCCCCAAGGTCATAAAAAATGTGGATAAAAGTAAATTTTAGAAATCATTGTAACTTCCCTTTTTTGAGTGAAAAAACAATAAATTTTGTGCACATTTCCTTTATCCATTTCTCAATCCTTAGACATCTAAGCTGGGAGCTAGGCTTTGACTCTATGTAGTACATTATCCAATGTCCCTACTATTGCCTAAGGAGCTTTGTTGCTCCCCAGAGTTCTCCCGTGATATGGTGGCATCTTTGGATCTTCACCGAACCGCACATTTTCCCGTTGTAGAATACACATCAGAGAGAAAGTTCTGAGCGGGAATTTCAGCTTTCACTCTGAATTTCCTGACTCTTGATGCTTTAACACAGACCATGGGGGTAAACGTTCAGAATGATCCGGTGAGAGAGGCTCGTTAGCACTAATGGGAGGCAGGTGGTGAGTTCTTCCACAGCCCTTGAATCTCCGTGTGCTGCCTCCTTGGTTCAAACCAAGACACCCTTTTACTCGTTAGCACTAATTAAGTGATGTATTTTTTGTAAAAAAAAATTTCATATATTTTACAGACACTTCTCACTAATCACATTTATAAAATATACTTTCTTACCTAGGGAATAATTTACATGAGTTTATTTTTTTCTTGTACTGCCTGCCCTATCTTTCAGTCATCCCATTAGACTTTCTGGAATGCTTTTAGGTGTCCTGTGGGAGAATGAAGTCTATGGTCACATCTCTTAGGGGAGAAATTCAATTTTTGAGAGAACTGTTCCCATCTCATTGGACCAAAAACCTCAAAAATAAGGAGGCTTAGCGTTGGGAAGCTCTGAGTAACTTCTGATAAGCTGTAGGTATGGCAGGAGAAGTCCTCTTCCTCAACCAACTTTTGCCCTGTCCTGCTGTTAGCATCCATCTAAATGTGGCTCACTTCTGGAAGACACAGCCTGTGGAGAATGTGTTTGCCTGTTTGTGTGTTTTGCTTTCCAACCTTTCCCTGTCAAGCTTAGTTAGTACTTGAGAATGTAAATGCAGGGTTTAGCAAGCGGTGCTTTGTTGCCTCTGTTCCTTGGTGAGAATGACTCCAGGGCAGTGGTCAGCTGGAATCTTTGTGAGCACAGTGAGATCGAGAGAGCAGGCTACAGATCCATTTTCCCTCTGATTCAGTGCAGCCCCTCACTTCACAAGTCAGTATCTCTTGTCTTTCCATCTCACAGAAGTGTAACATTGGATACTGACAGCCCACAGCAAATTGGGGGAAATTTTTCTATTCGGATTCTTTCGGTATTTCATGACCGCTTTGATAACTAATCATATTATAAAGACTATCACTTGAATCTTCATACCTTTTTTTTTAAAAGTATAGATCTTTTAAAATACGTTTGCATGTGCATGTGTGTGTGTATCACAGCCTGTGTGGTCAGAGGACAAGCTCAAGGGTGGGTCCTTACTTCCCATGTGGAACCAGGGTCTCTTTGTTGTTTCCTGCTGTGTATACAGCAGTATGCACAAGCAAGCTGCTCTTCTTGCTATAGAAGTGCTGGGATTTATAGGTGTGTACTACCTAACTTCCCATGGGCCCTGGGATTGGAGCTCGGGTCCTCATGCTTGCATGGTAAGAGCTTCGCCCACTGATCTGTCTCCCCAGCTCTGACTCTTTACACCTTAATTTTCCCACTTATACTCTAGATAAATTTAAGAACTGTGGAGCTAGAAGAATCCTAAGAAATTACCTAGTGTCAACCTTCATGCTATGCTTCAAAAGTCAACCAAGTTAAACAATAGGAAATTAAAGAAATATTTATTGAATATCGCAAAACTCAATTTGAACAAAAAAAAAAAAAAAAAGAATCTGTTCTTTGCCTCCAGTTTAGCTTTTGCTATAGAACACTGTTATTCTTCTAGGTCTTGGCTAGAGAAACCATAAAACTGTCCTATCTTTATAGAATTGAACAGAAAAGTAAGTTATAACTGAGAATTTGCACGTTACCTTTAAGTGGATAGTTACCCACATTGAACCCTCTTATTTAGATTACATATACCTTTGGATGTAAATTGCTACTCTCTCTATAAAATAATCATTCTACATTATTTTGTGAAGTGTTCAGACATGTGCCCAATATAAAGATGATTTCTAGTACAGCTCAGTGGCAGAGAACTTGTCTAGCATGCATGAGACCCCTGGGGCTTGATCTTCCTTCCCATTCCCCAAAATGGCTTTCATCACATTATAAAGAGCAAACTATGTTTTTAAAAAGGTGTTATACACCGTAAGATGTTTTAATGACTTAAGACAGATCATTACTAATAAAGGAAAGCCAAGGGAGGGAAATCTAGCAGGGCATCCACTCTCTTCTAGGGGATATTTCTCCTTCATTTAGATCCATTTACACTAGGTCTCTGCTTTGCTGCTTAAAGCATTTTGTTAACTGATGGATGCCATCCTTCTAGAATCCAATCGTTTAGATGTTCGCTCACAACAGCTGGCGCTCCACCAAATCCCTGCAAGCAATCACAGAGACCCACTGTAGCCATAACCTTGCTCTCAGCAGAGCCCTGCTCAACTCAAGGAGCCACAGAAAACGTTTATAAAACAGTCCAACTCTCCTGACGTTAGCTGTCCCTTCAAGAGCAAATAATCCTCTGTTTTAATTTGAACAAGGATTTGCTGTATTAGGGATTGAAACGAGTCCGCCCGCAGGGGTAGCCGAGACTCACGCAGCTTCCATACTTGTGGTGCTCTTCATGTCTAAGAGCGGTGGAGCCGTGCAGGGGTTGTTCGGGCAGCATTTCAAATAAAAGAGAATACGGAAGAGACCGAGATTCATCCCAAATACTACGGGAGACACTTTTCACACTGGATTTGTTCTGCCAGCGGAAGATACACAGGTGGAGTGTTAGTACAGGTGATCATAACTGGAGTCAGTAAAAGGTGACAAGGAAATGGCGCCTGGTGTAAACACTGACTATACTATTTATAGGTGTGGGTGGGAAAATACCTAGTGTGAGCTCCATCCAGAGTCCCCACCACCAACTGCCGTCTACTCTCGGAGAAGGCTTTGATAGGAAGAACCTGCACAGATATCGATGAAAACCGAGTTATGGTAATGATTTGAGGATGGATTCAATGAGAATGAAAGTTGAAGTGATTTTTTTTTAGGCAATCTTTATATTTTTTCCAGATTTTATAATAAGAAATACTCATTATGGAACATTTAGATGTTTGAGGGGGAAAAAAAACTAAGAAAATAAAAATTAAAGTAACACACAAGATTTTCTTGAAGGAGTAGCCACTAATAATGTTAATTCAGTTTTATGAAAATAATTATCTGTAAGTTCATGTTGGTGATTGTTACATATGTAACGAATCATATTGATTCCATAATTCTTTTTTTCCTAATATGCAACGGTTAACTTTTAAATGAATAATTTTGTAACTAATTTATATTTAAATATAATGTCATTGAAAATAATGAGGGAAAATTTCCCCCTTATTCAAAGTGGCTATCAGAGCCAAGTAAATAAAACAATGTTCTAGATACTCATGAGATAGCATATAAAAACAATTCTCCTGCAGTATTTCTTAAATGAGGCCTTTTAGGAGAAATGTTTAGGTAGGATTATTAAAATATTATCAACTACAATGAGTGCAGATTGATGAGTTTTGATTTACTTGGGAAATAAATCCATCCCTTGGCCCTAACATTTTTGTTGTTTCATAGATGAAATGCTTTGGTTGCTTAGAAGGAGTTCAATACCACAAAATAAGTGATTTTTTTCCTCTTATGTTTAAACATTTGATATCTGGAAATGTTGGACAAAGACAGACATTTTTTTTTTTTTTTTGGTTCTTTTTTTCAGAGCTGGGGACCGAACCGGGGGCCTTGCGCTTCCTAGGCAAGCGCTCTACCACTGAGCTAAATCCCCAACCCCAAAAGACAGACATTTTTAATGGAAAAGGGGGAGAGGAAGTTCCTTAGATGGAGGGACGGAAGGGGAGAGATGTGTGGGGGCGACAGGCGAATTGGAAGTGGGGACTGGGACAATCCCCCTGCCCCACCTTTTAGACAGGGGTTGCTCTCAAAATCTGAGACCTAAAAATGTTGCAATTTTAGGTATATTGGAGAAGCTCTGGCTACTTTCTTTAGGCAGGAGCCTGGAGCTAATTGAGCAACCTCCTTGAAGGTGATTTCAGAAAAAATAATGTGTGTGTGTGTGTGTGTGTGTGTGTGTGTGTGTGTGTGTGTGTGTGTGGTGGGGGTGGTGGGAATAGCTTGTGAAATCGGAGGCCTAAAATGGTGTTTCTGGAGAAAACCTATAGCATCGCCTTCTTCTGCGGGATGCATGATAAGGCTGATTTATGAAGCTGAAGTCATTTCTATGATTGCACTTCGGGGAGATTGGTTTCACGTGATGTGCTGAGCCAGGCTGGGCTGACTGAAGGGGAACCCCACATGTTCAACCCAGGCTGGGGCCCACCTCTTCAAGGGATTCCAGAGCTGGGGGAGGGGGCACGAGAAGCTGCTGACTTTGGATCTGGCAGCCCCTCCCCCGCGCAGGCTCATTAGGGGGACACACTGCTTTCCTTATTTTCTCTCTCCTTTTAAAAAGTATTACTACTACTGCTGTGCCGGAGTAGAAGCTCATTGTAAATGCGCAGCAGGATAGTAGCAAAGCCCAGATTAATTCCCCATGGATTTATATGGCTCGTTCTCACCCACGATGACTTGTATGGTTTCAAAGGTGCCTATGCTGCTGTTTTTACGGCGGGTCACTAACTTTATTCTGGCATATGGCAGTTGGCGCCATGACACGGAGAGAACATTTTATACCTGAATTAAAGTGGATATTTGACAGTTTCTGTCAGAAAGTTCAGAGCAAAGAATTTGTGGGACAAGATTTATTGCATATTTTATGTGGGACACATCTGTTTCTTTGCTAGCTTTGTTCCTTCCCTTAAACTTTTTTAAAATAAGTTTCTTAAAGAAACATAATGACAGATTGGAAAAAAAAAATCCAAAGGAGGGGGGAAAAGGCAAAAGTAGGGAACTTAGACCTAACTTTGAAAGAAAAAAGAAAACAAAAACAAAACAACCACCCCAAACCTACTTATCTTGAGGAGGCAAAATGATGACGCCCAGCCAGGTATCACTGCTCCAGGAAACAGCGATGGTATTACAGGCAACTGCTTTGTGGTTTGTTTAACACCATTCATATAATGAAGTTAGAAAATCTCACTGCCTACCAATTTTTACACACTTGAAGCAGGCGGGGGAAGGTAATCTGCTTGTGATGATCTTAATATTTGGCACTTTAAATGGTGGGCTAACCAATTAGCCCAGCCATAGAGCAGTTGAACGAAGTTACTAGTGATTTTCTCAAAGTTTCAGATTACGTGGTAAAAGATTTGTCAATGTTAGTTGACACAAAGACAATGAGAAGTTGAAGCGAAGTTCTTACATTTAAATGTTTATTCCCACTAAACATATTGCCCCTGCCTTCCTTTTTTTTTTTTTTTTTTTTTTCATTGTCAAAGCATGTCACGCATACGGGAGCCTGAGTTCAAACCCTAGCACACAATTGTTTAAAGTGTTTAAGTTAATCGATGTAGTGCAGGGGTTCCTGCACTGTACTGGTTGGTGTATGTTGGTGGCCCTTTGTGCCCTGAATATATGCACACAGTGTAAAAGTTAAAGCTAGAGTGTGAGAGGTGGTCTGAATCCTCTTCACTTCATTTGTTTGGTTTTTCTTTTCTTCTTTTCCCCTCTTCTTCTTACATGGATTCCCGTGAATAAATCCTTGTTGAGTTAAAAACAATTACAGGACATTTAAACATTTAAAATTGATATGCCCAAAGATAAACGCAGACAACTTCCAACTGAAATCCATCAAGCCTGTGTGAAGTAACTATGTAAACTTCATCTTCATCTAAAACTCTCCTTATTATAATCACTGGACAGTCCCTGAGGCTCCTGACTGTATAAACACTAGACTCAACCTGGAGTCTCCTATCAACAAACAGGAGACGTTTCATTTAATTACAGAGTGAACTTTAATTGTAAAGTCTGTAAAATAAAACTAAAACTTAACACTCTTAAACATATATTGAGAATTACATGTGTATGTATATATGTTTGTGTGTGTGCATGTGTGTACGTGTGTGTGTGTGTATGTGTGTGCGTGCACACACACATACACACGCACGTGTATGCAATGGCCTGAGCTTGACACTGGGTGTCTTCCTTGGTTGCTTTCCTGCTTGTTCTTGAGACAGGGTCTCTCAATGAACCCAGAGTTCACCCATGTGTCCCCAGGCAAACACTTTTAATTGTGTGCTAGGGTTCGAACTCAGGCTCCCGTATGTGTGCGTCATGCATTTTCCTGATTCCTCAGTTCTCCCAATTTGATTTTAATGACTTTAGGTAATATAACTCATGTTATAACTCTCGATATAAAAATATAACTATTAAGAGATGAAATGCCTTTTGAGTGCCCCATGCACCACATCCTTCACTAACTAACTACGTTTAGTGGTCTACAAAGACTCAATTATTGTTAACAGTGGGTCAAACTCTTCCTGAACCTCTAAGTGTCCCTGGTGCTAAACTGCAAATTTCCTTGGACAAGAGTCGACATGTTTGGTAGCCATGTATACACAATTTAAGTTTATTTAGCACTGTCAAGAGTCCTTCGTGATGATAGAATCATTTTAGGCCCCTCAAGTCCAATAAGTTATGGAACATTTTAGATTTGCAAATCACATAGATATTGGAACAAGCCTTGATTATCTAGGTCGACTATAATTCTTAAGCTTTTTGTGTCTTCTGAATTTGTTGATAATGCTGATTATATATATGTAATTATACACATTTAGTCTTGAGAGAATTAAATACCACCTATCTTTTGCCTTTTAAATCACTATGAAGTGACTTAAATAGATTATAAAAATGATCCAAATTTTCTCCTACTACTTATATCTTTTTTACAACAATAATGATATAGCAATGCAGTTGTATCTAACCATTAAAAACACCCATTTAAAAGGCATTAGTATTGAAATAAGGTTCCCAAACTCTCAATGGTAGTTAGAAAGATAGTACAGAAGGCTTTATGGATAACTTTACTTCAGTGTGTTCTTCACAGACCAAGTTTCTTTCATCTCACAATGGCAAAGACGAAGGTTATAGAGCTGTCTTTTCTTTATCTGATATATCTATATGTAACGTATATATCTTTATCTTATATATCTATATATCTTATCTTTAAGATAAGATAACATCTTCTCTTAAAAGCACTGGAAGTCATGATAGAGTAAAGACTTCTGCCAGACTCCACCCACTACCTTTTTATGGTTCTATTAAATATCATCCATGGAAAAATAGGACTTAAGTTCTAAAACCACATAGAGTTTGCAAAGGATTTGGGGATAGGAGATCATTGCCACTCCCATCCCCCAACACACAGGAGATACCACAATGGGAGGGCTGGAGCTAGGAGTAAGCAAGAACTGTGGTAAAGTGTGCACCTAAAAACATCTTTAACCAGGCACCGGAGAGATGGCTCAGAGGTTAGGAACCCTCGCTGATCTTCTGGAGGACTTAAGTTCAGCTCCTGGCACCACATCAGGCGGTTCATAACTGTCTGTAAATCCAGCTAGGAAGTTTGAATTTCTCTGCCTCCAAGGGCACCAGCAGTCATCTGCACACACACACACACACACACACACACACACACACACACACACACACACATATGCAGGTTCACACAGCTACGCATAAATAAAAAATAGTAAAAATAAATGTAAAATTCCTTGGCTTCTTTTCTTTATTTTTAATCCTGAAAGGGATATATTCCATTCCTTTTAGGCCAGGAAATGAAAATTTTCTTGGATCTAAATGATAATTTGTACTGGATGATCTTCTTGTTAGGTGGATAAAGTTCTACATAAATTTGAGTGATTTTTTACTAAGGAAATTTTTTTATATGTGGTTTTAAAAGTTTCATACAGTCATTAAAGTAATAAGGAATTTAAATACTTTAGTTGTACAAATTCCTGCATGCTGGGTCAAGTTTCTTTCATGATAAATAATGTGTGTGTGTGTGTGTGTGTGTGTGTGTGTGTGTGTCTGCGCGCGCATGCGCGTGCGCATATAAATGTGCGTGTATATATATAACTTTAAGGTTAATCAAACATTTTCAAAACTATTATTTTATTATAATGAAAAGCAAAATATTTATTAGTAGCAAGAGTTGGACATGTTTATGTTCAACACTAGATTATTTTTAACCACCCTCATTGCCTTATCCAACGGATTCACTGGCTCCTCTGCCTCTAAGACTCTGAGTATATTCAGTGCCCCAGTCCTTCTCTTGACTGTGCTCTTCTTTAGGCAATGGGCAATAATCCTAACTCTCTTTATTTTCCTGCTGAAAAATCCTAAAGGAATAACTTCAGGCTACACTCTCCATATGAGATTTGTGTTTCTCCAGCTCTTAAGAATTCCTATGTCCCAGTATGTCCAATCACCACAAAGATCTGTTCTGTTCAGTCTCCCTCTTCTCAGTAAATTACAATTCAGGAAGTTGATCAAACCAGGAATGATTTCTGGTTCTTCCTGTTGCTTTCAACTCTCACATTTAAGTCCAGTTTCATGGCTCTTCTCCCTCAGTGAGAGATCATCAATCAACTCTTCAGTTCACCTCCACCTTTCCACCTTAATCCCCACACACTGCACACACTCATCTTTCAGTTTCTTCAGTAACATCCATCTGCAACACCTGCTTTGTTTCATCAATAGAATACAATGCAATCAGAATAATCTTTGAAAACAACAAAAGCATGACAGGTTTTCTAAAGTCTCTCAGTGGATATTGAGTTAATATAATTTCCTTCTCCCGACCTTTAGAACCCAGCGATGGACAGTTTGCCCTAGATCTGTTCAGACCATCCTAGTTTAGCATCTGAATATCAAGTTCTTAGACATTTCAAGGGTGCTACTCAAGACATTCCCTCTGCTTGGGGTGTTTCCCACTCTTTCTGCAATGGGTAATTCCTTGACCATAAGTAAAGAGACATTTCTTATAATCATAGCCCTTATTGAACCTGAACTTCCGAGAGTGTAATTACATAATAGGTCACTTAGTTATTTTTGGTTCCTTTCTTTTGCTAACTATATAAGTTTATATATTTTGTTGATGATCACACACAGGGTATACCTAGCAAAGTAATGACAAATGACAGGCTCACAGAAAATGGATCATTTACGCTTCTTCTCTTAGTTTCTACATGGCAGCAAGCTCTACTGTACAGACAATTTAGGAATTACTCTCTCTGTGATGTAAGTTCTTTAAGCCAGATGTTTGTCCCTTGTCTTGGGGTGGCATAATACTGATACACTCTAAGCCTATCTATGAGGAATTGATTGGTTGAGATTAGGAGCTCAGCAACCTTTTATTCAAGATATATTGGGGTGACCATGCACATTTAGCTAGGGAGATGTTTTTGAGGGTAGTGTTGAAGGGTGAGAACAACTGGAAGACCCAACAAGTGTTAAAGGCAGAGGTCAAGCAGGCTGTAGACAAAGTTTGAATTAGCCGACAGAAGTAAGGATAGTCCCACAGAGATGAACTCTCCTGCTGGATGCATATGCCTATCAGTGACTGGTGAGTGGAATCGTCTCAGAGCATCTCATTCCTCCGACATCAAGGAGACCAGTGCCTACTTCTTTTTATAAGGGCAGTGGAAGAATGATGATATTATACAATACCAAGTGCTCTGTAGTCGAGGGTTGTAACTCTCCAGAAGAGAAATGAAGACTCCCTGGGAATTCTACTTACTGTTGCCAGACATCCTATACCCCAATAGTGAGAGTACTGAAAAAGATTGAGTCTCCTAGAGGTAGGGTGTCCCTGAACTTCAATAAAGGAAATAAAAAAGGGGGGGGGGAGAAACTAGTCAAGGCTGAAGAAGAGAGGCACAGAAATGAATGAGTTGATTGTATCAAGTCTAAAGGAAAAAGATGAATGGGAACAACATAAGAAATGAAACAACAGATCCCAGGGAATAGAGATTAACTTAAGAAGAAATGAAAACAGTCAGAGAAAGATTCATAGTCTCCCTTGGCATTCTTCTGAATTTGAATCCATGGCTGAGTCCAGAGTTCTTAACATTTATCTTTCATGCCTTGTTCACATTTATATCATATACACGTTGGCATTGTCATGCAGGAACCAAGGGAGACTCCCCTCTACTATATCACTAAGTAATAGGAAACCTAGATTAGAACCAAGCAATTCCACATGCCCTTCATGTTCTCATAGCTGACTGTTTCTGAACTCAGTTAACTTCCATGAAGTCAATCACTTTCCAAAGTATCTCCTTCAAATACCTCAATGCAAGCAAGTTCATAACACATGAACATTTGCCTACAACTCTTGCATTTATTTCATCCTAAAGTAAATTAAATCATGAATTATGGAGGTTGTAGGGACAGGTGCGTGTCTCCATTAGGTTCTGAGTATATTTTTATTTGGATAGCTCTTGTTCACAAAGATATGATGTGAAATTGAGGTCTGACTTTTAAAGTTCATTTTACTGAGTGTCTTCCACCAATCTTTCACAGAAGAAGATGGGAAAATGTGGTCTGAGCACTATTAACTGACCATCTAGGAGCCAAGTAGACCTCTGGACCTTCATGGGCTTATAATGTAAGCCATGACTTAGGAGTGTTGTTGTAAAAATAAAAAGATAAAAAGGTATTGGTGTCTTTTACCCTGCTAGGTCCGCACCGCGGTGTCTACATGTCTTGGCAGAATCACATCCCAACTCTGCGGCGGCCCATTGTCTCCTGCCGCTGCACACTTTCTTACACTCAAACCATCACATAAAAGAACACACAACACGATAATTTTAGATCCAATTGATAAGATATAATTGCCCACTTAAACATACAAAGCCCGGTACCATCCATCCCTTAGGAACATTGATAACAACCTGTAAATACACAGAGCAGAATCTTAACATCACCTGCCATGGCTTCTCTCCTCTCTCTCCTGTCTCTTCTTCTCTCTCGTCTAGTCTCCTCCTCTTCCTTCAAACTTCTCTCCTGCCCATCCTTCCTTCTCTTCCAATGACAGGCCTCCTCTTATCCTGTACCTGCCCCTCACCTGTACTTTACAAATTCAATGGGGAGAAGTTTCTGGTGAAGTCACCTGATTCCTGAGTACTAGACTAGGCAGCTGTCCTTGGGGCAGTGGAATTAGCATCAAAATACAGATAATTTCAGGGCAAACCACAACATTTCCCCCTTTTTGTCCAGTTAAAAAGCCTTTTTACTTATATATAAATTGAGTACAATTATTACCATTCTACAATTTATAAAGCATATGATATACTCAACACCCAGTCCATCACTATATCAGTTAGACAGAACATTTAGTTATTCATTCCAGCTTAAGAAAGGCTTAAAATCTATATCATATCTTGGCTAGCTTGTATAATATTTGATAACTATCCAATAAAATATGTATATTTAGAATTATACAGCCTGATAGGCTATGAGACTATAATCAGTCTTCAACTCCATCAGAAATCTGAGAATGACCAAGTATCTATACACATAGGAAGCCTAACACGGCTTCTAGAACTGAGAGGTTGTAGAGACAAATCTCCACTAGCGCAGTCTGTTAGCAACATGTGAGCGCAAGTCTTCAGCCTTCTGGCTCAAAATCAACTGACAGACTCTTGAAATGTAGATTTTGAAGGGCTGATCACCCTGTCGTGGCAGAGTTTATCAGTCAACTACTCTGTATAATTTGTCCTTTTCTGGACAGCACAGTCTGCAGATGAAACAGGCAGTTTTGTCCAGGGGCTGCCTAGACACAAAGTATTGCCTCACCTGGAGATAGAGATGTTCACATTCTTCGTTAAATCCACCAAAGGGGAACTGTTAGGAGCAGATATGCCTCAACAAAAGATAAATAACTTTAAATCTCAAATTTTGTGGATTTCTGACATTTTTTGAAAACCATCTATCTATATAAGACAATCTGGACTGTTGTCTTTATATCTTAATAATATCTTGAAAGTTCTTTCTCAAAGTCAGAGCCATGAATTTGTTATTTGAATCTTAACTCACAGGTGTAATCAACTCAGAAGTTTGTAATGACAATAGAAGGACTGGCTCTAAACCTTGTACTTTGAAACCTTTTTGACAAATAAATTCTATACCCAAACAAAGATATGATTTAAGCTTAGTTAACAAATGAGATTACGACTGTATAACTCAATCTAGCTAATTCCTCCCTGTTAAATTATAACCATTTCTAAATTCCTCATCAAAATAACTTTAGAATAACCACTTTCAGCCCCCCAAAGTCCAGGGAATTGGGGCGATGATTCTTCTATAACTTCAGAGAACTCAACAGTGTTTTCCTGGCTGGTGTTTGAGCCATTAAGAGGATGACACTTAGCTAGTTTTACGATCTCATTGCATTTACATGTGGGTACATGTCGCTATTGTATCATTTAGATAGAAAAGAAAGGCGCTCAAAGTATCTTGTACTTCCAGACAGAATGCATAATACATAGGACTAACAACAATACTGTTCCTAGCAGAACATTCATTTCCCAGTCATTTCATGGTTTTTTAACATTCCCGTGAACAAGAAAGGATATATCGATTACTGGCATGGGCCTCGGGTGGCATTCCAGAACAATGTGATTATCTCGAGAACAAAAGGGAAAGATGTTTGGATAGACACCTCGCTTGTTCATACAGTACGATAATCTATAGCAGACAAAATTAGATCCATATGCATCAGAATGCACAAATATTAACTATGAGAGTGTACAATGGTAAACTGGGCTTGATTCATCGTTTCTTTATACTTTTTCTGTCTTTTACATTTTAGGCAGGATTTCATCTTAATTTGGTAAACTCTGTCAAAAGGAAAACTCAATCTTGAAATGAATGGATCTACCTTAAGTTGTCTTTTGCTTATATACAGAGTCATATTCTTACTTATGGGGAAGAAAAACTGATCTCTGAGAAGTGCAGAATAGAACAGTGGTTATCAGTGCTTGGGGAGGAAATGAAGAAAGGCAGGAACAATACTTTCTAATGAGTGTACACACACACACACACACAGACACACACACACACAGACACACACACACAGACACACACACACACAGACACAGACACAGACACACACAGACACACACACACAGACACACACACACACAGACACAGACACAGACACACACACACACAGACACACACAGACACACACACAGACACACACAGACACACACAGACACACACAGACACACACACACACAGACACAGACACAGACACACACACACACACACACACACACACACACACACACAGTGGGGCCCAAGAACAGGACAGACTATTGAAAACAGAGCTAACTAAGTAAATAAAAATAAATGGTGTAATTTTTCATTTGTTATTTTCTTCCCTTTCTGGAAGTTTACAACAGTGAACAAAGATAATTTGGCTGTAAGATACAGGCAAATTTAGTTCTATAGAGCGTCTGTTGCACTCTGCTGAGGATTGTTCACACCACAGCTGTCATCTCTTCTGAGAACAAAAGATAGATAACTTGTGGTTAAGCCTTTGTCTTAGACAAAAGAAGATACATCTTTCATACATCTTCTTGGAGGGACCTCTCCTCACTAAGCATGGCTTTTCAGGTTCCTGGCTACATCCAGGAAAAAGAAAGCATGTTCTAATGACTGGGAATACTGATCCAATCAAGGAACACTTTAGTGCTTTCAAAGTCTTTTATTTCAGGATGCTAGGAGTCTTGCCACTGATAATTTCTGGCATTCTCATAAAAAAATACACTAGTGCTTTTGTATGTGCTGCATATCAAATGTTTTGTCCTTTTGACAAGCATGCTAGTATATCCTTCCTTATGGCAGTAGATAGGCACTAGATCATAAACTGAAAATGCAATATGTAAGGGTACAGGACTAAGAGAGCAAAACTCCAGTCAAACTGAAGGGAATGCCGTCCTGTCTACATGCAGGTCTACTTTAATTTAATTCTGATATAACTAGTCAAAGATCCAGCAACAAAAATTTATTATGCAGCATCTATTTAAGACTGTGCAATGATTCATGAGAGGAGTCTAATCTTCCTAGTAAGTTGAAAACATACACTCCAACAGACATTTTAGCAACCTTCTGCTTCTGCACAAGTGTGCATCCAGTAGGACTGGCCACTCTCTCACAACTTCATCCTGTATCTATGGCACAGGCCCAGTGTTATGGCAGTAGGGGAGAGGCTTCCCCAAACCTCTCTTTCATTCATACTAAAGACACATCTGTATAGCTGCTTGAGGAGACACGGGCCCAGCTGGCCTTCTTCTGAGGCCATTTTGCTTGACCTTCTTCCTAAAACCCTTACTGTAGGAGCTGAGATCATACATATGCGATTCTAAACATATGTAATGCATACATATGTATTCTAAGACACCTTATCTACAGTCATTATGAACTAGGTCTATTCTATTGGATTAGGGACATCATGAGGATTCTCAGACCCCTGGCAATCTTTGTAAATTACCCTTTTAGAGGGTGATTTCAAATGTTTAAAGGGTAAGATTTGTTGAGTAATGAAAGCAGTTACATCTATGATTGCATATATATATATATATATATATATCAAGACAGGTGAGATTTGGACATAGAAAAGTGACAGGGTTGGAGGTAATGAATCAAATTCTACTCTTACATTGAGACCAAAAGGGAGACCTAATCAAGAACTACTTTTTATCTGTGATTCACTTTGATGTTGCCTTAAGTTTTTAAAGCAAGTGGGTGAGTGAAGAGTATTATACTTTCTCTGGACTGTAATGGAGAATTGTACATTAGGGCTGCCCAAAATTGTAGTGATTGATAGTGCAGAAGACTGAAAACTAAGTACTACAGACTAAAAGTAAAGAAGCACAAATAAAGTTATTAAGCTACAGAGTCTAGCACAAACGACAAGGCATTGAAGTCAGAGCTCAGTCGTAGAACACTTGCCTAGAATTTGGGAGGATCTGTAGTGTTCAAACACTACTAACATATAAATATTGTAATCCTGATTTCAGATGAGTTCTTTTTAATTTTTTAAATTTGTTTTTACTTATTCATTTTACATCCCACTCATTGCTCTCTTCCTGGTCTCCCCCTCCTACAATCCTTCCTCCTGCCCCCTCCCCTTCTCTTCTGAGCTGGTGGGGGTCCCCTGGGCATCCCTGCCCTGGCACATCAAGTCTGCAAGGTTATTTGCGTCCTTTCCCACTGATGTCAGACAAGGCAGCCCAGCTAGAAGACATAGCCCGTGTATAGACAACAGCTTTTGGAACAGACCTCACTCCAGTTTTTCAGGACCCCAGTGAAGACCAAGCTGCCCTGAATGTGCCAGATTTTATCTTATGAGCTCTTAACCATCACAGATCTTTAAAAAATTACTCCAGCTAAGTCGTCACTGAAAAAGGGTAGTCATTCGATCCAGCTTCTCTCATTGTTCACTGGTTCGTTGATTTGATCAAGATCTTGCCCTTCCAACTTCACTAAGATAGAGGTTAGAGTTTGATTTTATTGTTCCTTTTTAATTTTGTGTTTGTCTCCACTTAGGAATTTCATTCCATTTAGGATCTCAAGGAAGGCTTTAATTTCTTTCCTTGTTAAGAATGCTTCCCGCAGTATTGGCTGAGCACCTACTGCCCAGGAAATAGGCTATATATATAATCACTATACATATATATATATATAATATATTTATATAGTGATTAAAGTAGATACTGTCCCACTATTAGTAGCTAGGCAATTTCTCAAATATTTAAAAATACAGACAAGTGCCACAGAGTCAGAATGAAACAGTGAAGTTTATGTTAATAATAACAAAGAGACACTGGCTTTCACAGGAGTAGGTCTAAGGAAAGCCAGTCTGTCTTCGGAGGTACTGTATACACAGATGTTGAAGAAGGAGGACTTCAAGTCAGAGAGGAGCAGTGAAGCCTCCCAACTGTCCTAGGAATAGGAAGCACAGTTAGCACATGATACTGGCCTCAAGTGGAACCTTGCAAATCTGAAGGGTAACACCCGGCCTGTCACCAAGTCTCCAGGGTAACATCTGGCCTGTCACCAAGTCAATGGATTGTGCCGTCTAAACAGATGGAATCTTGATCAGTTTACTCAGCCATTCAATCCTAATCTACCAGAATCCTGCACCAAATTGTCACTGGCTTCCTTCTATATGAAACAGATCTAGCTTGAGTTCGATGATCTTTTACAGAGTTTTTAAAGTGAGACTTGAAAAAGAGCACTTAGCAGTCCTGCAGGTGCACACCTGCAATCCAAATACCTGGGGGCTCAGGCAAGAGGATCAAAAGTTTGAGAGGAGTCATAGTGAGTTCAGGGCTAGCCTGAGTAACATTACAAAACCTTGCCAGAGCTAGCTAACTAGACAGAGACAGAGACAGAGAAAGAAAGAGGCCAAGAATACTGAGTAATGTCTAATATTGTTTTTTATTTATTTTATTTTATTTGGTAAAGAACCACAAATACTATAGAATCTTAGGAAATTTTTATAGATAGATGTAAGACTTGAGGTTAGTTCTAAAGGACATGTGCTTCTTGGAAAAAAGAGTGGCAAGTGAGTGGTGTTTGTGTGTGTGTGTGTGTGTGTGTGTGTGTGTGTGTGTATGAGAGAGAGAGAGACTTCATGTGTAAGTGTGTGAGTGGGTGAGTGTGTGTGAGAGTATGTGACGGCATGTATGAGTGTGTGAATGTGTGTGTAACTTTGTGTGTGAGTGTATGAATGTGTATGTGCATGTGTGTGAGTGTGTGTGAGTGTGTGTGAGTGTGTGAGTGTACGTATGAGTATGTGAATGTATGAGTGAGAGTGTGTGTGTGTGTGTGTGTGTGTATGAATGTGTGTGTCACACATGGACATTCACACTAAGGGGGTGTTTTCATAAGTCACAGTAAAGAGACCCACAAGACTGAAGAAAAACCTTTGTGGGAACAGTGTACTTGGAGAAGCAGGACAGAAAGAATCCATGGACACTAACTCTGAGAGTGAGTGGGGGACGAAGGAGAGTGGGAAGAAATCTCATTGCTGCTGTCAGTAAATACAACTTCCAGCAGGGAAGCACTTTGGATATTTGCAAGAGCCCTAAACTGGGCTGGCATTGGGGATGCTCCCCTACCTGCCTAGTAACGGGGGCTTCAATCCGCAGCCAAGTCACATTTTTGTATATCTGTTAAACATCACTCCCAAGGGGGCTCGGGATCTAAAGAAAAAAGCTTTCCTTGTCCTTGGGTCAGCACTAGCCTGGAAAAGCTGAATCCCTGCAGCCACTTATGCTCTGAAACATCCTCAGGCTGTGCATGTTTTTAAAACATCCCTATAACTATGGGTTGTTTAAAAATAGCTATACCCCAAAGAATTTATTTCCAGCATCTACCACGATTGATTGCATTTTGTAGCGATTTGTTATGTAAATAGCGGTAGCAGAGGAGAAACAGAAGAAAGCAAGCATTGGCCTTTCTCAAAGCCCGGCGGAATTAATGCTGTTGTTAGGTCGAGGGCTGTCTGTACAAAGCCGATCGTCCTGCCTGCTCAGCGCTTCTGATGCATCCGCAGTTTGCAAAGGGACCGCAGTTGTTCCATCCCCCACTGGCTTTGCTTCCCAGACAGGGCTGTGGTGGTTCACTACCGAGAGGGTTTTTATGGCTGAGCTGGTGCTGTGAGGGGTTTGAAGGCAGAGGGAACAGTGTTTTGGGGTGGTCACTCAAAGACTGGGGGTGGGAGGGTTGTCAGCAACTCCAGGCTCGATGACACGGAAGCCGCCGTTTGCTGCGGATTTGAATTTGTTCAGCTCTGCCTGCTGACCAATCTCACTTCTGAACCAGCTTCCCTGACAAGGTTATGCTTCATAGCTCGGAGTGCTCAAAGGGGTTGGAGACAGGCAAACAGCATTCATAGATGTGTGTACATGAGCGAAGCAAAGGGCTTTTCACCTAAACTCATTCTCTTCCTCACTCCACAACCCTTCCCCACTTCTCCCGGCTTTCCTACCCCCTCCCCCACCCAGCTGCTTATTTAAGATCCTATTTCTAGGATTCTGATGCTGCCTTTGCCATCCCAGTCTGAGGTAGGGAAAAAACAGGCGAGGTAAGGAAGAAGACATGGTTTTGGTCTTTAATTAGCATTGCTGATGGGGGGAAAAGGACTTGGGCTACCGGAACAGAAATGTCTTATTTTTTTTTTTCAGCCCCCTGGGATGTTGTCACATTCAGGGTCTCCCTTGGTTGGTCACCACTTTACTTTTGAGATGAGGTCTCCCGCTGAACCTGAAGCTCATTGACTGGATTAGACTGGCTGGCCAGCAGGCCCCAGAAAAGGCAGTGTCTGAGACCACAGCACTGAGACCACCATGAGTGAGCAGTTCATATGGTTTCTGGGGATTTACACAGATTTTCATGCTTGTGTAGCAAGCACGTTAGCAACGGAGCCATCTTCTCAAGCCCCAGAAACATTTTCTGAGACAACTTGTTTCTTGTTTTGAAGAATCTTGACTGAGGTAGTGTGATTCACCTGACACTGGTGAGGGAGAACTGCAGAAAGCCACCTAGCAATAATCCAGTCCCCACACTAGGGTCAAGGAGGGTAAGCCTCCTGACGGGGTTCACGCAGGAACCATGGAGGAGAGACAGAGCGGTGTCCCAGGATGGCTTGCCACCCACAGTACTAACACGAAGGCATAATAGACATATGCTTATGAGGAGAAGGTGTGGCCCATTGTAGGCGGGGTTTCCCACCTCAGCTAACATAATGAACATATCCCACAGGTATGTCCACCAGCTGACTTAACCCATACAGTACTTCACTGGGCCTCTCTTTCATGTGATTCTAGATCATGACAACTGACAATCAATACTAACAATCACACAACCACTTAGGGGAGGGCATCGTCATTTGTATCAGTTTGTGAATTTAAATTGGGGAGAATTCAGAGGCACAGAAGCATCAGAAAATTTCATTCCCTCCTTCTTAAAAACACACTGCTGCTAGGAAGTCCCTACAGGGGCTGCCATCCAGTGTGGGTAAGCATCAGCCGGCCCACTCCCCACGGGTCAGGGAAAACAAGGCAAGCATAGGTATTCATGCATGGAGAGCTCCGTGCTCCAACCAAACAGACTGCTTTTTTGAATAGAAGGTGCCTCTCACTTTTGTTCATTAATTTTTTTCTGCATCATAGCCTTAAAAACAAACTTAGAATTATTTTCCTCTTCCAAATTCAAATATCACTTTCTTGGCTCAGACTGACAGTCTGGTTTTTGCCAGTGATCAGATGCTCAATTCCAGTTTCCAACCAATGGCATTTTAAAATGCAGACACATTTTGTGTGTGTGTGTGTGTGTGTGTGTGTGTGTGTGTGATCTAAAGTAACCTCAAAAACTTGCGGTTTTCTTACTAAGGCTATCATTCTCATGATGTGATTGTCTGCAAGAGTTTCTTTTTAAAAAAGGATGCCGCGTGTTAATTACGTGAGAATCCTATTTCAGTATTTCCAAATTGATAGCACTTTGGAAGATCTTGGGACACAGGCAAGGAGCACTCTTGATGGTCAGTGTCTGGTGCAAAGCAGGAAGAAAGAAGATAAAGCTCACGAACTTGAGGAAATCAGAGCTTTTCATGTGCTGGGCTTCATGTGCTCGTTCAGGACTCCCGCCATTTTCTCCTATATAACTGGCCATTTGTGTAACTTCCCATAGCAACAATCCATAATCTAACTTTAGCTTTATGATTTTGCCCTTTATTCTATGACTTTAGTAACTGAAGCTCAGAGTGTCATTTCCACCCCAGTCCACCACACCCAATGCCCACTGTTCAATCCAACAAGCATTCAGCTCCCGAATACTCTGTGATTGGAACCGGGGAGTGACTGCAGCAGTGAGGACAGTGAAGCAGTGATGTCCACCTTTCAGAAGCTTGTGTGCAGCCTGCTCCTGTACCTGCAATGACACCATGCTCACCTACTAATGCTTTTGTCCTGTAAAATGCACCTTGGTACATATCCTGATCATCTTTCCCTTCTATTATCCCATTTCTTCTTAAATTCTCATTCTACTTTTACTTACTATCCCTCCAGCTTCATGTGTACACCATGACAAGTATCCTTTTATTCTGCAGTGCTTATTATCCTACTAGAATTTTTAATGGCTCCCCCCAAAAATGTAAAACATAGACTCTTGGGTCCACCTGGACTTTCCACAACCTAGACACATTTTCCCATTTCTCATTACTTCTCGGATTTCTCAATTTTAATTTCTACTACAGACACATAGAGCTTTGTAGAAGACTTGCTCTTCAGCATCTCAGTACCTAATGCCTTCTTTTTATAAGTACAGAAACTGAGTCCCAAAGAACTAAGTTATTGAGATGTTTAGTAGAAGCTAGAGACAGCATATCATTCACTGAAAGGCCAGAAACACTGGGTGAGAACAACGAAACCCCAGAGAGCTGGGAAGCTCCTGGATCATGATGTAGAATATAATTTTCAAATTTATAATTTTAGGAGAATATCAAGGTGGAGAATAACTATCCCTGTCAATTGATTCAATGTCCACTTCCTCCTTGTGCCTCCCTGAACCCCTGTCTCCTCCTTACACACCCTCATGATGATCCTGCAGGTGGCTGTGTGTTATGTATTTGCCAACAGCCTTCCACATGGTCCCCTGTGTCTGGGTACAGCATTGGCCCATCAGAGATCTGACTTAGATGAATATCCCATGGTACCACTGATTACTCAGGGTAGCATGACTAAAAATACATGGCATGCTAGCCCCCATCCCTAAAAGATATGACCTAGAGTACATAACACCCCAGACTTTGGGAATATTAAACTCTATGTATCCACGCTTCATGTGATCCACAGCGCTATTCTGATTCCCTGTAATGGGAATGAGTCCTCATTTTCCAAACACCAATGCTCAGCTTCTAATTCACTTCCTTCCAGATTTCCATTTCTGGTACAAGATATTTCCTGATTTCACCTCCTTTGCTCCTCAATTAAACATTCTGTGAACCATGAGTAAAGCAGCATCTCTCCTTCAAACGTACATTTTTTCCCCGAAAAGGACAGGATGAAAACAATAAAGCAAATGCATAGTATTTCATGTGAAGAGAAGTTTTAAGGAGCTATGTAAAATAGAGAAAAGAGAAAAGGAAAAATTAGGGCCACCCACCAGACAAGCTACTTTATATAAGTATTATGTAGGGTACTGTAATGTTCCATATCCTTTATGCTAGCAAAATTTTTATGTGGAGCACAATTTCTGATGTGACATATTGCGTGGAGTGGTGATAATATTCAACCCTCATGGGTGAGCTTAGTGCCCTTTTTTGTCCCTTTTTACTACATGAAACACCATAAAGAGGCACAGCCTCTACAGGAGGACAGCCTCGGGACATTGGGGATGCCTTGTCTTGGATTTCCTAGGAATCACAAGAAATAAAGCCCAGGGCCTTCTCTTATAAGAAAACCAAACTGGTTAAGATACCCAGCCATCTCTGACATATTTAAGAAAAGACTGGAATGTAGTGGAGGAAGAGGTCCTGTGGATGTCTGGGGGCAGGTCTCTCTGGACAGAAGAGGACCCAGCATGAGGTCATATAGCAAACCAGCGAGCATGAGGAGATGGGAGAAGGAAAGAGACCAAGGCAAGGAGGGAGTCTGTTGTGAAAGCTGATGACAGCTCTGGTGGGGGCAGGGCTTGCAGGTTTTACTGGACTCTGGATTTTAGGATTGAAAAGATGGGTTGCCAGAGAACTCTAGAAAATGAGTAATGATCTGACGTGCGTTTTTAAAGGTGAGCAGGATGACTACAAGTGTGCATTTGAGAAAGGGTGGTGCTTGAGCCAGTGTGGTAACAGAAACAGTAATGGACTGGCTGTGGTGGGAGAGTGAGAAAAGGATAAGAGTTTCCAAGACTTTAGCATTTTAAGGAAGGACACTTCCACTTCTGAGCAGATGACAGATGGTAGTCCAAAGGGTGAGGTGAGGGGATCAGAATTTGGTCTGGGACACCAGGT
Source organism: Rattus norvegicus (assembly GCF_021556685.1). NCBI lineage: Eukaryota > Metazoa > Chordata > Mammalia > Rodentia > Muridae > Rattus > Rattus norvegicus. The sequence continues at coordinate 99,890,617 of NC_141536.1, read as the reverse complement.
TTGAGGTACTTACTGGCAGTTGGATGCACAAATCTGGGCTTCCTAGAGAGGTATGTGCTAGAGATATAAATTTGATAGTCACTGAAATAAAGGCCACGAACGAATGTTCTAGCAGGTGAGCCAAGCTAGACAGAACTCTGGGAGAAAGCCCAGAAGCTCTGCTGTGTTTACAGATCAAAAAGACAGCCAGCCAGAGGACAAGGAAGCATGGTGTCAGTCTTGAGCTGAAAGAAAGAGTATTCTAACGACGTCTGAGGTGGTCACTGACAGCAAACACTGCTAACAAGTTGGTAAGATCTATGGCAACTATGCAGTCTCTAAGACTAGAATTTGAATTTCCCCTTAGGCCTGAAAAAGACAATCTAAATGCTGAATGAACAAACCAAAAATGATAGTTGTTAGTCACAGAGAGCAGGATGTACTCTCTGCTGATGCCCTGCCCAGGAGCAGACAGATGCCTTCATCAGGGCAGACTCAGAAGAAGATGACCACCTTGCCTCATCAAAGTGGCACCATCCAAGACACACTCCCAGGCTGAAAAACTTAAGAGGTTTTAGCAATCTAAGGTAAAGAGTTGGAAAGAAAAGAAAACAAACAGAGAAGCAATGAGGGGTGGGGGAGGGAGAGAGGAGGAAGGGATGAGGTTTGAACATACCAGATAGTCCAGAGTGACAGAAATCCAAACTGAAAAATATGAAGGGTAAGGCATGGGGAACTAAACACAAAGATGGAGAGAGAGAGAGAGAGAGAGAGAGAGAGAGAGAGAGAGAGAGAGAGAGAGACTGATAAAAGAGACAGGGTGAGAGGGGCAGAGGTGAAGTATTGGCGAAAAGAATTATAGGCATGTACGAAGAAGGAACCCAAGGAAGCCTAATCCTGGTGCCTGGAGGAAGAGCAAAGGCAGGATGGCAGGGCAGCTTGCACTCACTGACAACAGCCAGGGCTGCAGGAAGCAGGCCTGAGTTCTGAGGAGACAGGGGCAGTTAGGGAGAACCTTCCATAAAACCTCAGGATATTATGACAAGAAACAAGAACAGTGGCCACACTGAAATGCTCAGGTGACAAGAATGACAGCAGCCCTGGGGGTACAAGTCTCTAGACTGCCCCATTCCTCCTCAGGCCTCCAGTCAGCCACCACAACATCCAAGGCCCTTAAAGCGAGAAACAAAACAAACAGCTTTTAGCTAGATGACCGGGCCTATTAATATTTGGATAATTAAGGGAAGATACCATTTATGTATTTTGAAAAAAAATTCTTCTGTGGGAGGGGCCTATTTCCTGCTTGCTAAGACTTGGTTTTATAAGGGAAAAGAATGGAGACGACAGAATCATTATTTTTCCAAACGAGTGGGGTGGCAGTGGCTGCTGCTGCCAAAACTGCTTTGAACAATAGGGTTTTGACACGGAGACTGAAATCTAAACAGCACGAAGAGATCTCGAAAGCTGAGCCGCCCCCATTATCTCATGCTTGTGCGACTACAGTCCAAAAAATGAATGATGAGTCTCCATTTGTGCAAGCAGAACAGCGGTCCAAGGCCTGAGAAGGATGCTGATTGCCCATCTGCTTGTTTATACAGCCCAGAGACGGTGACTGGACAAACAGCTCATTTCCCTTGAAAGTGGACCAAACCGGGGTGTGTGTAGTGGGTGAGGGGTGCTGTCATATGTGGTGAGAGGAAAGGGAAGATCTCTCATGGGAGATCAAAGCCTCAGACCCGCAAGCCAAGAAGAGATTGGTGCAAGCAGCTGGCCTCCCACAAAGGCTTCGTTTCCACAGCTTTCTGCATCCCAGTCTCCCACCCCACCCACCCTACCACCCTACCACTCGGGCACCGAGTTGGACCTCCACTCAAAGTCAGGCCATCTCCAGATATTCAGATGAATGAATCAAATGGGAAGTGTCAACACCAAGCCAGCCTCCTATTTTTGGCAGCTAGACTGGTTCTGTTTCAGTGAGTTTCCAGGCTGCTTTAGATCTGAGTTGCAGCTCACTGCTGTTTGCTACCCTGTACAACAGTTTACATTTCCATCGCTCCTTGGCTCCTGAAGAAGACAGCAGCCTACCTGAGGACGAGGACTTGAAGCTCTTCAGACTCCACAGCAGAGGCCCTTACGAGAGAAGGGCCACCATGCCAAGCGTACGGACACTGATCAGTAACTCCTTAGACTGCTTCTGTTCTCCTTACTTGCCAGCGTAAGGAAGAACCTTTCTCCTTCACCGTCTGCAGAAGTCAGGGATGACTGGCACCTATCAGAGTCCCTGGAACAGGGCTGTGAGGATTTGCTCAAGACTCTATTCCTCTAGTGAGCGGTGACATTGTCTGTGAGACTAGCTTGGGGCTGTGGGGATTGATATAGGAGGATCATAAATACAAGGCTGGCCTGGGCTACATAGCAAGATCTTATGTTTGTCATAAACAAGCCCCAATCTCCAAAGGGTGGGGAAAACACGTCTATTTCTACTCAAAATAGTTGTGCTTGGCAACAATCATCTCCTAGCTGCCATAGATGACAGGCTAACACACAGCAATAGAGCCCCTGTGTAGGATGAAACAAAGTGGGCCCTTGATGATTTGCTTCTAATGATTCAGAACACATTATAAGCATACTGGACTGGCTACTTGATGTCAGGGAGAGCCATACATAGGGCACAAGAAACCCAAGTTCAGATGTTTATCTCTGGGCATCTAGAGAGACACATAGTGGATACATTGATGGATGTCTAGCACTGGTTAGCACTGATTAGCCCCTCAGCAGGGAAGATCATACCCCTGAGATGTGCACTTGGGTGAGTAGGAGCCTGAGGTCTGCAGACGAAACATAGCAAGTCAGCAGCCCCAGCCTTCCCAACTTGCTGCCTGGAACTACTGTGCTCTAGTCTCTGGCCAGCAGCACGTGTACTGTGGCTCAGACTCTTGCTATTCGAGGAGCTGGCAGTGAGAGGGAAAGAGAAGAGGTAAGTGAATACCATCTGTTCTTACTAAACCATTGCGAGAACAGTGGGGTTACACTGTATGAGCAACTTAGTGATAGTCGAACAGCATGGTGGATACGTCTAATTTCTGCACATCCCAGCGGTACACCACTGGCTCAATCCATTTCCTTCCGGACAGGGAGGCTGTGTGCACACATTTTGAATCATGTGTGCAAAGGTACCGTCTTGGGGATTGGCTGTTTCACTAAATGACAGGACAATTATCACTGCTTGGTGGTAGAGGGGGGATGGGAGGCTGGGAAGATGCTTGAGAGGACAAGCACGGTTAGGCGACCTATATGAGGGATGTACAACACCAGTATAGGCCCACAATCTTCCAGTCACAGAGAGGAAAGAGCAACTACACACTGAGAAACTCTGGAGAAAAGGAATACCTGAAAGAAGCAGCCCACAGTTCACAGGCCCAAAGAGCACATAAGGTGATTATCCAAACAAGGAAGTATGCCCCAGCACTGCAGTCTCTACCTTTGGAAGGTAGATGCAGAGAGTAGAGCCACGCAATGTAAAAGTTTCCCCTTACACAGAACTGCGGCTTAGAGAGGGATTTACACACAGGGATGAACTCTTAATACAAACAGTAGCTGTGTAGCAGTTTATGTACCCACTGGTTTTCTTCAGGTCCTTATGGATTAGTTTAGATCAGTGATTCTCAACCTGTGGATTGTGACCCCTATGAGGCTCACATATCAGATATCCCGCATATCAGATATTTATACTACAATTCCTAACAGTAGCAAAATTACAGTTATGAAAAAGCAACAAAAAATTATTTTATGGTTGGGTGGGTCACCATATCGTGAGGAACTGTATTAAAGGGTCACTACAGATTTAGGAAGGTTGAGAACCACTTCTGTGGATGGTTTGTTTTGGCCCACCCCCATCTCCTGGAAATTTGCTGATTTTTGCTTTATAGTGTCACAGACTGGAGCAAACGAGAGCCACACTATGTTGTTCACTTGTACTTAGGTGTCTCTTGGATGCTGTCCATTCAATACTTTTGAGAAATAAACGTAACACAGAGATATATGGTATTTTAATATTAGAGTATATGTGGTATGTCCTGGAGGAGAGGTCCCTCAAGGGGATAAATTCATCATTTTAAATTAAGACAGCTGCTGTGTCAAACTCACACACCTGGAGCGTGTAATCAGAATCCATGAACTTTAATATAAATTCCACATTCTGGCCACTTATCTATATTTTCAGGAACAGTAAATTGGCAATATGAAGTAAAAACTGAGAATTTTTCCAACATGGATTTGGAAGTGGCCCTAACTCTCTCTACACATTCTACTGGCTCCATTCCAACGAGAGAGAATTTTGGGAGCTTGCATGTAACAGTGCTTGGTTGGGATTATTTTCTGATAGCTCACAGCTAACCAAAAGGTTATCTACAAGACTCACAGGAAGAACGAATTTAAGTACAAAGGACACATTCAGTTCCCACATAATCATAATTTCCTGCTATGTCTACAAAAACTATTCAAGAGTCTGTGTCTAAGTACCCTTTGCACTTTGGGGGAAAACCCCTGAACTCTGTGGATTTATATTTCAGTCCAGCCAGTTCCTGGTGCTTTCTGCCCTTGTAGGATGGATTGTAGCCTCGGTCCTCAGCTGTTAGAGTGGCCACCACTAATCGGCCATATAGGGACACAGAGATCACAATCCCTCACAAAAGAAACTCTGATCAAAGGGAAAGTATAGGAAACAGCTGATAAACTTCTCATTTTGTCCCCTAAAGCTCAGTAATATCCTAGATAATATCTTCTCAATTTTAAATAAATTATTACTGAAAAATATAAAAAAATATTTAAATTCGGAACTTAATTTGAGAAGTATTTGTCATGAGTGTGTAGATTAAACTTGTTTATTTAGTCTCTCATGTCTACTTGGGAAAATTTCTCTGAGTTTCTTCTTCTTTCTTCCCTCCTCACCCTTCATTCCTCCCCTCCATCTTCCGGACATTGAATTATATTAAAAGAAGAGTTTTTGCACAGTTGTAGTACGGGGCCTACAAGAGTAGTTTAAGGCCATTTGTCCCTGGGAAAGGAAGGAAGGAGTGTTTATTACATCAGGTGCAGAAGTACAGAAGTCTCAGAGGACTGATCTCCTAGGATTCCAACTGCAAAGACAGTGTCTCAGAAGTGTGATAGAAAACTGGCATATGGGACTTAATGTCCCAGGAAATACATTCTGGCTGATGATGATGGGTCTTATGTGTAAAAATAGTCATAAGCATGTGAGTCACTTTGTAGCACTGGGTGTGTGAAGCTAAGATTTATGAGTTGTGTGTTTACCTCATGTAGAAACACTGAGAAACAAAGAGTTTCCTTCAGATTGAGGAGAAAGATAAAGTGCCACTCCCTGGAAATGGCATCTTTCCTTTTTTTCCTACAGAAGTTCTAAGGACCACTTACATTTGATTATTTATTGATCATTGAAGACACTATCCCTTTTCCCCAGGCAATTGCAGATGGTATACTTTGTAAGCCTAGCTGGGCAAAGTACAGGTCAGGACTTGCAGGTTAGCAGTCCCTCTCTGAAGAGATGGTGATCTAAGGAGTGGCCACTGTGAAAGCTTACCTCCGAGATGACCATCTCTGCACGCCTGTTGATCTCTTAATGAGAGACCTGTGTGCTCTTGTTTCAGGATGTTGAAAATGGGTTGGCTTACAACTTATTTAATCAAAAGTATATCAAAAGTACATAATGTCTTATTTCTATTACTTAAACAGGTTTGGCCATTTTTGCTTTCTACCACAAGTGAAAGCTATTTGCTTTGGGAAAAGTCAGCTACCCAGAGACCGCTGTAGTGGGAAAGAAAGCCCAAAGTGACATACAATGGTTACTTAGAATCTCAAAGATTGTTTTTTAACCTCAAACATCCTTTCCAACCCACGGGAGATACACATATGTGTATGGAAAAGCTATTTTTGGAATATTCAACTTCTACCCACCATAGGACTCCAGCTGCAATAACCAGACAGAGTCTTGCTAACCCAAGGAACATCGCAAGAGAATAGACTGTTATTTTGAGCTATTAGGCTTGGAAGCCGTAGGCAACAAGTAACTGAAGGATATACTGTGGACTGAGGCAAAACCAGTGTGCATCTTGCTCTTCACTGAGTGTACAGTGCCGAGAACACAATAAGAACTAAACTAATATTTAATTAGCAGTTTGAACAATTTTTTTTCTGTTTTAAAAAGACGAAAGAAAAACTCGTGGTCAATACTGTTTCATAGATGGAATGAAATTCTGACTTTGTCTAAGCTCAAAGGAATACAAAGGCATGCATGAGTGTGTGTGTGAGTGTGTGTTTGTGTGTGCGCGCGTGCGTGTGTGTATATGCCTGAGTGTGTGTGTATGTGTGTGTGTGCATGTGGGTGCATGTGTGTGTGTGTGTGTGTGTGTGTGTGTGTGTGTATGTATGTGTGTGTGTGTGTAGGATTATGCACATCCTGTATCAGAGGGTTGAGACACTCAAGCTGATTTCATAGTTGCAATATTCTTATGTATAAGATTGGTATTATCTCTATCCTTGGAATGAAGGAAGTTAGCATGTTTTCCAAGTCAGAAAGTCAGCAAGGGACTTGAACTCAGGTTTGTATAACTCTAAAGTCAATCTTCTTTGCATTATAATATCATATTGCTCACACTATATTATCATATTGTTCAGAATACAACAGAAAATGACCTGACAGAGGTCACCCGCTGAGTCTTTTCCAGGACTGTCTACCTCCATTAATTGCTGTCCAGATGCTAAAACCTACTTTACCATTGGTATGTGGACAAACTGTGATCAGTGCTTCAGTCATGAGTTCAAGCCAGGAACCAATGCCAGAGGAAGCTTAAGACTAAGACAGCAGAAAACCACGCATGTATCCTGTGCTAGCCATCAGACTCACTTCTAGAATTGTGAAACTCTGGAAGATGCTAAGGGAGAATAGAACCCTTCTGGGAAGGACAGCCATTTCAAATAGCTGTTCCGTGGCTTTCTGCATGATTCACTTGGATGCATTAAAGCCTTCTTGAATTATTACAGCACAACTCCTCACTCCATATTTCATTATTTTGTCAGGGAAATGGGATCTGTGATGAGCTCATTAGGCAGGCAGTTGATTATTTCAACCAATAATTTGAATGCCAACGACTTGCTGGGTGCTGAGGTAGGAGGGAGGTTGTACACAGCAAAGGCGCCGGTGTCTGCTTTTCAGGTGGAGAAAGGGTGAGCTACCAAGGCCTGACAGGCCAAAGAGTCTGAGCTCTCACGTGTGGCCAAGACTATGAAGGGACACAAGCTGGCGTGAAGGGACACTAGCAGGCCATGCTTACTCCGTACTGTGAGACAACTGTTTATCTCTACTTAAAACCGTTCTGGTCTATTCTATGCCTTTTTATTTTTCAGAAGCAAATGAAAATGTCTGCAGAAAGTTATCACACAGATGGATATGTTCTCAACTCAAATGGTTAATACGAGGATTAGAAACGGCATGGCCATTTGGTTTAGCCTTTGGTTATAATCTTTGAAAGTAAGTTTTTAAAAAGGAAGAAAGTTCTCATCCTTCTGCAATTTGCTAGAAAGCAGAGCTTGAGTGCTGAAGCTGCCAGTAGTTACCAGGGATAACTAAAGTTGGTCATTCTCCTCCTGTTTATCGTCATCGTCTATTTAGCACGGGGTGGAGTGGAGGTATTCACACCCTAGAGCTCAAGAATGAAGTGCTTGCAGTTTAGCCAGAGTCCACTAGGTGGTGATGTTGTGGATTTTGGCAGCCATAGTGTGTGCTCCATAAGGCATGGCGTCTTTGATGGATTACGCATATCTCCTGTCATTGAGAAGTAACCCCAAAAATTCCTGACACCCTTTTTATACACGCTCACTTACCCAACTTATATTATATTTGTGACAATGTACACATTTTAACAAAAGGAAGCTTCATATCCTAGATAAATGCAGATCACACAGATTACTTCTGTCTAGATTTTAGGGGAGACAAACAGATAAACATGACTTCTTCCCAGTAGTGAAGACAGTCTTCCATAATTAACTAACTACCTTTAGAAGTTGGTGCCATCGGCCAACACACCACTGGGTGAATAAACCAGTCATTGAGCCCGACTCTGAGCATCTGAAAGGCTGAGAGAAATGACTGAGAATGTCAGGGTAGGCTGGCTGATATGCATGGCCCCAGGCTCTCGGCTAAATGCTTTCCTAGGCTCTTATTAGTGCTGCCATGATCTCTTTAAAGCAAAATGAAGTCAGAGAAGAAATAATTTGAGAGAATAAAGTGAGCATTGCAGGACTATACATTATTGACAAAAGTCATGGATGCAAAAACAAAAAAAAAACAAAAACAAAAACAAAAAAAGAAACAAAAAACCCCAAAACAAACAAACAAACAAACAAACAAACAAAAAAGTCATGGATGCTATGATATTTATTCTCGAGGTCGTCTTCCATCATAAGAACGACAATAGCTAAGTACAAGAGGACCCATGGGATAATTGCTGGAAATCACCCATTAAAACCTCCCTACAGGGGAACTAGAAAATAGTTCACTGAAAAGGCAGATGCCACTTGCTCCCTCCCATTTGTGGTTCTTAGTCCCAAATCTTCAGAAGTGAGAAGGAGTATACACATCCTGACATCCTGGAGTAACCACAGAAACCAAGAAAGTTAAAAGGGGCCGTGGGTGAGGCCTAGAGAACAGAGTAGCAGGATACAAATCCCATGAGTGAAGTGGGAAAGGGGGGAGACGGAGAGAGGAGTTTCAACTCGGGAAGGGAAGGGAGGCCACTGCAGTAAGGGAGGTGGGGAAGAGACACAGGTAACGCTAAAGACTCATGCTATTTTATATTTACCTAAAGTGTGTGTGTGTGTGTGTGTGTGTGTGTGTGTGTGTGTCTGTCTGTGTGTGTGTGTGTGTGTGTGTGTGTGTGTGTGTGTGTGTGTGTGAGATCAACTCATCCACTTGGGCTGACAAGGTTCCCCACAAGAGCCAGAGAGTAACAAAAAAGGCCAGTGCCTGGCATGAGAACCCTCATTCAAGCCGCTGGTCAGGGTAGTCCAAGTGACTACTGGGCAATGTATGCCAATGGCTGTTGCCCTTGGTTCCCTCTCAGAGACTGGAAACTCTAGACACAGGACTTGGGAGATTCGAGGACTCTGGAGAGTCAACCTGGATCAAACCTGTAAGCCTCTTCCTTGAGAGCCAGCAGAGGAGTTCTGTAAGCTGCCAAGGAAGGAGAACGATCAAGAGTCCTACCCATCGGTGATGCCTAAGAAGCATGACAATGACCAGTGTGACAAGAAATCCCCACAGGTACAACCGTGGCACTCGTGTCCTGGTGGTAACAAGAGCTGTCTAATTAAGGTCAGTTCAGTTGGGAACTCATGCCTGGTACTGGAAACCTGGCCAACCCAGGGCTAGTGAGGTCATTGATGTTAGAAGGTCAGTAGATGGTGCTACTGTAACTTTACTAGACATCGTAATCCTAACTGGACTGCAATACTTACCTTTATACCCACAGGTAAGTGTAGCTCTCACTGCACATCAAAGACGCTTCTCTTCGAAGAAAATGCACACCACAGAAAACCACAACTGGTCATAAAACAGAGATCCACTGACCCGCTCCAGTGGACAGATCTATAACCCAACTCCTGGCCTTCAGGTTCTGGTAATACGGTGGAAGAGAGACTATAAAGACTGTAAGAGCGGAGGACCAGGAAGTTTGCAGTGAGAAGGTGTCTCCTGGAAATGACAGGGAAGCTACATCTGTGGTAGCTCAACCAGAGGGCAGCCTAAACAAAACCTGACCAACGGCAGGACCAAGAAACACGCCAATGCAGAAGGTGGGCATTTCATAGGGTCCCCCATCCTTAGACAAGGAACTATAACACTAATGACTGCTGTTAAAGAGAGGGAATTGGCTCTCCAGGGTGGGCCCCCTAACTGGTTATCCCATATGAGTTGTCAGCCCTGAAATCACATACATATAAGCCATACCAAACATGCTCAGTGGCTGACTTACATTTTTATGCTTAAATATATACACACATACACTATAACAATAAGAATCAAGAAAGAGAGACCGTCAACTCAAGAGGGAGTAGAGGGTATGTGGGAGAAGTTGGAGGGGAGAGAGGGAAGGGGAGAGGTGATATAATTATATCATAATTTAAATTTTTTTAAATTGTAAATATAAAAAAAAAATCCTAAAGTGAAAAACAAAGAAACAAAACAAAAGAAAACGCTCCTCAGAGTTGGTGAGAATCCCAAGGGGCAGTGGTGGCTGGGCCAACGATTACTTGGTGTAATTTATAAGAAAAACAACCATTACGCAAGATGCAGAGCCGAGTACTGACTCCACAACATAAGTCGTTGTTCATCGCCCTCTCCCCCTTTTAGAATCACCACTGATATGTGTTTGCTACTGTTAGGAAGATAATTATTTTTTATTTAATTGAGATTTCTAGAAAGGCTTGCCCAAGACCAAGCTATTATCCTGGGTATATAGCTAGTCTACTCTGACATTTTTCTATTTCATTTGGAGAGATACAAAGTATCTCTCTTACCAACAAAACAGTCTTGGCACACAGGGAAAATGAGTTACAAGTATGGCATGGAATAACCCTGGGGATGAGGTCATACTGACGCAGAGTGAGTTACCCAACCCCTCAGACTCAGTTTCCTTGGCTGGAACATGAGAGATGACAAAAGCAGGCTCAACAGATGGCTGCAGTGCTGCAGTGACGCAATACACCTCAGCTGGTAAGCCACACAGCACCACTACCACCCCGCACCAAAGCCTAACCCTCCCTCCGAGGCTGCCGGTGGGAGACAGTGATGTAGGTATTACGGTTTACATGGCGGTTACACGTCTGTGCTGTCTCACTTTATTCTTCCTGGTGACACTGTTTAATAATGTGAAACCTGCATTTTCAGAGGCATTTATAAATCTGAGCAGAGACTTGGGGACATGAAGTGATAAGGTCAGTGATCAGTACAAGGTCTTCTAATCTGAAGTACAATGATTCCTCCACTTCATCCAAAACAACAACAACAACAACAACAACAACACACACACACACACACACACACACACACACACACACACACACACTTTATAGCTCCTGCAGCTAACAGTAGTATATTGCAAACCTAGTTCTCAATGCCTCTCATATAATAATATAAAATTGAAGTATATGAGTATGAAGATGCATTACTTTATTTTTTAAAAAAGTAACTGTGTTTTAAAATTTAACTTAAAGCGCACATGATGTCATGACAGGAAAAGAAAATTAAGCGATTGTAGCTGAATAGAAATATGACAACTTCATAGGTTAATAAAACCCAGTCTCAGGGAAATACGACTTAATGCATTTATAGTATTCCCTAAAGAAACCAGTGACACACAGAGAGGGAGTATCCACGGTGGATGAAAGTGGGTACACAAAAAGAAAGGCTAACTCACACCTCCCCAGCTTCTACTTCATCTGAAGGAAGACACGGTAATCGAAGGACCTTGACTTTTCCCATGAGGAAAGGAAACAAAGAGACACTCAACACCATGAGCTGGATCCTAGCAATTCGTTAACGCTTGCATGACTCAAGGCCTGGCTCACGTCTGTAAAAATGAATTTATGTTTTAGTCCATGTTCCAACAAAGCAACGGAAGCATCCAGTCTCACACACTTGGAGGGGTGAGGGCATGGTGTGAACCTGGTGTGTCTAAATTTCTGTGGCTGCACAGGACATTTTAGAACGGTTAACAGGATTTACTTGATGTCTGTCCAAACTATACCACCAACCACCATCTCTCATTTGTGGGAAGTTCTGAGAAATTGCTTAAAGTCAGAGGCAAAAGACTGTCTTTCAATAATTAGAGTTAAGAAGCCAGAGATAATCCCTAATACAGAGGTAGAAGCAGGAGGATCGGGAGTTCAAAATGATTTTTGGCTACATGGTCAGTTTGAGGCTAGCCTGTGCTACAATGAGACCCTGTTTTATTAAAACAACAACAACAACAACAACAACAAATTAGAGTTTTTTCTTTTTCTTTCCTTCCTTTCTTTGTCTCTTCTTCCTCATTTTTAAGATAGGATTTCATTATATAACCCTAGCTGTTCTGGAACTCATTATGTAGATGAGGCTAGCCTCATACAGAGATTTGTCTACTTCTGCCTGTTGAGTACTGGGATTAAAGACTGCTCCACCATGTTTATTATTATAGAGTTTATTCATGGAATGGGGAGGGGAGTTAAGAGGGGCAGAGAGAAGGGGGGGGAAGAGGGAGGGAGGGAGAGAAAAGAAGAGGAAGAGGAGGAAGAGGAGGGAGAGGAGGAGGAGGAGAGGCCAGCCATGAGCACGTGAAGAGAAGGGGGGAGGGGAATGGGGAGAGAAGAGACAAAGGGGGAAGAAAGTGAGAGCAAGAGGGAGTAAGAGCACAAATTAGATTTTTTTAAGGCTAATGCAAATACCTACTTAATAGGTAAAATTCTGACAATAATATTAAGACATAAAAAATGTTATTTGGTCTTCCTTTGTGGATAGGCATGGAAGATACTGTGTTAGGGTAATTTAGGAAGCACATCCCTTAACTTGTCCTGGAATGAGCACATAGATGCCAGTGCACTCCTGTATCAGAAGGTAAAGGAAGAGCTAGAACTAGAGGACCAGACTTAGGTAACTAGGGAAGAAAAGGTAAGAGGTAAGATACTGTGATGGCTAATAATGACTGTCACCTTGATCAGGAACCACTGAACAGCCCTCTCTGGGCGCATCTGTAGGGGATTATGCTATTAGGTTACATGAGGTGGGAAGACCCACCCTAATGTGGCCAGCATCATTCCCACGTCAGCATGGCACATCTTCCTTCAAGAAGCATACACTGGACTTCGGTGGATGACGCTATTTCATAAACTGAACTCTAAATGGACTGTAACAAAAGCAATGTGTTAGAATGACATCTCACGACAAAGCCAACATACTCTGCCTTCAAACTTATGTAATCTTGCTAATCTAATAGGTAGAAGATGAAATTTCAGGGTAATTTACCTTGCTTGACCTCTGTCCTAAGAGTGGAATCTTTTCCTATGTTTTACGAGCAGTTTCTACAACTTTCCTAATTACATGCTTTTTCATTGTTCCATGCCTGGGAACTCTTTTATAAGTAGATACGATAGAATTTTGACTGTGGTAAAAGCTACAACTTTGGAGCTAGTATTGTAATGAGAAAGATAGATTATTTAAAGCTTTGCTAAGCTTTTTAGATGAAGAGTGGATAGTGAGTTTGTGATATACCTTTTACTGCCAAATCCTAAGTGATCAGCATGTGACTGTTCTTCTTGGAATTGCTCATAGTGATAGAAGCTATACTTTGATTTCCAGGTATCTAATCATTCTGCAATTCTGAGAGTTATTTATATTTGGTCCTGGACTAGTAGCTTATATAGAATTTTAAAACTATGGTGAAGTTTGTCTACAGACTTCTTTATCTTTTTTCCAGATACATCTAAAAGATTTAGACATTTTTCTTTTTACAACTGAATTTTGATGAAAAAATAAAAAGAGAACTAGAGTTACTGAAAGCCAAGTGGATGCTCATATACATATGAGAGCTCTCTGAATAATTTATGTATAGATACATGTAGGAGAGAAAAAGAGAGAGAGAGAGAGAGAGAGGTCATTCTCTGCTCTACTGAGCTTTACATTTACACTAACTTACATTAGTGAATAAAAAGATGTAAGCTAAACTTTGCAGATGAAAGCCTGATGAGAAAGCCTCCAAGGTGGCTTTTGCACTTTCCAAACACTCATGACACAGGACATGTCTGTGACACAGGACATGTGTCTGATGACACCTGAAGCCAGCCTTCTTGAATTGTATTGAGACTCACAGTACATACCCTGGCCCGGGAGTACCATACACTGGCCCAGTCCCTGTCCCTTTCCTCCATGTGCTGAGTGAAGATTCCTTTCTTTCAGAGGCCACACTCCAGGTCACAGTCACTGAAAATTGTGACTCAAGTTTACTTCCATGGTTTGGAGGTCAAAATGACAAGGCCGACTGTGGTTTGCTGTTGCTCTGTTCTGAGGTTCAGTTTTGGCCCTTGTCAATGTTATTTGACTTTAAGACTTTTACAAAATAACTTAGTAGATGTATATACCCAAAAAAGATATTTTTGATAGGGAAGAGACCTAACCAGCACTCTGAATTATAGGCTGAAAATATTTCTTGCCAGATACTATCAGGATTCTCTGATCCTGAAAGGATTTAAACAAGAAAGCCACCGAGGGAAAACACACACCCTCTAGGGACTTCACCCAGTTCAGGGTGTTTGTTCACACATTCAACAGACAGTGACAGCTCTGTACCAAAGGTCAGGCTGAGGCTGTGTTACAGGCTCAGTGAAAGGGATATAGGGTCCAACAGTCATAGTCTCAGCTGTCGTGGAATATTTATGCATCTGTACATTGGAACTGCCTCAGTGTGGGGACTCTGCACTCAGTGTGGGGACTCAGACTTACTGCCTCAGTGTGGGGACACTGCACTCAGTGTGGGGAACTGCCTCAGTGTGGGGACACTGCACTCAGTGTGTGGACTCAGACTTACTGCTTTTTGTTTTACTTGGTAAAATTATTGGGGTTTTTGTATTATTTAGCAGCAGCAGCAGCAGCAGTAGTAGTGGTGGTGGTGGTGGTAGTGGTTGTAGTAGTAGAGTAATAGTATTTAATTGAAAGGTTTCTTGACACTAAAAAAAAAAAAAAACCTATTATCTTATCTGGCCTAATAACCACACAGGAAGCAGAGTTAGAATTAACCATTCAGAGTCAGGTTGAAATTTATCAGCTTCTGTGGGTAGCAGAACGTGAGAAAAGACCAAGCGTGGGAGGGTGCTGGAATTAGGGCCAGCTTTAGTTATAGCCTTCCCTGCCTAAGCTATAAATACAAACGGCCAATTTAACAGCAAGGAAAGACCACCTATAAGATCTGGACCTAGGATCAAATCAGTTGCTTTGTGGCTTCTTTCAATTATAGGATCCCTGCTATGTTTATGGGGACTTTTAATGTGAGCATCGTGGTCTTGAAGGCCACGTCATTACTGGCCATGTTTGACCTGAGGGTGGGAAAGTGCAAGCTCAAACCAAACGAACAAATGGCTGCACGAGATTGCTTAGACCTGCACTGTAAATTGGCACCCACGAGAACCTACTGTGGAAGAGAAGGGAAAAGGGTTTAGACACCACAGGGATGGAAACCCAGAAAAGTGCCATTAAAAGTTCTTTCTGTTTAGCTCAGGAAATGAAAATTAGTTGAGAACAAGTACATGGCTCTGTCAACATTATTTAAGAGTGTTCTGAGAAAGGAAGGATGATCAAGACAAACACATCATCTCATCCGAGTGTGGTAACAGGATGTGATTTACAAATGGAAAATTACGAGGGCTGAATTGCTGCTTATATACAAGTAATTCTAATCATGAATCAACTGAGTCACAATGCTTCTCAGGCTTAGAAAAAACCAAAACACCCAAACCCTAATTGCTTGATATTTTCTGAGTGAGAAGACCCCTTACAGAAAACTAGCTTTCTGGCTAAACACTCCACACAGGCTCTTGTCACAGCATACTTTCTCAATTATGCTTCTAATATGATCCTAAACTCATCTGCTGTGATACTTGGAGGAATCTTTTTATTCTACATCTTGCCTTTGGACTGTCACGTTCACCCCTATGTCCTAAACTGCTACCCTTTTGAACTACTTGTAGCCACAGGCAGCTAAGGAAAGCCCTGAGTGTGGCCTAACATAAACATAAATTTCTTGAAACATAAAAATAATTTTTTATTTCCTTTGTAACGCTATCACAGATTCTTTGAGTGTAAAGCTTTGGATGGTAGCATCGTGCTGCAGTATCACACAGCTCTCACCCATACACAGCATCTCTACCCGTGTGCCACACATGCACAGCAAAGGCATCATGTCCAAAGTTTTATTTCACTGTCCTCCTCCTAAGGATCTAACCAGGTTTCCAGGCAAAAGAAGGGAGCATTATCTTTTCTTCATGTTTTGCTTTATTCTGTCAATGCTCCTAACACAGCTTACACAGCCTTTCCCACCTCCCTGCTTGCCTCCCTCCCTCCCTCTCCCCCTCCTTCTCTCCCTTCTTTCTTCCTTCCTTCACCATAGTTTTTTACTCAGGTTCTTTTTTAGTCTTTTGCTCCTTCAATTAACTTTATATTGTTGATCGTTATAAAATATATTCTTACTAACAAAAGAAATCTAGTCCCCTAAGATTCCTTCAGTAAACAAGATACCCAGCCCAGCGTGCACGTGCCATTCCTGTGCGTGGTATTTCTCACTACTGTCTGTTGTCTATAATACGAAGCTCAGGTTCCTCATCAAATCCTGTGGCGATTCCCTTCTCCTTACATGTCTTTCCCTCTTCACAAAAAGCCTATGATTTCGTCACACCTAGTCTTATCCATTTCTTTGATTGTTATAGGCTTGAAGTGCTCCCTCTGCCTGGGATGCATTTCCTAACTCGTCTGAGAAGGACTCCTCTTGCCCAAGTTTACCATCATATGGGGCATATCGCATACACATAAAGCCCCGGACTGGTGGAGATTTCACAGTCCAGCATTTCTGATACGTGGGTATATTTTATGAGCTCTACATCAAGGCCGGGTTAGCGGCAGTATTTTCCTTAGAAGCACATGTGATAGTGCTACTGATTTTGAGAATGTGGAATCAGATAAATGTTATACTTAAATCGCATGAAAATCACCATAAAATGCGATTATCCAAGGTCAATAATGCCTATTTGTGGTGGGCAGTGAATTTTACGTTTTCTACTAGTCAGAGAAACAGCTACACTTAAAAACAAAGTAGTAGTGTCTTCTCCCCGAGCTCATTTCGTGACGCGCTGCCGAACACAGCCCAATGGAGCCCAGGGACAATGGGGCCCCTGGGAAATGTAGCTGAGTGACCCTGAATTAAACTGTGATCCAAAATAAATCTTTTCTATTTTCCAAAGGAACTACTGTTTACTGCCCTAATAGTAATCAAGAGATATTCCCATTTGTGTATTCAGCAAGTTAGCAAAGCTCCAGGATCTGAACCATGTTAGGATAACATGTCATGTATTTCTTGGTTATAGACCACTAAACTACAGAATCACGGCCTCATTTGGCACTGTAACAGTGGTTTACACATACAACAGGGAAGTTGCACGCATGAACTCATATAGAGTGTGACAATATGCATAAGATCTGTGCAAGATCAAGCCAGACGAAATCCCAGAACGATGGTTGGGGTGGGTATGAGAGCCCGTGGACAGCTAAGAAGCTATTAGCATTTGATGGTTATTGGGCAGGGAAGAGTCAATAATCTTCAATGGTGGAATGCAGTCTGGCAGGCCCCACACCCAAGTAGATTAGTCAACATAAACTGCGCCCAACGGTTTTTCTTTCTTTTTTTTTTTTTAAAAAGAAGAAAACTCAAAAGTTAAATAGGAAAGTGAGGGTGAAGAGAATGGATCTGGGTGGAGCTGGGGCTGGGGTGGCTATGATCAAAATACTCGAAAACAAATTGAAATTCTCAAGAACTACTTTATGGCTTCCTTCCTTAAGCTGAGAAACGTAGTACATTTACCAAGTATGAAAGGTTTTCGTTGGGGATTTAGCTCAGTGGTAGAGCGCTTGCCTAGCAAGCACAAGGCCCTGGGTTCGGTCCCCAGCTCCAAAAAAAAAAAAAAAAAAGGTTTTCAAGGTTCTTACCTATTCAGATTTATCTCTTTTCATCAAAATAATAGAATTCTCAATGTATCGAGATACTGGCTCTTTTAAAACTCCAATATATATGTATATGTATATATACATACATATATATATATGTGTGTGTGTTTTTCTAGCTATAGAATAATAGAAAGTTTAAAAAGGATAGAATGTAGCTATATGTACCTCATTTCAAGTTCAGTTTACATATGTGAAAAGAAACAGTCATAAATTAGAGGTAAGAAAGAGAAAGTATCTTCCAGTTCGAAGTTTCTATGGGTTATGCATATATGGTATAGCCCATAAAGCAACACAGTTACCTTGATGAATTACACTAAAAAAAACCCTACCTATTCATAGTCACATAGTAGAAAACGTTTGTGTCCCTGTTTGCTCTCTAAATGGTACTGTGCCTGATCCATTACTCCCATCAAACATGAAGCTCAACAAGAGCCACTCTGCCTTCTGCCTTCATGGAAACAAGGTCTTGTAGAGAGGAGAGAACAGAGATCTCTGCACAGAGAGAGCAGCTGGAACAGCGTTCCTGTGACTCACAGACTGAGAATTTCTCTGCTAATTTCCAAGGTGGTTTGGCCATACTTTGTCAATTGACCCAGATGGTGTAACATCACGTGGCCTTATTTGGTAGTGGAAATGGCATGTTGAAATTTCCCCAACAGTCCCTGCATGCATTTCCCCTGGCTTTCTAGTAAAAACAGAGAGCTTCCTTCAAAAATCCCATATTTAGCTTTCTTTTGAATCTTAAACTGAATTTGTGAAATTAAAATAGGAAGTGCATAGAAGCATTGTATTTTCACGTGCGTTAACCTGATCAATAAAAGCATCTTAGTTTTCCCAGAAATATGGAGGAAGGTACAGAACTGGCAAAGGTTTCTAAGTGCTGAATCTTCCGGGGATCCCAAAGAGCCAATGGGAGCCAAGCAGTAGGATGATGACATTCACTGGGCCCCAGTTTGCTTCTCTGTAAATGAACGAAAGAAAGCAACACAACAAACAACCACAAATTTCAAATTTCCAAGTTGCCATGCTCCTGAGACCAGGAATATAATCCCCATCCACCTGTCAGGGTGACCATCAATCTGAAGCTGCGGGACTACGTAAGCCTTACATGTACTCACTGGGGTCAGTTAACATATATCAAGGACACCTACCATCCAGAAGAGACAGGAAGGTTTTCCCTCAAAATATTTCAAAAGCAGGAATAACAATGAATGATTAAAGGATGAAATGTCCTCACAAGGTGATATAGAAGATACAAGACAGCTCAGTCTACACTGAGGATGAACCCACCATTGGACAATGGACCATGGACCCAGCCGAGTAAGGGGCAATGGGGGGAGTGGGGGTACAGCCGAGCAGCCTCCTACCTTTCTTGAAGAACTCCTCCAGTTTGTCCTTGAAAGGCTGTAGGTACTCCCTTGGGGACTCCTTGCACACCAGCCTCATCTGTTGCTCGCTTGCTGCAAAGAGAGGTGTAGATTAGACTTAATCAAGAAAACATACTTGCTGAGGGCCTCTTGGGCACTGTGTTTCATTATCAATTGTACAGATTCCTTGTCAATCAGTTTAACCAAACTCCATGGGGAAAAAGAGCACAGACTGCACGTCTTTGGGATAGGGATGTGTGCAGCCTTCCTTTTAGCCATTCACCAAAAGATCTGTGCCTTGTCCAGGGTAAAGTATTCTGCTTTTCTGTTCCTCATGATGGGAGATGGGGGTACTTAAGGACTGATTCCAGGGAATGAAGGTCCCTCACCATCTTTGATCCACAGATTGAAAGAGATTTTGCTCAAGTTCCCACAAATGTAAATTGCCTGGAACCACTGGGTTAAAGAATCTTCACGATGCATGTTCCAGTTCCGGTTAGGAAGCACTATTTGTGCTCTTCAAGCCTCTCACTTAAAGCAAACAAACCAAAGGTCCACTTTCAAGATGAATGTGTCAGTGTAAATGTTGCCTCATTGAGAGGGACAGAAAACGCTGGACCCCACCTGCTACACTGAAGTCTATCTCTCCTTACCCAAACTACAAGCTCAGAGTAGAAAAGTACTAGCCAAACTGGCCTAGTGACCAGCAGGCTTGGGACACTTAAACCTACCTTTAAAAGCTTTAAAATAAATAGGATACAAAATGTAGAAATAAACCCACTTGCGGGCTTTGATGGAGAAATAAACATATGTGGTAGGCGATGGCTAAGATTGAGTCCCCCTTCCTTGACCCCCCATTGCTTGACCAATGAGGAAAAGGAGGGAGGGGCCTGAGTTACAGGGTGATAAGAATTACTCTCAGAAAGCAATTAGATGCCCTCCATTTTGCTGGGTTGGAGTGCAACCTTTCAAGATCATAAACTAACCTGCCGCACTCTTCCTACTGAATCTTCAGCACATGCATTACAGAGTAAGGTTCCTTCGACCTTACAGCGGTCACCTCCAGCTTCACTAACACATTAATATGTTCACTAGATCTGCTTCAGACAATTGCTCCTTTGATAATCAGGGTGCCTTGAACCAGATTTGGTTACACGGAAACCACAATAATCAAGAAGAATGGTTAACTCAGGCAAAAGATGTCTTCCTATGTTTTCTGTATGCTTCTGGCCAGTGGCTTTAACTACTGGTCATGGCTGGAAATTTCTGATGAACCCTTGTCTGGGAAACCAAATTAAAGCCTTGGATTTTTATCATAAGCATATCATGCTACCTAGTTAAAGTAAAACAGAGAAACAGCTAGTTGTAGAGTGTATACCTGCAAAGTGCTTGAGGCAGATGGGAATTGGCTATAAGGGTCTGCTAAGCCTCACAGACCTGTACCATATGAAATCCAGTCTTAAAGAGGCATGTGTGTGTGTGTGTGTGTGTGTGTGTGTGTGTGTGTGTAGAAATGTCTACTTTACATCTTGGAAGATTCTATAAACACAGAAGAAAGGCATTTTGGAAGTGAGCAGTTCGGGAGGGACTTTTATTTACATCAGAAACATCCTACCCAGCCTTTCGGTGTGTTTTTACAAGCAAAGCTACTAGGCGTCCTCTGCAAGTAGTCACCTGACACTTTTTTCTGTTCGGGAAGGTCTTGCTTTGAACTCTAGTTCAGTCTCTCAAGTGCTGATATCACAGGAGGGAGTTGACACTTTCATTTGCAGTAGTTGCAACCAGATTTCTAGACTCTTAAAGTATGTCGGGAGACGAGATGGGGACATGACTGGGGGATCTGTGTTGTTTCCTGACACATGTTCACAAGGTTCCAAACACTTGTCATAGCTTGGGGCTACTAGATCCCAGTCCAGGAGTACCCCACTTCAGGTTTCCACCAGCACTTCTGCTTTCTAAGACCTCTGGCTAGAATGTCTGCTACTACAACTGTCCCAGTGCTAGTCACCAAGGTGACAAATACAAATCCTACCTTGGAACAAATGGAGAACAGTTTTCCTCAAAAGCAGCCAAACCTTTTCAAAATGCTTGTTTCTGGAGCTCAGTGTATTAGGGTACTTGGTACGATGCCCATTGCCCTGACTCTGATACCTGGGCTCACAAGGTGGAAGGACAGAACCAACCCTGAAAATCGTTCTTTGGTCTCTGCATGTGTGCACACACATGCTCACCGAACAAATGCATATATGAGTTATAAAAACAAACAAAAAGCATACTTATTTGAACACCTTCACCTTTCTTTGAAAGTATTTTTGGTCTTCTCTATTAAAAGTACTCTATAGCTTTTCTACTATTATCAGATTTTGTCTTTCCTGTTTTCTGAGTAGATAAACCATTTGGACAATGGTAAAAATACCTACCAATATCATTATTCACTTGCTGAAACAGTGAAACAGAAGTGCTTTGAGCTTGAGCAATGCCAGAGGACAGAGAAAAAAGGGGAGGGGGGTAGACAGAGCTGGGACACATTTTGAATAAACAGAACTGGATGACAGAGTCAGGGCAGGGCTAAATGTGAGAATGTCATAATGGGTGGTACCAAGTCCATCTAAAAAGGATTATTGTTTCTAAAAAAATTCATTTGTGTATGTATGTTATGTGTGTGTACATGTTTATGTGTATGTATACATGTGTGTGCATGTGTTCATATATGAGTGCATGTGTGTGTGAAAGCCAAAGGTTGACACTGATCATCTTCTTTTCATTCTCCATCTTTTTTTTTTAAAGATTTATTTATTTATTTTGTATATAAGTGCACTGTAGCTGTCTTCAGACACACCAGAAGAGGGCACCGGATCCCATTACAGATGGTTGTGAGCCACCATGTGGTTGCTGGGATTTGAACTCAGGACCTGTAGAAGAGCAATTAGTGCTCTTAACCACTGAGCCATCTCTCCAGCCCTTCATTCTCCATCTTATTTCTGAGGCAGGGCTTCTCCCTGAACCACTGACTTGCGCTGGGATCTGACTGCCCTTGCTTTTCTGAGCTCGGGGTCTCCAGGTCAGTGCTGTCACGCCTGGCTTTGACACGGGTACTGGTGAGCTAAGTTTAGGTCCTCATGCTTATCCTGCAAGCACTTCATTGGCTGAGTCGGCTCGCCAGCCCCTGGCTTAGTGAACCTTTCTGACCCCAGCACTGCTCATCACCTCCTCCCACAAAGCGTAAGTAAAGTAGCAAAGATGACCACACCGGCTGAGCGGGCATAGAGACCAGTGCACAGACGACTGGCCTAATACACTTTGAACAATTTCTGCTTTGAATCTTTCTTTGACAATGAACTTTCAGAATGATATGCTTTTCCCCTGATATGCAGTTAGACTCTGAGAATACACAAAGCTATACCATTTCTCACAGTATAAATCATTGATTCTTTACATTCAAAAAACTCTTAGGGACATTCAAGTTCCAGTAACTATCTTTAGAATTATTTTTGTGTGCACAAATACTATGTCATGGTATCATTTAGAAATGAGAAGTAACTGAAAGCATGGGCGAACCCTTCAGGGTTCTCTCTCCTCTCCTCTCCTCTCCTCTCCTCTCCTCTCCTCTCCTCTCCTCTCCTCTCCTCTCCTCTCCTCTCCTCTCCTCTCCTCTCCCCTCCCCTCCCCTCCCCTCCCCTCCCCTCCCCTCCCCTCCCCTCCTCTCCTCTCTTCCCTTCTCCTCTCCTCTCCTCTCCTCTCCTCTCCTCTCCTTTTCCCCTTCTCTCTGCTTCTCCCTTTCTCTCCCTCTTTTCTTGGTTTCTTTAGACAGGGTTTTTCTGTTTAAGAGCCCTGGCTCTCCTTAAATTTACTTTGTAGGCCAAGCTGGCCTTGAACTCACAGAGATCCGCCTGACTCTATATCCCGAGGGTTGGGACTAAAGGCGTGTGCCGCCATGCCTGGAAAGGTTACTTTTTCTAAGCAAAGTAAAAAGAGTTTGGGTTCATAATCACTAAAGCAAGGCTCGGACTTCTGAAATGAAAAGACTGGTTACTGTAACTCTTCTTTTGTCCTAATACAGTGACAAATGGGATGGCCATAAAACTGTTCAAAGTTCATGGGCCATATTACTCTGTGCTTAGACTAAGACTTCCCTAAGCTCAGGTAGGCTGTGGCTTCTTGTCTTAACTGCAAATGATGGCCCCTTTCTTCCTGTATGACCTGAGATCATGCACAAAAATAGTTTTCAGAGAGTGTAGCATCAGCAAACAACTGAACCATGGTGTATTGTTATGATGACCTAGTAAAACTTGCCGGGAAACACGTCACAGCAGGAAGGTGACGGTTTGAGGGCTGGGGACTAAACGCTGAAGAAGCTGGGTGCTCCATCACTTTACAGATCTCCTGTTTAGAAGGTGGGAGTAATGCCTCTCATCCCCTTGCTGAGATCTTACCACCTATCCTGAGAATGTACTGAAAAATGCTGGCAAATTCTCTGGAAAGCTGAGAAAACTTGAGAAACAATTCTCCGTGTCTTGGAGTCCTCTGTTTTAGAAATTAGAAAGGAAAACCAGGACACATGACAGCAGTCCCATGGGTGTGCTCAGAAGACCCGTCTGTACCCCGCCAGGCTGGGACTCCCGTGCGACCTGCTGGAATTAAACTTCTCCACAGGATCAAAGGAGAAGGCTGCACTCCAACTGCCCCTGCACAGTTACATGTTCCGGTGGCCAGCAGCTCACACGCTCCAATTTATTAACTTGGCTTACCCAGGACACTTTCTAACAGACAAATGGGAGACCTAAGACTAATTAATGATGACACTGGAGACTGGAGGGGCACAAAGAAGAGAGGTCATGGACAAATTCGTAAATACCACTCATTGTCCAACTAGAAGACTACTTACTAGACAGTCTTGCCAGACCACCAAAGTTGCCTTAAACACAGTCTGTGCCAGGACCTCCAACATTAAAACCAAGTCTGCCTTCTTTTCTCTCTGTAAAGCTTTCAACTGTAAAAGACATTAGTTTCTAGAGTTAAGTACTAATAAGTGGTCAGTAAGAACAGGGAAATACAAAAATGCACGATGGGATAATAGAGAACCACTAAAATCAGACTCTCACTTAAAGGCCAAGCAATTTTCACTTCTTGCAGTGAAAAAAATATGTTCTTGAATGTTTTAAGATTTCGAATGTGAAGCTTCTACAACCAGACTGATGGTTATCTATTTTTGGTTTTTGACTCCTAAAAATAAATTTCATTGAGGCGCCTTTAAAAAGCAAATGTATGTCAGAAGAACACAGAGGCAACAATGATACAATTGGTCAAAATCATATGTGTTTTTATCAAAGTACATGGAAAAATATTATTAATTACTGTGATATTGCTATATGGACTCAAGTCAGAATGTGGGGTGTGTGTGAAGTCAGAATGTGGTGTGTGTGTATGTGTGTGTGTGAAGGCAGAATGTGGTGTGTGTGTATGTGTGTGTGTCTATGTGTCTGTGTGTATCTGTGCGTGTTGCTGAGGATTTTATCAAGACTTTGCAAAGCCAAAATACATTGTATGTAAAATTGATGCTTTGTGAATCTGGAATTGTCTTCTCTCTGCTTACCTAATTCCACTGGGTGAGTTCTATTTATTCTTAAGATTTGTAGGATCTGTCTTTTCCACAAGCTCCACACTCAAAGGACCAGTCAGAGTCGAGGATTAGCATAGGAGCATATCAAATTGTTTGCTTATAGACCTTTTGTGTTCTATTGGTGGGTTTTGGAGAGAGAAATCGGAGCCAGATTGTAAAAAGTATCTGATACTTGGTGAAGGAGTTCATTACAAAGGATTTCCTTAATGAATACATTAACTTAGCAAATATCTGCTGGGCACATATTGATGTGCATGAAATTGGACCAGGTACTGGGGGGATGTCAGCGAAAGAACTGGACTAAACTCTTTCCCTCATACACCGTAGGGAAAGCCCTGACTCTTCTTACACAGCACCTAGTAATGGCTATGTCTACACATCTTTACTGTCAGAGTTAACAGGATGCACAACATTCTCCTCATGCTTTTCACACATCAAACTATATATATATATATATATATGTATGTATGTATCTATATATATTTTTTTCTTTTGCTAAGTAGCGCTCCAGAGGCCAGGTTTCTAGGTTCAAGTTAGACAGCTGTGCACCAAAGTTCCAGTTGTGGACAATCTATATGCAGCCAGCGATGTTTCTTTAGCTGTAATTCAGGAAGTCAGCTAGTACCACATGCAAATTATTTCTCCCAATGACTATCCATGCAAGAGCAACATCTGTTTCTAAAGTGGGTTAAAAAAAATGAGTGGGAAACTGTGTATTAGGAAACAACACATAGGACTTAGCCATATGTAGTCTGGACTGGGATGTTACATCAGGATACTGCAGATACGACGATGACATAAACTTTTGCATGTATGTGCTGCTTTGTATCAGTAAACTCATGGTACCTCTGCCTCCAAGGCTCGATAGAACATATGTTGATTTTTCTGCTTTGGTATCCCACGGAGTAGAAATAACCCAATTATCCACCAAATGGTGGATGAACAAATAAAATGCATCTCCTATACATAATGAAATATTTGATCACAAAAAATAATGACATGATACAAACTGCAATATGGATAAACTATTGAGAACACTATTCCAAATGAACGAAGCCAATGACAAAATACCATGTATTGTATGATTCTACTTGAAACGGCCTAAATAAACAGAATCAAAAGGACAAAATAGATTAGGAATGCCTAGGGCTTGAAGAGGAAGGTGTGTGTGTGTGTGTGTGTGTGTGTGTGTGTGTGTGTGTGTGTGTGTGTGTAAGAGTGAGAGAGAGAGAGGGTGAAGGGAGGGAGGGGTACGGGTGGGAGTGGGGTGCTGACTAAGACATACAACATGTTTTTCTAGAGTAGAAAAAATGTTCTAAAAATTTTCTAAAATGCATTTTGGCTATAGTACTCTGCAAACACACTAAATACTAAATAGTAAATACTAAACTTCATTGTATTATATATATTAAATGGGTAAATTATATTTTTCTCATAAAAATAACAAAAATGGTAATTAAAAGTCAGGTTTAAACTGAAGCTAAAATGAACTGGTAAAAGAAAAATATCTTATCTGGGTTCCTTTTTGAAGGTGAATTTTAGGATCTTAAGTGCCACTATGATTTTCATTGCAGTTATAATATATGTGGATCAGAGTGGATCAGAACTGGAGAATAACCATGTGACATATAAATACTTAAGAAATGAAATGTAATTAGTAGTCTGTCTACAAAATATAGCAACATGTGCTAACAAATAGAATTCTTCTAAAAACAGCTGGAACTAGATAAGAGAATGGCAGGCAATACAACTAAATTAAAAGTTTGTTAACATTTAAAAAGTTAATAGCCCTGAACACATTGGTGCAGGAGACAACTTTCTGAACAGAGCACCAACAGCTCAGACACTAAGATCAACAATTGATAAATGGGACCTCCTGAAACTGAAAAGCTTCTGTAAGGCAAAAGAGACCATCAATAGGACAAAACAGCAGCCTAAACTGGGAAAGTATCTTCAACAATCCTACAGCCAACTGAGGGCTGATATCCAAAATTTATAACAAAACCCCCCACAAAACTCAAGAAATTAAAAACTAACAATCCAAATAACTCAATTAAAATTGGGGTATGGAGCTAAACAGAATTCTCAACAGAGAATTCTCAAATAGCCAAATAGCTGTTAAAGAAATGTTCAATGCCCTTGGTCATCAGGGAAAAGCAAATCAAAACAGCCCTGAGATTCTATCATATACCCCTCAGAATGGCTAAGAACAAACGCTCAAGGGATGGCACCTGCTGGTGAGGGTGTGGAGCAAGGGGAACACTCCTTCATTGCTGGTGGGAGTGCAAACTTGTACAAGCACTTTGGAAATCAATTTGTCAGATTTTCAGAAAACTAAGAATAGTTTTACCTCAAGATCCAGCTATACCACTTCTGGGCATGCGCAACTAAACTACAGGGACACTTGCTAGGTACCAGCTTTATTTGTAAAAGCCAGAAGCTGGAAACAACATAGATATCCCTCAACATAGATGTCCCTCAATGAAGAACAGAAAAAGAAACTGTGGTACATCTACACAATAGAATATTATTCGGCTATTAAAAACAAAGACATCATGAGTTTTGGAGGCAAATGAGTGAGACTTGAGAATATCACCCCAAGTAAGGTAAACCCGAGTCAGAAAGACCCATGTGATATGTACTCACTTATAAGTGGACATTACCTAGAACGTGCAGGACAATCATGTTATAATCAGCAGACCCAAAGAAACTGGGTAAGAAGGGGATCTCAAGGGAAGAAGTATGAATCTCACTCAGAATGGGACACTAGTGGAGGTGGATGGAGAGAAGGAACTGGGCAGGAGTGGGGGTGAGGAGGGAAAGAAAGAGGGATGGCAATCAGGTGTGGGGAGGGCTGGGAGTGAGAATGAGAATTGGTGAGGGTTGGGGGTATCTCTAGGGACTAGTTGGAGGCCTGGGTCAGGGAGGATAGGGAGAGTGCACGGGGGTGACCTTAGCTTTCTACCAGAGAGGGATATAGAGACTGAAGTGGTTACCTCCTGTAGCCAGGCAGGACTTCCAGCAGAGGGAAGGAGACATCAGTCTACCCACAAAACCTTCAACCCAGAATTTGTTTTGCCCACAGATGCCCAGGGACATAGATGGAGCAGAGACTGAGGGAACAGCAAACCAATGAGTGCCCCAACTTAAGACCCATCGCACGTGAGAGAGCCAACCCCTGACACTATTAAGGATACTCTGTTATGTTGGCAGACAGGAAGCTAGCATGATTGTTGCCTAAGAGGCTTCATCCAATAGAGGATGGAGCTGGACCTAGACCCCTCCCTATCCATTTATAGTAAATGTGCAGCTTGGACTTCATGTGGGTCACCTAACAAATGGAGCAGAGGCTGTCTTGGTCCCCTGCCACTGGATCCCCTTTCCCCTACCTGGACTGCCTTGCTGGGCCTCATTAGGAGAGGATGTGGCTAGACCTGCTAGGATTAGATGTCACAGGGTGAGGTAGTACCCAGTGTGGGGGCTCTCCTTCTTTGGGGAGAAGGGGAGAGGATGATGGGGAGGAAATTTATGAGGAAACTGGGAAGGAGGGAGGGAATGGGGCTATGATATGGATGTAAAGTGAATAAAAGAAAAAAGTCAAAACACAAATAGTTGTGATGGCTTTAGTGGTTAAGAACACTATGCATTTGTGGAGAAACTGGGTTCAGGTCCCAGCACCCACATGGTGGCTCACAATTACCTGTAACTTGAGTTCCAGAGGATCTGACATCCTCTTCTGGCTTTTGTAGCATCCTGCCTGTATACAGTTCACATAAACGCGCCCCCCCACCCCCCACTCACACCAAAAAATTAGCAACAGCCTGGCTATGATGGCACAGAATCCTGTAATCCCGTAATTAAAAGAGGCAGAGGGAAGGGGAATCATGAGTTCAAGGCAGCCTGGGTTCCATTCTGCTGCCTTCTCTCAACATGCACCACCTTCCAAACAGCAACAGTAACAACAACCCCGATTGAACAACAGCAACAATAAATGACGAAAATAACAGTTTAGAAACATTACTGCAAAACACCATGCACACACACACACACACACACACACACACACACACACACACACACGAAGATAGACATCAACAACTATCCATTACAAAATAATACTCCTTAAAATCTTTCCTTTATTTTTGAAAACAGATCCACCATCTTGATCAGTGGTTCTTAATATGTGGGTTGCAATCCCTTTTAGGGCCAAATGACCCTTTCACAGGGGTCACATATCAGATATCCTGCTTATCGGATATTTATAATTCCTAACACTAACAAAATTACGATTATGAAGAAATAACAAAAATAATTTTATGTCTGGGGGGACACAGAAACATGAGGAACTGTATTGAAGGGTCACAGCATCAGGAAGGTTGGGAACTGTTGGCTAAATGATCCTGAACACATCATGTGGTCTTTCTTAGCCTCTCATATTGCTGGCCGTGACAGATACATTTATTTATTTTCAGTTTTCCATATACTTTACTGGATGGGGAATTATTTAATGTATCTCTGACTATTAGTTTCTTGCTATATGAAATCTTCTAAGGCTGAGCATAGTGGCACACACCTTTAATCCCAACATTCGAGAGGCTAATCTCTGAGTCTGGGCTGGGAAAGGTTATCCAGAAAGGACAACTTACAGAAGAGATTGAAATGCCAAGAGAGTGATAGAGGAGGGAATACCAGGAATGACACTCAAGCGTGTAGATGTGGCACTGCGGTATACATCACAAGGACTCAGAGACCTCCCCTTGGTTTCCTGCTGTCCTGTGCCCAGACCTTATCTTCACGGAAAGTGTCTCTACAAACAGATCTCTGACTCCAGAGATTTATCAGACGATATTCTGGGGCGGCTGGTTCTAGTGTCTGCAAAGGGGAAAGGACATCAGGAGGTTCCATAAGCATAGGGGGCTTAGAGCTTTCTTTAAAGAAGTCGGGAAACACCTCAGCATGAAGATACTCGACTGGAGATTTTAGCTGAAGTAAGGAAGCAGGTCATGAACAAGCTTGAGAGTGGGAATCCAGAGTATTACTCAGGACATGTTAAGCTTGAAATGCTAACTAGACACTCATGTGTATATAAAAGCATGCACTTGAGGACACATGACTGAGGCAAAAATACACACCAGGGAGTCATTGACATAAAGTTGGTATTTAAAGCCCCAGCAATAGATGAGTTGCCAAGGAGGAACTGTAGCCAGAGAGAAGGGCTTCATCACACAGCCTGGGGCATGCAGACACTGTGGGAGAGGCCAGCTGTGAGGAAAAATGAAAAACGAGGAGCGCAAAATTTTACAGTGCAAGAGGAAAACAGTACGGGCAGGAAGGGCAAAGCACACATACCGCTCTATACAGTCCTGCTGAACATCAGAGAAGATGGACAGGGAAGTGACTGGTGAATCTGCCGCCATGACAGTCACTGATGACTTCACTATGTTCACTGCTAAGGGGGGGCAGGGAGCAGTATGCAGAAAGGGAGGAGGATGGGCTAGGTGGAGACCCACCCTGTAGTCATGTATGTCCAGAATTAAGTTTTCAATACATATATGAAATTAAGGTGGAGAAAGAATGGCTAAAGCACAGGTAGGTCAAAGAGAGTTTGTTTTTAGGTGACAGGAAAGGCCTACCATAGGCTATATGCTTGAACACTGCCTTCAGCTAGCAGTGCTGTTTTGGAAGGCTGTGGCACAGTAAGAAGGTAGAGCTCTACTGGAAGAGAGAGACTAATGGGAGAAGAACTTGAGGGTCTATATCTAGCCCACTTCCTGTCCACTATCTGCTTTCTGACTGACCATGTGATGTAAACAGCCAGTCTTGGGATTTCTAGGGCTGTAGATTCCCAGCCATAGTAGGCTATATCCATCTGGAACTGTGAAGCCAAAAGAAATTCGTTGTTGATAGGGACTTCATCAAATTGGATCAGACAGCGCTAGGAAGATGGATCAATGGGTGAAAGCCTTGCTACGCAACCACGGAGACATGAGTTCAGACTGCAAGTGTTCATGCAAAAGCTAGATGTGGTGGCAAGAGCCTGTAACCCCAGTGCCAGCGGGCAGAGACAGCTGGATGAAGGGGGTTGTTGGTTACTCAGTCCGCCTGAAACAGCAAGCTTCAGGTTTACTGAGAGACCTTGCCTCAAGAAAAGGTAAAACAATGGTTGAAAGAGATGGAACGTCAACCTCTAGCCTCTACACATACCTGTAAACACACACACACACACACACACACACACACACACACACTCACACCAGATTAGTTTATAGTTGACTGAGATGTTTTAGAGATGCTCTTATAGAGTAGGACTCTGGCTAAAGGGCCTTCCATTGGGCTGATTAAGTACAGAAGGGTTACAGCTCTCTAGGGAGTGGGTGCCTCTTTCTCCAGAGGAATGCTGTGTAAAAATAAACCCACCAGGAATCTCAGGCCCAGGGGAAATCCCATGATTCTGATTCACTTCACTGAGGGAGGCTGCTGGAGATCAAATGCACCTTAATGTCCCATGATTGTGAGTATTTTGCATGAAAAAATTTAAGCAGAAGTGACAGGGCTAAGTGAGGACCTGCCAACATGCTTTAGGACTTCTGGAAAGATTTGGGAAGCCCGGCCACCAACTGCAGCCTTTGCACGGTATTGTCTACACTATTCATAGGACCCTCCTATCAGACATCAGAGCTGAGTCACAGTTTCCACTGTGATGATTATGTGGTTATGGGTGCAGCCTTGGTCTGTGAGACATTAGCATGAAAAATATTCATTAATCACCTACCCACGACTAGCCTAAATACAGATGGATTGGGTATGATTTGATTTATAGAGTGCTAAATGATCCAGCCATTTATTAAAAAAAATGTTCCTTGCATAGGTCTCCACGAAAATTGTCATCTTTAGAAGCCTTCATTTGAACTAATGACTGTAATTCCAAAAGGACTTGTGAGATATATAAGTACATTACTTGAGAGAGAAAGCATTATCACAAAGAATTTGTGGATATTTTGCCATAGATCTCTTTGTAGGAGAAACCCATTTGTTTAGAGAAATAAGGATATTTCAAGCAATAGACAGAAAAGTTGGGTGAAATCATCCCTGTACTGGGGAGGCTGAGATTGGAGGATCATGAGCTGCAGGCTAGCCTGTGGAATGACACCCTGCCTCAAAAAACAGTGTCTTTTTATGAGAGAGAGAGAGAGAGAGAGAGAGAGAGAGAGAGAGAGAGAGAGAGAGAGAGAGAGAGAGGAGGAAGGGAAGGAGGAGGAAGAAGAGGAGTAGGAGAAGAAGAAGAAGAAGAAGAAGAAGAAGAAGAAGAAGAAGAAGAAGAAGAAGAGGAGGAGGAGGAGGAGGAGGAGGAGGAGGAGGAGGAGGAGGAGGAGGAAGAGGAGGAGGAGGAGGAAGAGGAGGAGGAGGAGGAAGAGGAGGAGGAGGAGGAGGAAGGAGGGAGGGAAGGAAGGAGAGACAGAGAGATTTTGTGTGTGTGTGTGTGTGTGTGTGTGTGTGTGTGTGTGTGCGTGTGTGTGTGTGTGATAATGGAAAACAACAGCCCATTCAGCAAGATTCTGAGTGCCAGATTGACTCTAAGCCATGTGAGGCAGGAGCTAAGTGTGACATTACTAGGCTTCTAAAGGGAAGGGAATTCATCTTGGAGAAGACTGGCAGTTAGCTTCTAAAGAGTACTATAAAGGTAACAGACACATGTGCAGAAAATTAAAACAATAATAAAAAACTAGTAGTGGAAAAACTCTTCCACGGTACCATGGCGAGAGCAGAGCCAGCATTTTCCCTTTCGTTTTCCTATGTCTAGGTCCCTGCCTCGCAGCCCTGCAGTCCGTAACAGCCCACAGGCTGCCTTTATACATGAGCTTTTATACACCTACAATTGCCAATATAACATTTATAATTTCTATTAATATTTCATTCATACTTTCTGACGTTATTATATAAAATTCATGAGCATTGTATTTTATAGTCGTAAAGAATTTTCAAGCGTGTATATGCCATAGTTCACTTAGCAGTCCCGCCACAGCTTGGCAGTGAAAGGTTTTCTGCAGCAGCCATCCTAAAGGGAGCCAGGGACTGGGCTGCACCGGCTGTCTCCATACAGATGTGTTCTGAGTTCAGGATTTCGTCCTTAGGCTGCGGCAGGTCAATCTACGTGTAAAGTAGGAAAGCCATCTTCCGAGTTCTCAAATGGTGGGCACATCGCTTTGGCACAGCCAAAGCTTACACTACCATGAGAGATGAAGAGGCGAGTCTTGAAAACTGTGTTTTCC
The DNA here is from genome assembly GCF_021556685.1 of Rattus norvegicus. Taxonomy (NCBI): domain Eukaryota; kingdom Metazoa; phylum Chordata; class Mammalia; order Rodentia; family Muridae; genus Rattus; species Rattus norvegicus. Next base: position 99,857,569 of record NC_141536.1, on the reverse strand, counting down.
ATGTCTTTGCAGAGGTGGCTGGGTCCCAGAGACAAGAACTGTGTCTGCCACTGGAATACAGGAACTTGAGGTGATTATTCTCTAGAATAATCTAGATAATGGCAAGAAACAACTTAGTCAAAGAGACAATAACTAGTGATCCATAAAAATCGACTTGGTTTCTTGAAGTCTATTAAATAAACCAGCTTCTTTGTGGAGGGGCAACCTAATGACACATTTAATTTTGTCACTACTAATGCACACATTTACATCAAACACCATTTCTCAAATATACATTTCTATATTCGTAAACATATAAATGAAGGATGTTTGGATTGGCCAATCAACAGTATCAAACAATGATTTGAATGTAATGCAAACGGAAGAGAAACAGAGCCTGCAGTTTGGGGCAGTCCACTAGAATTACTTCAAATATGTGCATTTCACAAATGGGAGTTTATGAGTAAAAATCAGGGGGCTGCTCATTGAACTGCTGAGGGCGGAGTCAAGCTCTCACTTCCACAGAAATTATACAGGCGGGAGAGCCATGTGCTGGACCCCTGCTCAGTTTATCAAGGCGAAGGGCTTATTTTATGGCGGTGTTACTCCAGCGACAACAGCACAATTGCACAGACACAGAGATCTTGAGGGCAATGGCTTTCTCCTTCCACAGAGATCAGCAAGAGGGCAGATGAGGCAACAGGAATAACCTTGAGACCCTCTCTCTCCCTGCAGTACAACAGCTGGCTACGGAGAAGCCAGTGGTTAATGCATCCATGCTTAATAGCCAATTCCGCATTGTTCAGCCGGGATGGCTGCATGCCTTCCATGGTGTTTGTGACCTCAGCCCCAGCGTCTCCATCTTCCTAGGTACTTGCTTTAACTGTAATTTTCTACTCTGGGAAGTGTTTACATCTAAGGAGATCATAAAGGAAATAAAAGTCAAAAGATTGAAAGCCACAGAAGAAAACAGAGGAGGGGTGTGTGGAAAGTTACTTTAAAAAACACGATTCATTAGCTCGGTGGCTGGGTTTTGGTATCTAGACTTGGCTACAGGGATTGCTGGCGAGGCTCAAGGCCGGCCACTGCTGCTGATCAATGTGCCACTGTCGTCAGATTTAATGCAATATTTGGCTCAGGCCTTTTTAAAAAAAATCCCCTATTCCAGCTAAAATATTTACACAGTCCTATGTGTCTCACTTAATGCTTGTTAAGCAATCGTCCTTTAAAACCCCACAGACTCTTGTAAATCTGTCAGGAGAATTGTGGCCTATAAACAAGGCTTCACATAAAGAGGGCCACATTGTCAATGTGCCGGGAGTCAGGATTTCCCAGGATGTGTTTGAAAATGAAGCCGAAGATCAGAAATAGCTTAGAGTGGGTAACAAAGTGGCCAACGGTCTCCCTCGCTGTACGACGGGAGACTTCCAGACACTGACCTCAGCTGTTTGAAGCCACGTTCTCCTGTAAACCTGTCACGGATCCTACCTTGCTCTTGAATTATGGCAAAGGGAGAGCTGCAGGTCCAGCAGCCCTTGGTAGTCTGCAACCAGTGTCTGTCCACTGACAGGAGGCGAGCTGGTGAGACGTCTAAGTGGAGGCCGTTATGTGGCTACATGTGATGTGTGTGGTGCATGTTAGGGAGAACGAGGGGCTGTGAGATGGCTGACTGGATGATAAACAGGATTCTCTGAGAAAGGCCGACATGATCACCGAATCAGACATCAGCCCTTATGCTTATGGGACAAAAATTAAATTTTAAAGAAAAGGAGGACCATCTGAGCTCTCTCATGCTGTGTGGGAGAGCCAGGCACTTGTCTCTGTGTCCAAGAGGTGACCAGGTACTTTCAGTACAAGTGAGCAAGCTCCCAATTATTTAGACTTAGTTGCTTGGCTAGCTGTCTTATTTTTGCCGTTTCATCCAATAACTTACCATTATGGATTGTGGTTTACAATTACTTTTATAATAGATTTAAAGATGAGAAGTAATTGTAAAATGTACAGTATTAATTTGAAAGGTTACCCTAAGCTTAAAATATTCCATTTTGGATTGGGCTCCCAACCCAAAGGGAAGAAATATGGCCTTAGACTTGTAAAACATTGTAACTCCACACTACAGGGTCACTTGAAACAAGAGGTAACAGTATTTTTTGGTGCTCTCTGTGTGGCTGTAATCAGGAAGGGTTTTAGAAAGGCATCAGAGAGGCTGCAGAGCAGAAACCAGAGCATAATGGCATGTATCTTCCCACCCTAGTCAGAGCTGGAAGTTAAACTGTTCCCCTTAGAAGCAATCTGACCCTGTTCCTAGCAGGAGAAAAAGAAATCTGAAAACAACTAGCGGTAAATTTCTTCCATAGAAGTGGGGAAAAATACTTGTTCTTAAAATGTGTTTCTAAATGGCTTGATATTTCAGCGAGTTTATTTAAAATTAGCAGTTAGCTCAGTGCTTAGAATAAATATTTGCTGAAAAAAATAAACACATTGAAAAGGTTGAACAAGGTCCTTTTACCCTGCAGATTTTTCTTCTTTATGCCGAGGGATTCGATGATGTTTCAAACAACCACCAAAAATGATCCAGAAAAGTAATCTAAA